>NC_069508.1:44896198-45201198 GCF_027579735.1 Bombina bombina
AGTATAACTTTTTACACAGAACTTACTCTGCTGAGCTGAGGAAATTGTGAGGTAAAATATCTTCCTTTTTTACATAGAGATGCTCAGGGGATATTTTCCTGTCAGTTTTTTACAGTTATACTGCATCAGTTTTAAGTGATTTAGCATATGAGTATTATGTCCCTTTAAATGACAGTTTCAGGAATGGGAAAAAATGCCAATGAACAAGATTCTAGCAATCAGAAGCAAATAAACAACGAGACTTAAATAATGTGGAGACAATAATGACGCCCATATTTTTTAGCGCCAAAAAAGATGCCCACATTATTTGGCGCCTAAATGCTTTTGGCGCCAAAAATGACGCCACATTCGGCGACATTTTTGGCGCAAAAACGTCAAAAAAATGACGCAACTTCCGGCGACAAGTATGACGCCGGAAATGACAAAGAAAATGTTTGCGCCAATAAAGTCCGCGCCAAGAATGACGCAATAAAATGAAGCATTTTCAGCCCCCGCGAGCCTAACAGCCCACAGGAAAAAAGGTCAAATTTTAAGGTAAGAAAAATTTATTATTCATATGCATTATCCCAAATAATGAAACTGACTGTCTGAAATAAGGAATATCGAACATCCTGAATCAAGGCAAATAAATGTTTAAACACATATATTTAGAACTTTATATAAAAGTGCCCAACCATAGCTTAGAGTGTCACAAAAATAAGACTTACTTACAACAGGACACTCATCTACATATAGTAGAAAGCCAAACCAGTACTGAAACGAGAATCAGTAGAGGTAATGGTATATATAAGAGTATATCGTCGATCTGAAAAGGGAGGTAAGAGATGAATCTCTACGACCGATAACAGAGAACCTATGAAATAGATCCCGTAGAAGGAGATCATTGAATTCAAATAGGCAATACTCTCTTCACATCCCTCTGACATTCACTGCACACTGAGAGGAAAACCGGGCTCCAGCCTGCTGCGAAGTGCATATCAACGAAGAATCTAGCACAAACTTACTTTACCACCTCCACGGGAGGCAAAGTTTGTAAAAACTGATTTGTGGGTGTGGTGAGGGGTGTATTTATAGGCATTTTGAGGTTTGGGAAACTTTGCCCCTCCTGGTAGGAATGTATATCCCATACGTCACTAGCTCATGGACTCTTGCTAATTACATGAAAGAAAACAAAATTTATGCTTACCTGATAAATTACTTTCTCTTGTGGTGTATCCAGTCCATGGATTCATCCTTTACTTGTGGGATATTCTCCTTCCCTACAGGAAGTGGCAAAGAGAGCACACAGCATAGCTGTCCATATAGCACCCCCTCTAGCTCCCCCCCCAGTCATTCGACCAAAGGTTAGGAAGAAAAAGGAGAAACCATAGGGTGCAGTGGTGACTGTAGTTTAAACAAAAAATTTTTACCTGACTTAATTGACAGGGCGGGCCGTGGACTGGATACACCACAAGAGAAAGTAATTTATCAGGTAAGCATAAACTCTGTTTTCTCTTGTAAGGTGTATCCAGTCCACAAATTCATCCTTTACTTGTGGGATACCAATACCATAGCTTTAGGACACGGATAAAGGGAGGGAACAAGACAGGTACCTTAAACGGAAGGCACCACTGCTTGCAAAACCTTTCTCCCAAAATTAGCCTCCGAAGAAGCAAAAGTATCGAATTTGGAAAATTTGGAAAAAGTATGCAGTGAAGACCAAGTCGCTGCCTTACAAATCTGTTCAACAGAAGCCTCATTTTTAAAAGCCCATGTGGAAGCCACTGCTCTGGTAGAATGAGCAGTAACAGTTTCAGGAGGCTGCTGGCCAGCAGTCTCATAGGCCAAAAGAATTATGCTTTTCAGCCAAAAGGAGAGGTAGCAGTCGCTTTCTGACCTCGCCTCTTACCAGAATTGATAACAAACAAGGAAGATGTTTGTCTGAAATCCTTAGTTGCTTGTAAATAGAACTTTAAAGCATGAACTACATCAAGATTGTGTAACAGACGTTCCTTCTTCGAAGAAGGATTAGGACACAGAGAAGGAACAACTATTTCCTGGTTAATATTCTTGTTAGAAACAACTTTAGGAAGAAAACCAGGTTTGGTACGCAAAACTACCTTATCTGCATGGAACACCAGGTAAGGTGAATCACACTGCAAAGCAGATAATTCTGAGACTCTTCGAGCAGAAGAGATAGCTACCAAAAACAAAACTTTCCAAGATAACAACTTAATATCTATGGAATGTAAAGGTTCAAACGGAACCCCTTGAAGAACTGAAAGAACTAGATTTAGACTCCATGGCGGAGTCACGGGTTTATAAACAGGCTTGATTCTGACTAAAGCCCGAGTAAACGCTTGAACGTCTGGTACCTCTGCCAGATGCTTGTGTAAAAGGATAGACAGAGCAGATATCTGTCCTTTTAAGGAACTAGCTGACAATCCTTTCTCCAATCCTTCTTGGAGGAAAGACAATATCCTGGGAATCCTAATCTTACTCCATGAGTAACCTTTGGATTCACACCAACAAAGATATTTCCGCAATATCTTATGGTAGATTTTCCTGGTGACAGGCTTTCTAGTCTGAATCAGTATCTAAAACTGACTCGGAGAAACCACGCTTTGATAGAATTAAGCGTTCAATCTCCAAGCAGTCAGACGCAGAGAAATTAGATTTGGATGCTTGAACAGACCCTGTATTAGAAGATCCTGCCTTATTGGCAATGTCCATGGTGGGACAGATGACATGTCCACTAGGTCTGCATACCAAGTCCTGCGTGGCCACGCAGGCGCTATCAGAAACACTGAAGCCTTCTCCTGCTTGATTCTGGCGACCAGACGAGGGAGAAGAGGAAACGGTGGAAAAGCATAAGCCAGATTGAAGGACCAAGGCGCTGCTAGAGCAACTATCAATACCGCCTTGGGATCCCGGGACCTGGACCAGTAGAGAGGAAGTTTGGTGTTCTGACGGGACGCCATCAGATCCAACTCTGGAGTGCCCCATAGCTGAGTCAGCTGGGCAAATACCTCCGGGTGGAGTTCCCACTCCCCCGGGTGAAAAGTCTGACGACTTAGAAAACCCGCCTCCCAGTTGTCTACTCCTGGGATGTGAATTGCTGAGAGATGGCAGGAGTGATCCTCCGCCCACCTGATTATTTTGGTTACTTCCGTCATCGCTAGGGAACTCTTTGTTCCCCCCTTGACGTAAGCTACAGTCGTGATGTTATCCGACTGAAATCTGATGAATTTGGCCGCAGCTAGTTGAGGCCATGCCTGAAGAGCATTGAATATCGCCCTCAGTTCCAGAATGTTTATCGGGAGAAGAGTTTCTTCCCGAGACCATAAGCCCTGAGCTTTCAGGGAGTCCCAGACCGCACCCCAGCCTAACAGACTGGCGTCAGTCGTTACAATGATCCACTCTGGCCTGCGGAAACATATTCCCTGAGACAGGTGATCCTGAGACAACCACCAGAGAAGAGAATCTCTGGTCTCCTGGTCCAACTGAATTTGAGGAGACAAATCTGCATAATCCCCATTCCACTGTTTGAGCATGCATAGTTGCAGTGGTCTGAGGTGTATCCGAGCAAAATGGACTATGTCCATTGTTGCTACCATTAATCCGATTGTCTCCATGCACTGAGCTACAGATGGCCGGGGAATGGAATGAAGAGCTCGGCAAGTAGTTAAGAGTTTTAATTTTCATTTCTACCGAGTCTATTAGAGTCCCTAGGAAGGGAACCCTTGTGAAAGGGGAAAGAACTCTTTTTGATGTTCACCTTCCACCCATGAGACCTCAGAAAGGCCAATACAATCTCCGTGTGAGACTTGGCTCTTTGGAAAGACAGCGCCTGAATTAAGATGTCGTCTAAGTAAGGCGTCACTGCTATGCCCCGCGGGCTTAGGACCGCCAGGAGGGACCCTAGCACCTTTGTGAAAATTCTGGGAGCAGTGGCTAAGCCGAAGGGAAGAGCCACAAACTGGTAATGCTTGTCCAGAAAAGCAAACTTGAGAAACTGGTTATCTTTGTGGATAGGAATGTGTAGGTATGCATCCTTTAGATCCACGGCAGTCATATATTGACCTTCCTGGATCATTGATAAGATTGTCCGAATGGTCTCCATTTTGAATGATGGGACTCTGAGGAATCTGTTTATAATTTTTAGATCCAGGATGGGTGTGAAAATTCCCTCTTTTTTGGGAACCACAAACAGGTTTGAGTAAAAACCCAACCCTTGTTCCGCAATTGGAACTGGGTGGATCACTCCCATGGTATGTAGATCTTCTACACAGCGTAAAAACGCCTCTTTCTTTGTCTGATCTGTAGACAGACGAGAAATGTGGAACCTTCCCCTTGGAGGAGAGTCCTTGAATTCTAGAAGATATCCCTGGGATACAATCTCTAATGCCCAAGGATCGTGTACATCTCTTGCCCAGGCCTGAGTGAAGAGAGAGTCTGCCCCCTACTAGATCCGGTCCCGGATCGGGGGCTACCCCTTCATGCTGTCTTTGTGGCAATTGCAGGCTTTTTGGCCTGTTTACCCTTATTCCAGCCCTGGTAAGGTTTCCAGGTTGCCTTGGGCTGTGAAGCGTTACCCTCTTGCTTTGCAGCAGGAGAGGATGAAGCGGGGCCGTTGCTGAAATTACGAAAGGAACGAAAATTAGCTTTGTTCTTTGTCTTAAAGGGCTTGTCCTGAGGGAGAGCATGGCCTTTTCCCCCGGTGATTTCTGAAATAATCTCTTTCAATTCAGGCCCGAAGAGGGTCTTTCCTTTGAAAGGGATGTTCAAAAGCTTGGATTTAAACACATCGGCCGAACAGGACTTTAGCCATAGCGCCCTGTGCGCCAAAATGGTGAAACCTGATTTTTTTGCCGCTAACTTAGCTATTTGAAAAGCGACGTCAGTGATAAAAGAATTAGCCAGCTTTAGAGCCTTAATTCTATCCATAATTTCCTCATATGAGGTCTCCGTCTGGAGCGAGTCTTCCAACGCCTCAAACCAGAAAGCAGCTGCAGTAGTTACAGGAATAATGCAGGCAATAGGTTGGAGAAGAAAACCTTGAACAAAAATTCTTAAGTAAACCCTCTAATTTTTTATCCATAGGGTCTTTAAAAGCACAACTGTCTTCAATTGGTATGGTTGTGCGTTTAGCACCTTAGGGACCGTCTGCCACGAGTCCCGCATGGGGTCAGATATGGGGGAACATTTTCTTAAAAACAGGAGGGGGAACAAAGGGGACACCTGGTCTATCCCACTCCCTAGTAACGATATCCACAATCCTCTTAGGGACCGGAAACACATCAGTGTAAACAGGGACCTCTAGGTACTTGTCCATTTTACACAATTTCTCTGAGACCACCAAAGGGTCGCAGTCATCCAGAGTAGCTAATACCTCCCTAAGCAAAACGCGGAGGTGTTCTAGTTTAAATTTAAAAGCCAATGTATCTGAATCTGTCTGAGGAGGAACCCTTCCTGAATCAGAGACTTCTCCCTCAGACATCAAATCCCTCGCTCCCACTTCAGAGCGTTGTGAGGGTATATCAGATACAGCTACCAAAGCGTCAGAATACTCATAATCTGTTCTTAAAACGGAGCTATCACGCTTTGCAGGTAACACGGGCAGTTTAGATAAAGCTGCAAGAGAATTATCCATCACTGCCGCTAAGTCTTGTAATGTAAAAGGGTTAGATGCACTAGAGATACTAGGCGTCGCTTGAGCGGGCGTAACTGGTTGTGACACTTGGGGAGAGGCAGACGGCTACCCTCGTTATCTTCAGTCAGAGAATCATCTTGGGCCACATTCTTAAGTGCAACAATATGATCGTTAAAGTGTATAGACATATCAGTACAAGTGGGACACATTCTGAGCATGGCTTCTAAACACATTGAACAAGGATTTTCCTTGGTGTCAGACATGTTTAACAGACTAGTAGTATACACAAACAGGCTTGGAAATAACTTTAATCAAATAAAACACACAATTTGAAAAAACGTTACTGTGCCTTTAAGAGATAAAAAAGGCACACAATTTTGCAAAACAGTGAAAAATGCAGCAATCCTTTTGAAATTTTCACAGTATGTACCTAAAGCCTTAGTAAGATTGCACCACTAGTAGCAAAACGATTAACCCCTTAATGCCCAAAGGAGAGCAGCCTAAAGCCAACACCCGGTTAAAATTACTACAGCACCTTGCCACAGCACTGCTCTGGCCCTACCTACCCTTAGGGACCAGATTTGGGGGAATATAGCTTCCTTTAGGCCCTCAAACAGCAGCAGGACCCTCCATGTGAAGCAGCATGAACTTCTATGTAATTCTAACTGCGCATCTGAGGCGCGAAATTAGGCCCCTCCCACTCTACTCCGGAGCTGTGAGGCCTAAGAAATCACTCCAAAGTGAATAAAAAAATAGCCATGTGGGTAATAACCCCAGAAAGAACCCAAAAGGACTTTCAAAGTGTCTTTTTTCCTAAGAAAACAATTGATTGCCCTGAATTAGTGTCAACCAGCATAATTAGCCCTGTTATGTAAGCATTCAATTCCTTACTAAGTCTCTGAACATAGCTTACCCTCCCCCTCATGGGGATATTGTCAGTCTCTTCTAGCATTATCTCAGTCTTGTCTAGAAATAAATGACTGAACATACCGTATTGCAGTTCCCCTGCAAACTGTTCCCCCCAACTGAAGTTTTCTGGTACTCCTCAGTCCTGTGTGGGAACAGCAGTGGATTTTAGTTACAACATGCTAAAATCATTTTCCTCTCACCAGAAATCATCACTTTTCTGCTAGAGAGTAAATAGTACAAACCGGTACCATTTAAAATAATAAACTTTTTATTTAAGATAATAAAAACTACAATTCTAACACCACATTCACTTTACCCTTCCGATAGAGACCCTAGTGCTTAGAGCCGGCAAAGAGAATGACTGGGGGGTGGAGCTAGAGGGGGTGCTATATGAACAGCTCTGCTGTGTGCGTTCTTTGCCACTTCCTGTAGGGAAGGAGAATATCACACAAGTAAAGGATGAATCCGTGGACTGGATACACCTTACAAGAGAAATATGAAGTGCAGAAACCTCACCAAGACAAATATGTCCTAGGAAAATAAAGGCTGCACTTACCTCTTATGCTGCCCGACAGCAGGACAGCTAAAACAGGGTTCAGAGGTCCATCGGGTCCCTCCTGTAGAAAGATGAAGCCCGAGTTAGATTCAGCTTAGGCCATCAGATAAAGGGCAGCATCACAGTATGGGAGGTGCAGTGAGAATTATGTCCCACAAGTTCCCATTGCTTTGAAGCCACCAGATGCTTCTCTTTTTCATTGAAGAGACTGATCGGGTCTAGGCTACACCCCAGCACAAAAGTAGCACTCAGTGGCACTATTTTAAAAAATAAACTCTTGATTGAAGAATCTAAACTAACACCTCACTTTGCTGCTTCCTATCACTAACTCAGGCAAAGAGAATAACAGAGGTGGGAGGGAAGGGAGGAGCTATACACAGCTCTGCTGTGGTGCTCTTTGCCACCTCCTGCTGACCAGGAGGCTATATCCATAAGGATGAAATCCATGGACTCGTCATATCTTGTAAAAACAAAATTTATGCTTACCTGATAAATGTATTTCTCTTGTGGTGTATCCAGTCCACGGATTCATCCATTACTTGTGGGATATTCTCCTTCCCAACAGGAAGCTGCAAGAGGATCACCCACAGCAGAGCTGTCTATATAGCTCCTCCCCTAACTACCACCTCCCAGTCATTCGACCGAAGACAAGCAAGAGAAAGGAGAAACTATAGGGTGCAGTGGTGAATGTAGTTTAAAAATTAAAAAACACCTGCCTTAAAATGACAGGGCGGGCCGCGGACTGGATACACCACAAGAGAAATAAATTTATCAGGTAAGCATAAATTTTGTTTTCTCCTGTAATGTGTATCCAGTCCACGGATTCATCCATTACTTGTGGGATACCAATACCAAAGCTATAGGACACGGATGAAGGGAGGGACAAGGCAGGCGCTTAAACGGAAGGCACCACTGCCTGTAAGACCTTTCTCCCAAAAATAGCCTCCGAAGAAGCAAAAGTATCAAATTTGTAGAATTTAGAAAAAGTATGAAGCGAAGACCAAGTCGCCGCCTTACAAATCTGTTCAACAGAAGCCTCATTTTTTTTTTTTTTTTTTTTTTTTCAACAAGCTTTATTTAAGTGAAAAGAAAAATATTACAAGAACAAAGAGCCCAACAGTTACATGCATTCAATCTAGGGAAAGGAGAATTTGAATTCGTATTGTCTTTGGCGAGGGATGCAAAGTGGTTTTTATAAGAAAAATAATAAATAAAAATAAAGTAAGAGTCCATGGAGGGCCCAGACTAGGCCGGATTGTAATCTCCCTCTGTCAGCAAACATTAACAACATTTGTCCTTGAGCATGTTTGCAGGCTCTCCGTCAGTATTTAGCTTGAATTTTCAACATAAAATTATAAATATTCGAACATAAAAACCATATATTAACGTTTAAGTAAGGTTAGGTATTAATCAACAATATAGTATGTACACCGGATAGAGAAAGAAAGCTAGTCTAGAGATGGAAGGTAAGAAAAGGAGGGGGTGGGAGAAGAAAAAAAAAAAAGGGGGGGGGGGAGGCAGGGGATGTATCCAGAGCCCGCAGGCCAAAACTGATATGACTATTTTATTTCCACATGGACATCATTGTGTCATAGAAGGGTAATTGTTTGCTCAATGAGTAATGCAGTTTTTCTAGCACAAGCAGCTCCTCCACAGCATTTCGCCATTCTGAAATAGATGGTGTCTCTGAGGACTTCCACAATCTGGGAATAAGCCTCTTTGCTCCTGTGAGCATAATCAGGAGGAGCGCCCTTTTCTGCTTCTCCATTTGTTCAGGGAGGTGCAAGAAGAGGAGGGTTTCGGGTGTGTTTGGTATTTGTATATTTAGTTTCTCCGTCATTGTCTCAAACACCGTCAACCAATAATTTGTTAATTTGGGGCATGCCCACCAAATGTGTAGCAGTGTGCCTGTCTCGCCACAACCTCTTCAGCAGGTCGCTGTGACCGATGGGAAGAGGCGGTGTAGTCTTGATGGTGTGTAGTACCATCTGGTGAGTAATTTGAGCTGTATTTCTTGGACATTTGCCGAGACGGAGGAGCATTGGACCATGCGGAATGACTTCAGCCATTCTTCTTCCTCAATTATGTTATGTAGATCGTTATTCCATGCTCTAGTGTATGTCGGTAACTGTGTGTCAGGTGGAGAGAGTAGTAGTTTATACACTTTTGAAATAATCCTCTGGGGTGGTGTTAGGCTTGTGCAGAGGGATTCGTATGGGGTGAGGTCCCTGCAGAAATCATTTTTGTGTTTGTGGTGCATTAGGTAGTGATGCAGTTGGTGATATCTCATCCATGATGTGAAGATGTCACCATAGCATTCTGCCATTTCCCTTTGGGGTCTAAGTTTACCATCAGCCAGTGCATTATAAATAGAGCCCTGTCTCAGGCTGTGTGGTTCATGTAAGCGTCTGCTCAGTGTGAAGTAGGGAATATCGGGGTTTTCCAGGATTGGAATTAATGGAGATGAGTAGGTAGATATGTGAGTACTGGAGGCTATAGTTCTATCCCATTCTAAAAGAGTTTCTGAAATCAAGTGGAATCTGTGCAGATTTTTGGGGCGTTTGGCTGAGGGGATCCAAGCCAGAGAAGCAACATTATTGTGCTGAAGGATTTGACCATCTATTCTGACCCACTGTTTTTGATGTGTGTTGTGAGCCCATTCTATCACCCTTTGAAGAAGAATAGCTCTTCTATACAATGTTAGGTTTGGGAAGCCCAGGCCCCCTCTGTCTCTGGGAAGGTAAAGTGTCTTTTTGGGTATTCTAGGTTTTATTCCTGACCAAATGAATTGTTCTAGTGTTCTCTGAAGGTTAGTGAGATAATCCTTAGGCAGGTGGATAGGGAGGGTTTGCAGAACATATAGAATTCGCGGGAGGACATTCATCTTGATGAGACCTATCTTCCCCAGCCAAGATAAAGATTTATTCCTCCATGAGGAAAGGTCATTGATTATTTCATTTCTTAGGTTAATATAGTTATTTTTAAATAAGTCTGTGGGGGAGGCTGTTAGGTATATGCCTAAATATTTTAACCTGGTTGGTGAGAGCGGAACCTTATGGTTCATTGTGAGGAATTGGATCTTTTCAGGGGGAGAGTTAACATTGAGTAGCTCTGATTTTGATAAATTTAGTTGGAAATTAGAGAGTTTACCAAATTCCTCCAGTTCCCTGAGGAGTTCAGGTATCGACGTTTCAATGTTAGATAGGGTGTAAAGAACATCGTCGGCATACAGTGCCTGTTTATGTTCATTGTCTCCTATACGGACCCCCTCAATCAGAGGGTTGAGACGTACTTTTTGGGCCAGAGCTTCTATAGAAAGGGCAAATAATAATGGTGACAGGGGGCAGCCCTGGCGTGTACCGTTGGATATGGGAAAGGTATCTGATAAAGTGCCATTTATTTTAATCTGAGCATTAGGTGATGAATAAAGTGCGAAGGTCATGTTGATGAAGGAGTCTCCAAAGTTCATGACCTCCAAGACTCGACGCAGAAAAAGCCAATCGACGCGGTCGAAGGCCTTCTCTGCGTCGGTCGAAAACAGTGCCATCGGCACCCCCTCGACTTGTGCGTAATTAAGTA
Organism: Bombina bombina; assembly: GCF_027579735.1. Classification (NCBI taxonomy): domain Eukaryota; kingdom Metazoa; phylum Chordata; class Amphibia; order Anura; family Bombinatoridae; genus Bombina; species Bombina bombina. Next base: position 44,906,875 of record NC_069508.1, read on the forward strand.
TTTGGGTCACCTTGGTGGTATTATCGCGGGCCTCGCGGCCCGGCACAAAACCCACCTGGTCAGTATGTACAAGAGTTGTTAGGTATCTATTTAGGCGGTTTGCTAAGATTTTGGCTAAGATTTTGATATCCAGGTTCAGGAGGGAGATGGGTCTAAAATTTGATGGGGAGTTCGGTGGCTTACCCAGTTTGGGCAAAACAGTGATATGTGCTTTCAACATTGTTGCTGGTAGTGTTGGATGCTCTATTAGGTCATTGAAGAGTTGGAGCATAAGGGGTCCCAATGTCTCTTTAAATGTCTTATAATATTTTAGAGAAAAGCCATCTGGGCCTGGGCTCTTCCCACTTGGGAAGTCTTTAATAGCCTGTAGGAGTTAGTCTGTAGTGATGTGTGAATCCAGCCTGTCCCTTAGTTCAGAATCTAACTGTGGTAAATTCAATGTCTTTAAGTATTGATCTATCAGTTGGCTCCTAGTGCGAGTGTCCGCTGAGAGATGTGAGGTGTCTGTGGGTTGATTAATGTTGTATAAGGATTGATAGAAGGAGTGAAAGGAGTTTGCTATTTGTTTGCTACCCTTTATCAGGGTTCCATCTGGATTCTGCAGGGAGTGAATGTATGTTTTCAGCTGCTTTCTGCGAACCGCTCTGGCAAGCAATTTGCCAGGTTTGTTGCTGCCTTCATGATATTTTTGTTTCATGTTAAGGGTTTTACGATTATGTGCTTCTAGGAGGAGTGTTCTAAGGGCCCCTCTAGCATTATCTAGGGCCTCTCTGGTGTCTTTGTCTGATGGGTTGTCTTTGTGTTTACCCTCCAAGAAGCCTCATTTTTAAAGGCCCATGTGGAAGCCACCGCTCTAGTGGAATGAGCTGTAATTCTTACAGCAGACTGCTGGCCAGCAGTCTCATAAACTAAGCGGATTATACTTCTTAACCAAAAAGAAATTAGTTGCTGAAGCCTTTTGGCCTTCCCTCTGTCCAGAGTAGACAACAATGCAGATGTTTGACGAAAATCTTTAGTAGCTTGTAAATAAAACTTTAAAGCACGAACCACGTCAAGATTGTGTAATAGACGTTCCTTCTTTGAAGGATTAGGACACAGTGACGGAACAACAATCTCTTAATTGATATTCTTATTGGATACCACCTTAGGAAGAAACCCAGGTTTGGTACGCAAAACTACCTTATCTGCATGGAAGATCAGATAAGGGGAATCGCACTGCAAGGCAGATAACTCTGAAACTCTTCGAGACGAAGAGATAGCTACCAAGAACAGAACTTTCCAAGATAAAAGCTTGATATCTATGGAATTCAGAGGTTCAAACTGAACCCTTTGAAGAACTAAATTTAAACTCCATGGCGGAGCAACAGGTTTAAACACAGGCTTGATTCTAACTAAAGCCTGATAAAACGCCTGAACGTCTGGAACATCCGCCAGACGCTTGTGCAAAAGAATAGACAGCAGAAATCTGTCAATTTAAGGAACTAGCTGACAATCCCTTCTCCAATCCTTCTTGGAGAAAAGACAATATCCTGGGAATCCTGACTTTACTCCATGAGTAACCCTTGGATTCACACCAATGAAGATATTTACACCATATCTTATGATAGATTTTCCTGGTGACAGGCTTTCGAGCCTGAATCAAGGTATCAATGACCGACTCGGAAAAACCATGTTTCGACAAAATCAAGCGTTCAATCTCCAAGCAGTCAGACACAGAGAAATTAGATTTGGATGTTTGAAGGGACCTTGAAGTAGAAGGTCCTGCCTCAGCGGCAGAGTCCAAGGTGGAAAGGATGACATGTCCACCAGATCTGCATACCAAGTCCTGCGTGGCCACGCAGGAGCTATCAAAATCACTGAAGCTCTCTTCTGCTTGATCTTGGCAAGCAGACGAGGGAGCAGAGGAAACTGTGGAAACACTTCTTCAGGGAGTTCCAGACTGCAACCCAGAAGGCTGGCATCTGTCATTACTATTGTCCAATCTGGCCTGCGGAAGGTCATACCCTTGGACAGATGGACCCGAGATAATCACCAGAGAAGAGAATCCCTGGTCTCTTTACACAGATTTATTCCCTCTACTAAATCTGGATCATCCATCCCCATTCCACTGACTGAGCATGCAGAGTTGCAGCGGTCTAAGATGTAGGCAGGCAAACGGAACTAAGTCCATTGCCGCTACTATTAAGCCGATTACTTCCATACACTGAGCCACTGAAGGGCGAGAAGTAGAATAAAGAACACGGCAGGAATTTAGAAGTTTTGACAACCTGGCCTCTGTCAGATTCTGTAGAAATGAAGATTTACCTATCAGAGTTCCTAGGAAGGAAACTCTTGTGAGAGGGGATAGAGAACTTTTTTCTTCGTTCACTTTCCACCCATGCGACCTCAGAAATGCCAGAACAATGTCCGTGTGAGACCTGGCAACTTGAAGTCGACGCCTGTATCAGAATGTCGTCTGAGTAAGGGGCTACTGCTATAGCCCGCGGCCTTAGGACCGCTAGAAGGGACCCTAGAACCTTTGTAAAGATTCTTGGTGCCGTGGCCAACCTGAAAGGGAAGAGCCACAAACTAGTAGTGTCTGTATTGACCCTCCTGGATCATAGGAAGGATTGTTCGAATAGTCTCCATCTTGAAGGATGGGACTCTGAGAAATTTGTATAAGATCTTGAGATCTAAGATTGGTCTGAATGTTCCCTCTTTCTTGGGAACAACAAACAGATTTGAATAAAAGCCCTGTCCCTCCTGCGGAACTGGGTGGATCACTCCCATAACTAGGAGGTCTTGAACACAATGTAAGAATGCTTCTCTCTATCTGGTTTGCAGATAAAAGTGAGAGATGAAGATAACCCTTGGACACAATTTCCAATGCCCAGGGATCCTGGACATCTCTTGCCCAAGCCTGGGCAAAGAGAGAGTCTGCCCCCTACTAGATCCGTTTCCGGATCGGGGGCTGCTCCTTCATGCTGTCTTAGAGGCAGCAGCAGGCTTCTTGGCCTGTTTCCCCTTGTTCCAAGCCTGGTTAGGTCTCCAGACCGGCTTAGACTGGGCAAAAATTCCCTCTCGTTTTGTGTTAGAGGATGTTGAAGCTGCGCCACTCTTGAAGTTTCGAAAGGGCCGAAAACTAGACTGTTTGGTCCTTAAATTTGTTGGACCTGTCTTGAGGAAGGGCGTGACCTTTTCCTCCAGTGATGTCAGAAATTATCTCCTTCAGTCCAGGCCCGAATAGGATCTGTCCTTTTAAGGGAATGTTTAGAAGTTTAAACTTTGAAGTCACGTCAGCTGACCAGGATTTAAGCCATAGCGCCATACGCGCCTGAATAGCAAAACCTGAATTTTTAGCCGTTAGCTTGGTTAAATGAACAACGGCGTCAGAAACAAATGAATTGGCTAGCTTAAGGGCCCTAAGCTTGTCAATATCTTCCAACGGGGTTTCAACCTGTAGAGCCTCCTCTAGGGACTCAAACCAGAAAGCTGGGGCAATGCATGCAAGAGGCTGGAGAATAAAACCTTGTTGAATAAAAATTCTTAAGGTAACCCTCTAATTTTTTATCCATTGGATCTAGAAAAGCACAACTGTCCTCAACAGGGATAGTGGTACGCTTAGCTAGAGTACAAACTGCTCCCTCCACCTTAGGGACCGTCTGCCATAAGTCCCGTGTAGCGGCGTCTATAGGAAACATCTTTTTAAAAACAGGAGAGGGAGAGAACGGTACACCTGGTCTATCCCATTCCTTAGTAATAATTTCAGAAAACCTTTTAGGGATTGGAAAAACATCAGTGTAAGTAGGTACTGCATAGTATTTATCCAATCTACATAATTTCTCTGGGACTACAATAGTGTCAGTCGTCCAGAGTTGCTAAAACCTCCCTGAGCAATACGCAGAGGTGTTCAAGCATAAATTTAAATGTAGACATATCAGAATCAGATTGAAGTATCTTCCCTGAATCAGAAAAATCACCCACAAATTGAAGCTCCCCTGCTTCAGCTTCATTATATTGTGAGGGTGTATCAGAGATAGCTACTAAAGCATCAGAGAGCTCTGCATTTATTCTAGTCCCAGAGCTGTCTCGCTTTCCTTGCAATCCTGGCAGTTTAGATAATACCTCTGTAAGGGTATGATTCATAACTGCCGCCATGTCTTGCAAAGTATACGCAATGGGCACGCTAGATGTACTTGGCGTCCCCTGAGCGGGGTTTATAGGATCTGACACGTGGGGAGTTAGACGGCATAACTTCGTCCTTGTCAATTTCTTCTGGTGATACATTTTTTAACGCCAGAATATGGTCTTTGTAATCTATAGTAAAATCAGTGCATTTGGTACACATTCTAAGAGGGGGTTCCACAATGGCTTCTAAACATAATGAACAATGAGTTTCCTCTATGTCAGATATGTTTAGACTAGTAATGAGACCAGCAAGCTTGGAAAACACTTTAATAACTGAACAAGCAAAAAATAAAAACGGTACTGTGCCTTTAAGAGAACAATCACAGAAACTGCAAAACAGTGAAAAATGCAGTAAATCTTACGAACTTTTTACAGTGTATATAATAGGCTGAGAGAGCATTGCATCCATTTGCAAATGGATGATTAACCCCTTAGTTTCAAAACCGGATTAAAAAAACTGAATTTATGCTTACCTGATAAATTACTTTCTCCAACGGTGTGTCCGGTCCACGGCGTCATCCATTACTTGTGGGATATTCTCCTCCCCTACAGGGAAAGGCAAGGAGAGCACACAGCAGAGCTGTCCATATAGCTCCCCCTCTAGCTCCGCCCCCCAGTCATTCGACCGACGGATAGGAGAAAAAGGAGAAACTATAGGGTGCCGTGGTGACTGTAATGTATAAAGACAAAAAAAATTTCAACCTGATTAGGAAAACCAGGGCGGGCCGTGGACCGGACACACCGTTGGAGAAAGTAATTTATCAGGTAAGCATAAATTCTGTTTTCTCCAACATTGGTGTGTCCGGTCCACGGCGTCATCCATTACTTGTGGGAACCAATACCAAAGCTTTAGGACACGGATGAAGCAAATCAGGTTACCTAAATGGAAGGCACCACGGCTTGCAAAACCTTTCTCCCAAAAATAGCCTCCGAAGAAGCATAAGTATCAAATTTGTAGAATTTGGCAAAAGTGTGCAGAGAATACCAAGTCGCTGCCTTACATATCTGATCAACAGAAGCCTCGTTCTTGTAGGCCCATGTGGAAGCCACAGCCCTAGTAGAGTGAGCTGTGATTCGGTCAGGAGGCTGTCGTCCGGCAGTCTCATAGGCCAATCGGATAATGCTTTTTAGCCAGAGAGGTAGCAGTAGCTTTTTGATCTCTCCTCTTACCAGAGTAAACGACAAACAAAGATGAGGTTTGTCTAAAATCTTTTGTTGCTTCTAAATAGAACTTTAAAGCACGAACAACATCTAAATTGTGTAATAAACGTTCCTTCTTTGAAACTGGTTTCGGACACAGAGAAGGAACAACTATTTCCTGGTTAATATTCTTGTTGGAAACAACTTTTGGAAGAAAACCAGGCTTAGTACGCAAAACAACCTTATCTGAATGGAAAACCAGATAGGGTGGATTACACTGCAAAGCAGATAATTCAGAAACTCTTCTAGCAGAAGAAATAGCACCCAAAAACAGTACTTTCCAAGATAATAACTTAATATTTATGGAATGTAAAGGTTCAAACGGAACCCCTTGAAGAACTGAAAGAACTAAATTTAGACTCCAAGGAGGAGTCATGGTTCTGTAAACAGGCTTGATTCTAACCAAAGCCTGAACAAAAGCTTGTACATCTGGCACAGCTGCCAGTCGTTTGTGTAACAAGACAGATAAAGCATAAATCTGTCCCTTTAGAGAACTAGCGGACAACCCTTTATCCAAACCTTCTTGGAGAAAGGAGAGAATCCTTGGAATTTTTATTTTACTCCAGGAGAATCCCTTGGATTCACACCAACAGACATATTTACGCCATATTTTATGGTAAATCTTTCTAGTCACAGGTTTTCTGGCTTGGACCAGAGTATCTATCACAGAACTCGAAAACCCACGTTTGGATAAAATCAAGCGTTCAATTTCCAAGCAGTCAGCTGCAGAGAAACTAGATTTGGATGTTCGAATGGACCTTGTACTAGAAGATCCTGTCTCAAAGGTAGCTTCCATGGTGGAGCCGATGACATATTCACCAGGTCTGCATACCAAGTCCTGCGTGGCCACGCAGGAGCTATCAGAATCACTGAGGCCTTTTCCTGTTTGATCCTGGCTATGAGCCTGGGAAGGAGAGGAAACGGTGGAAACACATACGCTAGGTTGAACGACCAAGGCGCCACTAATGCATCCACTAGAATCGCCTTGGGATCCCTGGATCTGGACCCGTAACAAGGAATCTTGAAGTTCTGACGGGACGCCATTAGATCCATGTCTGGAATGCCCCATAATTGGGTTAACTGAGCAAAGACCTCCGGGTGGAGTTCCCACTCCCCCGGATGGAAAGTCTGACGACTCTAATAGTCCGCCTCCCAGTTGTCTACTCCTGGGATGTGAATAGCAGATAGATGGCAGGAGTGATTCTCTGCCCATTTGGATGATCTTGGTTACTTCCTTCATCGCTAGGGAACTCTTTGTTCCCCCCTGATGATTGATGTACGCAACAGTCGTTATGTTGTCCGACTGAAATCTTATGAACCTGGCTTTCGCTAGCTGAGGTCAAGCCAGGAGCGCATTGAATATTGCTCTTAGTTCCAAAATGTTTATCGGGAGAAGCGACTCTTCCAGAGACCATAGGCCCTGAGCTTTCAGGGAGTCCCAGACCGCGCCCCACCCCAAGAGGCTGGCGTCAGTCGTGACAATGACCCACTCCGGTCTGCGGAAACTCATTCCCTGAGACAGGTGATCCTGGGTCAACCACCAGAGAAGTGAGTCCCTGGTTACCTGGTCTACTTGAATTTGGGGAGACAAGTCTGTATAGTCCCCATTCCACTGATTGAGCATGCACAGCTGTAATGGTCTTAGATGAATTCGAGCAAAAGGAACCACGTCCATTGCTGCGACCATTAGTCCTATTACTTCCATGCACCGAGCTATGGAGGGTTGAGGAATAGAATGAAGAACTCGACAAGCGTTTAGAAGCTTTAACTTTCTGACTTCTGTCAGGAAGATCTTCATTTCCATAGAATCTATTATTGTTCCCAGAAACGGAACCCTTGTGGACGGTGACAGTGAACTCTTTTCTATGTTCACCTTCCACCCGTGAGATCTGAGAAAAGCCAACACAATGTCTGTGTGGGCCCTCGCTTTGGAAAGAGACGACGCTTGGATTAGGATGTCGTCTAGATAAGGTGCTACAGCGATGCCCCTCTGCCTTAGGACCGCTAGAAGGGACCCTAGCACCTTTGAGAAAATTCTGGGAGCGGTGGCTAAACCGAATGAAAGAGCCACGTGAAGGATGGAACTCTGAGGAAATTGTTTAATATCTTTAAATCCAGGATTGGCCTGAAAGTTCCCTCTTTTTTGGGAACCACAAACAGGTTTGAGTAAAAACCTAGACCTTGTTCCCCGGAGGGGACTGGGTTTATCACTCCCATCTTTGATAGGTCTCTTACACAATGTAAGAATGCCTGTTTCTTTATCTGGTCTGAAGATAAGTGAGACAGGTGGAATCTTCCCTTTGGAGGAAGTCCCTTGAGCCTGAGCGAAGAGAGATAGTCTGCCCCCTACCAGATCCGGTCCCGGATCGGGGGCTACCCCTTCATGCTGTCTTGGTAGCAGCAGCAGGTTTCTTGGTCTGTTTACCCTTGTTCCAGCCTTGCATGGGCTTCCAAGCGGGTTTGGGCTGGGCCGCGTTACCTTCTTGTCTAGCGGCAGTGGAGTTATTAGCCGGTCCGTTCCTGAAATTGTGAAAGGAACGAAAATTAGACTTGTTCTTAGCCTTAAAAGGCCTATCCTGTGGGAGGGCATGACCCTTACCCCCAGTGATGTCTGAAATAACTTCCTTCAATTCCGGCCCAAAAAGGGTCTTACCCTTGAAAGGAATATTAAGTAACTTAGTCTTGGACGACACATCTGCCGACCAGGATTTTAGCCAAAGCGCCCTCCGCGCTACTATAGCAAAACCCGAGTTTTTCGCCGCCAATTTCGTTATTTGAAAAGCGGCATCCAATATAAAGGAATTAGCTAACTTTAATGCGTGAATTCTGTCCATGACTTCTTCATAGGAAGTCTTTCTGGAGCGACCTTTCTAGTTCCTCGAACCAAAAGGACGCCGCTGAAGTGACAGTAACAACACACGTAGCTGGTTGAAGGCTGAACCCTTGTTGAACAAAAATCTTTTTAAGCAATCCTTCCAATTTTTATCCATAGGATCTTTGAAAGCGCAGCTGTCCTCTATAGGAATAGTTGTTCGCTTCGCTAGTGTTGAAACAGCTCCCTCAACCTTCGGGACCGTCTGCCATGCGTCCCTTCTAGGGTCTACTATGGGAAACATTTTCTTAAATATAGGAGGTGGGGCAAAGGGTACACCTGGCTTCTCCCACTCCTTATCCACTATGCTCGCTACCCTCTTGGGTATTGGAAAAGCGTCTTAGTGCACTGGGACCTCTAAAAATTTGTCCAATTTGCACAACTTCTCTGGTACTACTACAGAATCACAGTCATCCAGAGTAGCTAATACCTCCTTAAGCAAAGCGCGGAGATGTTCTAGCTTAAATTTAAATGCTACTATATCAGGTTCTGCCTGTTGAGAAGTTTTTCCTGAGTCTGAAATTTCACCCTCAGACAGCCCTTCCCTCACAGCCAATTCCGATTGATGTGAGGGTAAAATAGATAAGGCATCGTCAGCGTCTGATTGTTCATCCTTTTTTATCTGTATTTAAAACTGAACAATCACGCTTTCTCTGAAATGCTGGCAGTTTGGATAAAAGATTTGCTATAGAATTATCCACTACTGCTGTTAATTGTTGCATAGAAATAAGCACTGGCGCGCTAGGTGTCGCCTGCGCGGGCAAAGCTGGTGTAGACACAGGAGAGGATGTAGAATTATCCTCACTACCTTCATTAGATAAATTATCTTGGGCAACATTATGAAATGTAACAGAGCTGTCCTTATTTTGTTTGGACGCTATGGCACAATTATCACAAACACTCAAAGGGGGAACACATTTGTCTCTACACACAGAACATAGGTTATCTGATGGCATAGACATGTTAAACAGATTTAGGCAGGCAAACAATGCAATAAAAACGATTTTAAACAAAAACGTTACTGTCTCTTTAAATAATAAAATTACACACTTTATTTCTGAATGTTCAAAAAACTATGAAGGCAATATCCGATTTTTATGAAATTTGGACCCCAGTGTCTTAATGCTTAGAAAATATTGCACAGCAAATATGGAGACTCTAGCTCTTAAAACAAGCAAACCAGAGCTAATTGTTGGATTTAACCGTTTTTATACACTACAATCCCTGCTACAGTATTGCTGCAGCATTTTACCTTCCTTAGGGGTCAATCATCCACAGAAATAAGTCTTCTGGAGTCACTTTCTGAGTCACAGGACCCTCTCACATGAAAACTGCATGCACTGCCTTGAAATCAAATGCACAGCTGAAGCACCAAAATGAGGCTTCCTCCCTCAGCACACTAGAGTGAAGGGGCCTTCCTGACTAGATTTAGGTGTCTAAAACATGCCAGATCAATAAAAAACGTTCCCAAGTGTATATGAGCTTATAAAACAGTTCAAATGCCATGATATTGTAATTAAAACCAATCGATTTTGCCCCTAACAGTGTCTACCAGCATAAAAATCAAAAAGGGGAAGCCTGTTATCTTTTTTGCTGAGGTGAAAGAAAAATGGCTTACCATTTTCCCTGAGGGGAAAAATGACTCATCTAGCATTAGCCTGTGTTGTTAGGAGACTAGTCATACCTGAAGCAGATGAGTCTACAAACTGTTACCCCCAACTGAAGTTCTCTGGTTTCAACAGTCCTGCGTGGTAACAGCAATGGATTCTAGTTACTTGTGCTAAAATCATATTCCTCTTAACAGAAATCTTCATCACTTTTCTGTTGTAGAGTAAATAGTACAAGCCAGCACTATTTTAAAATAACAAACTCTTGATAGAAGATATAAAAAACTACAACACCACAAACTCCTCACCATCCCCGAGGAGATGCTACTTGTTCAGAGCGGCAAGGAGAATGACTGGGGGGCGGAGCTAGAGGGGGAGCTATATGGACAGCTCTGCTGTGTGCTCTCCTTGCCTTTCCCTGTAGGGGAGGAGAATATCCCACAAGTAATGGATGACGCCGTGGACCGGACACACCAATGTTGGAGAAAACGATAAACGTTTTTAAACAGTCACAACAAACTGCCACAGCTCTACTGTGGCCCTACCTGCCCATACGACTTTGGAAGGCACAAAAACCCCTTAGAGATCCTATATGTTCAGGGGACTCCTTCAGGGAAGCTGGATGTCTCAAGCTGCAAAAACTAATGGAAAATAGGTCCCTCCCAACCTGTACTCAGTGAGAGGGCCTTAAAAAACTATCCCTAGGCAAAATCTAGTCAGTCATGTGGAAAAACTGGGCCCCAGAATAAAGTTTTATCACCAATATGAAATAAATGTTTATACACCTCAAGCAAACGTTATATCTATTCAGTAATGTGATTAAATAATACAATTACCCTTTACAGCAAGCATGATACCAGTCGTTATTAAATCACTGTAATCAGGCTCACCTTAAATAAATCCGGTATTGTCAGCATTTTCTAGCTTATCTTTTCTCTAGAAAAATTTAAAAAACTGCACATACCTCAGAGCAGGAGACCCTGCACGCTATTCCCCCAGCTGAAGTTACCCATCTCTTCAGTTATGTGTGAGAACAGCAATGGATCTTAGTTACAAAGTGCTACAACTCCAGTACCATTTGAAAAGAACAAACTTTTGATTGAAGATAAACTACATTAATGCACCACATCTCTCTAGCTGCTTCCCTTGTCGAGAGCTGCAAGAGAATGACTGGGAGGTGGCAGTTAGGGGAGGAGCTATATAGACAGCTCTGCTGTGGGTGATCCTCTTGCAGCTTCCTGTTGGGAAGGAGAATATCCCACAAATAATGGATGAATCCGTGGACTGGATACACCTTACAAAAGAAAGAAACATTTTGTAGGGTCTCTTGGTCCATCTTTACCTCAGAATTGAACAAATAAGAAATACTTAAGTTTTAAATTTAAAGGGACAGTACTGTTTCTTGCATCTATTTTAGATTCAAAATATAACTGCTTTATTTTTTTTAATGCAAAAAAAATAATTTGTTTTTCTTGAGCAACCCAGAAAGCCTCTACACCTCAGCTCTGCCTACCTGCCCTACTGGATACCAGAGACAACATTGCTAGATGAATTCCAGAGCAGCTGTAACCGATGCCCGGCAACCGTAGTGCTCAAAACTGCAAGGCCGCAACAAGAATCTCTCCCCTCCTGTACACAGGAAGCAATAAAGAAAAGGCACGCAACAGAAACCTTGCTGCCTCAGCTAGACCTGCCCATCGTGGGCATATCAAAACTAACCTCCCGGCCGGCATAGTTTTACTCTGAAGTAAAGCCGCCGGGAGCAAGTGAAAACGCAACATCTAGACTGGAACATACCAACTGAGCCTATTGTCTCCTCTCATCCCCAGTGCCTGCAAACACTGCCTTATATTATCCCCTTAACCCAATAGGAGCAATGTATCTGGTGTCCCATCGAAGTGAAGTGTTAAAGTGCCATATTTTTCCTTATACCGTTCAGAAAGATAAAATTAGCACTTGCCTCAATGTAATCTGCCTGGCAGCAGGGCAGCTCACTAGGTTTGAGAGGCATTCTCCCTCACATGGACCTGTGGAAAAAAGGCAACGACTGAGTAATCTTACTCATTGCTGCCCTATCTTGAAAGCCTAACTACTTGGGGAGGTGCAGTGAGGATTATACCACACAAGTTCCCATTGCTTAAAAGCCCCAACTGCTCTACTGAAGAGACTGACATGGGCTAAGGCTAAACCCAAGAAAAAGCAGAACAAACTTGCACTGCTGGAAAATAAAATCTTGATTGAAGAATCTTCTTCCAGACACCTAAACTTTACCACCTCCTTGCTCTTAACATAGGCAAAGAGAATGACTAGGGTTGAAGGGAAAGGTGGGGGGTGATATTTAACAGCTTTGCTGTGGTGCTCTTTACCTCCTCCTGCTGGCCAGGAGTGATATTCCCAATAGTAATTAGAGATGATCAATGGACTTACTATCAAAAAAGGTTTCATCTATATTTGCTTGCATTTTCTGACCAATGTGAGGAATTTAGGAATAAGAGAAGCATCTCTTCCCACCTTTGTCTACTTTTTAGTTATCTTTAGGTTGAACCAGAACTACAACCCACAGTACATCTCTAGTAACAAAAAGAATATGACAAATAGATCATATTTACATTAACAAAATCAGATCTTTATTTTTAATCAGTAGATCAGCATTATCTAAATGGCAAGAGGAAACAAAAACAGATCATATCACAGCTTTGGTCAAAGCATGCTAGAAATTAAAGTGTACAAACACAGAAGCTACAATTCAGGCAAAGATGGTTCTGTATTTTCAGGTGTATGCTAGAAAACAAAACGAGCAATAGAACTAAAAACGTTCAAATAACAATGAAACAAGCTAAAACATTTTATGTACATCAGAAAGACGTTAAATTGGAATATATGCATAATGCAAACTGCAAAATAAAAAAAATTAAAAATCTAAAAACTATTAAAAATGGGGATTAACATTGTTTTGATAACATTTTAGTCATATTAAACGGCCACTGATGACCATATGAAATATTTATGACTATAATGCTTCAGCTGCTGCTTCTGCATCTTCTACGTCAGCATCTTCTACGTCAGCATCTTCAGTGTCTACATGCACATCACCCTCTGCACCAGTGTCCATATCAGCAGTCACATCAGGTTCCCGACTCTCAAAGGGATTTTCACCCTAAAGGGGTGAAACAAAGGGTTAATGTAGTTCTCAATATAGTGGTGTAAAGATCCTCTAAAAGTCTTAAACAATGTAAAAAGTATCTGAATGCAAGCTTTATTTTCAAGAAATCTAAAAATAGTTGTGAAACAATTACTCCCCCTTTAAATAAAGTTGATTTTATACTATGATGGTCATGCTTTGCAAATAGGGTGGAGTTCAACTAACAGCAGTAAAAAAGGAAATTTATACTTACATGATAAATTTATTTCTTTTACAATATGACGAGTCCACGGATTTCATCCTTAATTGTGGGATATCGCCTCCTGGTCAGCAGAGCTGCATATAAAGCTCCTCCCTTCCCTCCCACTCCAGTCATTCGACCGAAGTTAGGAAGAGAAAAGACAAGGTGCAGAGGTGACTGAAGTTTAACAAAAATAAAGACCTGTCTTAGAAAATGACAGGGTGGGCTGTGGACTCGCCATATCGTAAAATAAATCAGGTAAGCATAAATTTCTTTTACAAGATATGAGTCCACGGATTTCATCCTTACTTATGGGATACAATAGCAAAGCTATAGGACACGGATGAAAGGGAGGAACAAGACAGGAAACTAAACAGAAGGCACCACTGCTTGAAGAACCTTTCTCCCAAAAATAGCCTCGGACGAGGCAAAAGTATCAAATTTGTAAAATTTTGATAAAGTGTGAAGAGACGACCAAGTTGCAGCCTTGCAAATCTGTTCAACAGAAGCATCAATTTTAAATGCCCAAGAGGAAGCCACAGCCCTAATAGAATGAGCCGTAATTGCAAATATGTAATATGCAAAACGGATGATACTCTTCAGCCAAAAAGAAAGGGAGGTAGCCGTAGCTTTCTGGCCCCTACGTTTTCCAGAACAAATAATGAAGATGACTTACTAAATTCTTTAGTCGCCTGCAAGTAAAACTTCAGGGCACGGACCACGTCCAAGTTATGTAACAATATTTTTGTTGGAAACAACCTTAGGAAGAAAACCAGGTTTGGTATGTAACACTACCTTATCGGAATGAAAAATAAGGAGAATCGCATTGTAATGCCGAAAGCTCAGAAACTCTGCGAGCAGAAGAGCAACCAAAAATAAAAAACTTTCCAAGATAACAACTTAATATCTATGGAATGCATAGCTTCAATCAGAACCCCTTGAAAAACCTTAGGAACTAAATTCAAACTCCAATGAGGAGCAATAGGTCTAAACACAGGTCTGATCCTAGTCAGAGTCTGACAAAAAGATTGAACATCCGGAATATCTGCCAGACGTTTGTGTAGCAAAATAGATAAAGCAGAAAACAGAATTTATGTTTACCTGATAAATTACTTTCTCCAACGGTGTGTCCGGTCCACGGCGTCATCCTTACTTGTGGGATATTCTCTTCCCCAACAGGAAATGGCAAAGAGCCCAGCAAAGCTGGTCACATGATCCCTCCTAGGCTCCGCCTACCCCAGTCATTCGACCGACGTTAAGGAGGAATATTTGCATAGGAGAAACCATATGATACCGTGGTGACTGTAGTTAAAGAAAATAAATTATCAGACCTGATTAAAAAACCAGGGCGGGCCGTGGACCGGACACACCGTTGGAGAAAGTAATTTATCAGGTAAACATAAATTCTGTTTTCTCCAACATAGGTGTGTCCGGTCCACGGCGTCATCCTTACTTGTGGGAACCAATACCAAAGCTTTAGGACACGGATGATGGGAGGGAGCAAATCAGGTCACCTAGATGGAAGGCACCACGGCTTGCAAAACCTTTCTCCCAAAAATAGCCTCAGAAGAAGCAAAAGTATCAAACTTGTAAAATTTGGTAAAAGTGTGCAGTGAAGACCAAGTCGCTGCCCTACATATCTGATCAACAGAAGCCTCGTTCTTGAAGGCCCATGTGGAAGCCACAGCCCTAGTGGAATGAGCTGTGATTCTTTCGGGAGGCTGCCGTCCGGCAGTCTCGTAAGCCAATCTGATGATGCTTTTAATCCAAAAAGAGAGAGAGGTAGAAGTTGCTTTTTGACCTCTCCTTTTACCGGAACAAACAACAAACAAGGAAGATGTTTGTCTAAAATCCTTTGTAGCGTCTAAATAGAATTTTAGAGCGCGAACAACATCCAAATTGTGCAACAAACGTTCCTTCTTTGAAACTGGTTTCGGGCACAGAGAAGGTACGATAATCTCCTGGTTAATGTTTTTGTTAGAAACAACTTTTGGAAGAAAACCAGGTTTAGTACGTAAAACCACCTTATCTGCATGGAACACCAGATAAGGAGGAGAACACTGCAGAGCAGATAATTCTGAAACTCTTCTAGCAGAAGAAATTGCAACCAAAAACAAAACTTTCCAAGATAATAACTTAATATCAACGGAATGTAAGGGTTCAAACGGAACCCCCTGAAGAACTGAAAGAACTAAGTTGAGACTCCAAGGAGGAGTCAAAGGTTTGTAAACAGGCTTGATTCTAACCAGAGCCTGAACAAAGGCTTGAACATCTGGCACAGCTGCCAGCTTTTTGTGAAGTAACACAGACAAGGCAGAAATCTGTCCCTTCAGGGAACTTGCAGATAATCCTTTTTCCAATCCTTCTTGAAGGAAGGATAGAATCTTAGGAATCTTAACCTTGTCCCAAGGGAATCCTTTAGATTCACACCAACAGATATATTTTTTCCAAATTTTGTGGTAAATCTTTCTAGTTACAGGCTTTCTGGCCTGAACAAGAGTATCGATAACAGAATCTGAGAACCCTCGCTTCGATAAGATCAAGCGTTCAATCTCCAAGCAGTCAGCTGGAGTGAGACCAGATTCGGATGTTCGAACGGACCTTGAACAAGAAGGTCTCGTCTCAAAGGTAGCTTCCATGGTGGAGCCGATGACATATTCACCAGATCTGCATACCAAGTCCTGCGTGGCCACGCAGGAGCTATCAAGATCACCGACGCCCTCTCCTGATTGATCCTGGCTACCAGCCTGGGGATGAGAGGAAACGGCGGGAATACATAAGCTAGTTTGAAGGTCCAAGGTGCTACTAGTGCATCCACTAGAGCCGCCTTGGGATCCCTGGATCTGGACCCGTAGCAAGGAACTTTGCAGTTCTGACGAGAGGCCATCAGATCCATGTCTGGAATGCCCCACAGTTGAGTGATTTGGACAAAGATTTCCGGATGGAGTTCCCACTCCCCCGGATGCAATGTCTGACGACTCAGAAAATCCGCTTCCCAATTTTCCACTCCTGGGATGTGGATTGCAGACAGGTGGCAGGAGTGAGACTCCGCCCATTGAATGATTTTGGTCACTTCTTCCATCGCCAGGGAACTCCTTGTTCCCCCCTGATGGTTGATGTACGCAACAGTTGTCATGTTGTCTGATTGAAACCGTATGAACTTGGCCCTCGCTAGCTGAGGCCAAGCCTTGAGAGCATTGAATATCGCTCTCAGTTCCAGAATATTTATCGGTAGAAGAGATTCTTCCCGAGACCAAAGACCCTGAGCTTGCAGGGATCCCCAGACCGCGCCCCAGCCCATCAGACTGGCGTCGGTCGTGACAATGACCCACTCTGGTCTGCGGAAGGTCATCCCTAGTGACAGGTTGTCCAGGGACAGCCACCAACGGAGTGAGTCTCTGGTCCTCTGATTTACTTGTATCCTCGGAGACCAGTCTGTATAGTCCCCATTCCACTGACTGAGCATGCACAGTTGTAATGGTCTTAGATGAATGCGCGCAAAAGGAACTATGTCCATTGCCGCTACCATCAAACCTATCACTTCCATGCACTGCGCTATGGAAGGAAGAGGAACGGAATGAAGTATCCGACAAGAGTCTAGAAGTCTTGTTTTTCTGGCCTCTGTCAGAAAAATCCTCATTTCTAAGGAGTCTATTATTGTTCCCAAGAAGGGAACCCTTGTCGACGGAGATAGAGAACTCTTTTCCACGTTCACTTTCCATCCGTGAGATCTGAGAAAGGCCAGGACGATGTCCGTGTGAGCCTTTGCTTGAGGAAGGGACGACGCTTGAATCAGAATGTCGTCCAAGTAAGGTACTACAGCAATGCCCCTTGGTCTTAGCACAGCTAGAAGGGACCCTAGTACCTTTGTGAAAATCCTTGGAGCAGTGGCTAACCCGAAAGGAAGCGCCACGAACTGGTAATGCTTGTCCAGGAATGCGAACCTTAGGAACCGATGATGTTCCTTGTGGATAGGAATATGTAGATACGCATCCTTTAAATCCACCGTGGTCATGAATTGACCTTCCTGGATGGAAGGAAGAATTGTTCGAATGGTTTCCATCTTGAACGATGGAACCTTGAGAAACTTGTTTAAGATCTTGAGATCTAAGATTGGTCTGAACGTTCCCTCTTTTTTGGGAACTATGAACAGATTGGAGTAGAACCCCATCCCTTGTTCTCCTAATGGAACAGGATGAATCACTCCCATTGTTAACAGGTCTTCTACACAATGTAAGAATGCTTGTCTTTTTATGTGGTCTGAAGACAACTGAGACCTGTGGAACCTCCCCCTTGGGGGAAGCCCCTTGAATTCCAGAAGATAACCTTGGGAGACAATTTCTAGTGTCCAAGGATCCAGAACATCTCTTGCCCAAGCCTGAGCGAAGAGAGAGAGTCTGCCCCCCACCAGATCCGGTCCCGGATCGGGGGCCAACATTTCATGCTGTCTTGGTAGCAGTGGCAGGTTTCTTGGCCTGCTTTCCCTTGTTCCAGCCTTGCATTGGTCTCCAAGCTTGCTTGGCTTGAGAAGTATTACCCTCTTGCTTAGAGGACGTAGCACTTTGGGCTGGTCCGTTTCTACGAAAGGGACGAAAATTAGGTTTATTTTTGGCCTTGAAAGGCCGATCCTGAGGAAGGGCATGGCCCTTACCCCCAGGGATATCAGAGATAATCTCTTTCAAGTCAGGGCCAAACAGCGTTTTCCCCTTGAAAGGAATGTTAAGTAGCTTGTTCTTGGAAGACGCATCAGCTGACCAAGATTTCAACCAAAGCGCTCTGCGCGCCACAATAGCAAACCCAGAATTCTTAGCCGCTAACCTAGCCAATTGCAAAGTGGCGTCTAGGGTGAAAGAATTAGCCAATTTGAGAGCATTGATTCTGTCCATAATCTCCTCATAAGGAGGAGAATCACTATCGACCGCCTTTACCAGCTCATCGAACCAGAAACATGCGGCTGTAGCGACAGGGACAATGCATGAAATTGGTTGTAGAAGGTAACCCTGCTGAACAAACATCTTTTTAAGTAAACCTTCTAATTTTTTATCCATAGGATCTTTGAAAGCACAACTATCTTCTATGGGTATAGTGGTGCGTTTGTTTAAAGTGGAAACCGCTCCCTCGACCTTGGGGACTGTCTGCCATAAGTCCTTTCTGGGGTCGACCATAGGAAACAATTTTTTAAATATGGGGGGAGGGACGAAAGGAATACCGGGCCTTTCCCATTCTTTATTTACAATGTCCGCCACCCGCTTGGGTATAGGAAAAGCTTCTGGGAGCCCCGGGACCTCTAGGAACTTGTCCATTTTACATAGCTTCTCTGGGATGACCAAATTGTCACAGTCATCCAGAGTGGATAATACCTCCTTAAGCAGAGCGCGGAGATGTTCCAACTTAAATTTAAACGTAATCACATCAGGTTCAGCTTGTTGAGAAATGTTCCCTGAATCTGTAATTTCTCCCTCAGACAAAACCTCCCTGGCCCCATCAGACTGGTTTAGGGGCCCTTCAGAACCATTATTATCAGCGTCGTCATGCTCTTCAGTATCTAAAACAGAGCAGTCGCGCTTACGCTGATAAGAGTGCATTTTGGCTAAAATGTTTTTGACAGAATTATCCATTACAGCCGTTAATTGTTGCATAGTAAGGAGTATTGGCGCGCTAGATGTACTAGGGGCCTCCTGAGTGGGCAAGACTCGTGTAGACGAAGGAGGGAATGATGCAGTACCATGCTTACTCCCCTCACTTGAGGAATCATCTTGGGCATCATTGTCATTGTCACATAAATCACATTTATTTAAATGAGAAGGAACTCTGGCTTCCCCACATTCAGAACACAGTCTATCTGGTAGTTCAGACATGTTAAACAGGCATAAACTTGATAACAAAGTACAAAAAACGTTTTAAAATAAAACCGTTACTGTCACTTTAAATTTTAAACTGAACACACTTTATTACTGCAATTGCGAAAAAATATGAAGGAATTGTTTAAAATTCACCAAAATTTCACCACAGTGTCTTAAAGCCTTAAAAGTATTGCACACCAAATTTGGAAGCTTTAACCCTTAAAATAACGGAACCGGAGCCGTTTTTAACTTTAACCCCTTTACAGTCCCTGGTATCTGCTTTGCTGAGACCCAACCAAGCCCAAAGGGGAATACGATACCAAATGACGCCTTCAGAAAGTCTTTTCTATGTATCAGAGCTCCTCACACGTGCGACTGCATGTCATGCCTCTCAAAAACAAGTGCGCAACACCGGCGCGAAAATGAGGCTCTGCCTATGATTTGGGAAAGCCCCTAAAGAATAAGGTGTCTAAAAAAGTGCCTGCCGATATAATCTTATCAAAATACCCAGATTAAATGATTCCTCAAGGCTAAATATGTGTTAATAATGAATCGATTTAGCCCAGAAAAAGTCTACAGTCTTAATAAGCCCTTGTGAAGCCCTTATTTACTATCTTAATAAGCATGGCTTACCGGATCCCATAGGGAAAATGACAGCTTCCAGCATTACATCGTCTTGTTAGAATGTGTCATACCTCAAGCAGCAAGAGACTGCTCACTGTTCCCCCAACTGAAGTTAATTCCTCTCAACAGTCCTGTGTGGAACAGCCATGGATTTTAGTAACGGTTGCTAAAATCATTTTCCTCATACAAACAGAAATCTTCTCTTTTCTGTTTCTGAGTAAATAGTACATACCAGCACTATTTCAAAATAACAAACTCTTGATTGAATAATAAAAACTACAGTTAAACACTAAAAAACTCTAAGCCATCTCCGTGGAGATGTTGCCTGTACAACGGCAAAGAGAATGACTGGGGTAGGCGGAGCCTAGGAGGGATCATGTGACCAGCTTTGCTGGGCTCTTTGCCATTTCCTGTTGGGGAAGAGAATATCCCACAAGTAAGGATGACGCCGTGGACCGGACACACCTATGTTGGAGAAATCTGTCCCTTTAAGGAACTTGTTGATAACCCCTTCTCCAATCAGTCTTGGAGAAAGGACAAAAATCCTAATCTTACTCCATGAGTAGCCCTTGGATTCGCACCAATAAAAGATATTTACGCCATATCTTATGGTAAATCCTTTGAGTAACAGGCTTATGTGCCTGGATCAAGGACCGAATTAGAGAACCCTCGCTTAGATAAAATCAAGCGTTCAATCTCCAAGCAGTCAGCTGCAGAGAAGTTAGACTCCTGGGATGTAGATTGCCGACAGATGAGTGAGCTTCCGCCCACCAAATTATCTTGGATACTTCTGTCATTGTTAAGGAACTCCTTGTTCCTCCCAGATTAATGTAAGCCACAGTCGTGATGTTGGCCTCGTCCGACTGAAATCTGATGAATTTGGCCAACTGAGGCCAAGCCTGAATAGCATTGAATATTGCTGGGAAGTAGAGACTGACCGAGTCCACACACCCTGAGCCTTCAGGAAGTTCCAGACTGCAACCCATCCTATAAGGCTGGCGTCAGTTATCACTATCACCCAGGAGGGTCTGCGGAAACATGTCCCTTGGGACAGATGATCCGGCAACAACCACCAAAGAAGAGAGTCCTTGTCTCCAGATCCAGATCTATTTGACGAGACAAATTTGCATAATCTCCCTTCCATTGTCTGAGCATGCTCAGTTGTAGAGGTCTGAGATGAAAACGAGCAAACGGAATGATGTCCATTGCTGCCATCATCAATCCAATTGCCTCCATGCATTGAGCCACTGACGGCCAAGGATTGGACTCAAGGATTCGGCATGCATTCAGATCTTTAACTTTCTGACTTCCGTCAAAAAGATCTTCATGGATAGAGAGTCTAATAGAGTTCCCAGAAAGGGTACTCGTGTCTGAGGAACCAAAGAACTCATGTCCAAGTGTACCTTCCACCCGCGGGTCCCTAGGAAAGAAAGTATGATGTCTGTATGGGACTTTGCTAGTTGAAATGAGGACGCCTGGATCAGAATGTCGTCCAGATAAGATGCCTTGCGGTCGTAGAACCACCAATAAAGACCCCAGAACCTTAGTGGATAGGAACATGAAGATATGCATCCTTTAGATCCATGGTAGACATAAATTGACCCTCTTGGATCATTGGAAGAATGGTACAAATAGCTTCCATCTTAAAGGAAGAATTGAGAAACTAGTCTAGACTCTTGAGATCTAAGATAGGCCTGAAAGTTTTCCTCTTGTGGAAACCACAAACAGAATTGCATACGCCTGCCCCAGAATTGGAACGGGACAAATAACTCTCATGGAGGATAGGTCTTACACAGCATAAGAATGCCTCATAATATTCTACAGACAATTGAGAAAGAAGAAACCTTCCTCTGGAAGAATTTCTGAATTCCAGCTTGTATCCCTGAAAAACACCATCTCTAATACCCAGGGATCCAGCCATCTCATATCCAAGCCTGGGTTAAGAAAAGCAGTCTGCCCTTCATGCAGACTAGCCCTTGTTCCAAGATAGGTGTGGCCCCCAGGTAGATATGGCTCGCGAAGAAACACCTTCCTGTATAGAAGAGGAAGGTGGGTTTCACTTAAAACCTTGAAAGACACCAAAAATACTCCGATACTTCTGAATGGATCTTCTTATCATGAGGGAGGGAATGACCCTTACCTCCCCGTGATGTCAGAAATAATCTCCTGCAGGTCAGGCCCAAACAGGGTCCTCCCCTCGTAAGGAATAGCCAAAGGCTTAGAAATAGCCGACACATCCACAGACCAAAAGTTCAACCATAAGGCTCTGCGTGCTAAAAAGGAAATGAACTCTTAATTTCCACCACATTGGTATACTGCAGAAAAATGTCCGTAACAAAAGAATTAGTCAATCTAAGCTTTAATTCCATCTGTTTTCTGTCACCAGAGGGGATTTACCAGAAAATAAAGATTAGCACTTACCTTTAGAAGGCTGTCCGGCAGCAAGGCATCTCACCCGGCTTGTGACGTTCTCTTCTCCCCTCCCCTTCACATTGGCTTGTGGAACAAAAAAGTACTGAGCATTTTCTTCCCTCAGACTTTGCACAAACAGGGTAGCATACAATCTATGGGAGGCGCAGTGAGAATAAAGTCCCACAAGTTCCCATGGCTTGAAAGCCACCAAATTCTTCTTATGTTATTGAAGAGACTGATTTGGTATAGGCTACACCCCAGATCAAAATACACTGTGGTATTACATAAAAAATAATAAACACTTGAAGAATCTATAACTAACACCTCATCTGCCTCTTACTATCACTAACACAGGCAAAGAGAATGACTGGGGTGGGAGGGAAGGGAGGAGAGGAGAATATATATATATATATATATATATATATATATATATATATATATATATATATATATATATATATATATATATATATATATATATATATATATATATATATATATATATATATATATATATATATATATATATATATATATATATACACAGTGAGGCCCCGGTTTACGCACGACTCGGTATACGAAATTTCGGTTTACGAAATCGAAATTTGAAGAAAATTTGACTCTGTTTACGAATTTTTTTCGCAATACGAAACAAAATGCCGGTCAAAATGCCGGTTTGCCCCCCTCGGTTTACGAATATTTTTCGCAATACGAAACCAGTGGCCCCTGTGCCCCCTGCATACTCAAGTATGATTGAATTAATGAAGTTTGGGTACCAGTGTAGAGGTGTTGGAGAGGTTTTGGAGCCATTTTGCAGCAAGTTGTTGAGCCTTTTGAGCCATTTGCAGCAAGTTAAGCCTTTTGGAGCCATTTGCAGCAAGTTGTGGAGCCTTTTGGAGACATTGGAGCCATTTGCAGCAAGTTGTTAAGCCTTTTGGAGCCTTTTTTGGACACTTTACTTGAATTTTTTCGGACCTCCGGAACGCATTAATTGATTTTCAATGCATTCCTATGGGAAACCGTGTTTCGGTTTACGAATTTTTCGTAGTACGAAACGACCCGGAGAACGAATTAAATTCGTAAACCGAGGCCTCACTGTGTATGTATGTATATATATATATATATATATATATATATATATATATATATATATATATATATATATATATATATATATATATATATATATATATATATATATATATATATATATATATATATATATATATATATATATATACACACACACACATACAGCTCGGCTGTGGTGTTCTTTGCCTCCTCCTGCTGACCAGGAGATATCCCATAACGATGAAATCCGTGGACTCGTCATATCTTGTAAAAGAAATGTTAATTTGTTTTCCTTTGTCAATACCAAAGTAGGTAGGTCTGAAGCAGGAATGCACTGCGGAGACATAGCCAGTGATTGATATTCCTCTTGTCAAAGGCTCACCGGATGTGTTCAGCTAGGTCATAGTAATGTATTGCTGCTGCCAAGCTAACTTTTCAACAAAGGAAGCAAATTGGAAATTAAGTTTGAATCATGAAAATGTCAGTTTGTTGTAACAAAAAACCCTGATGAATAAATAACTTCTTTAGAAGACCCTACATTTTATTTATCCATAGGGTCTTTGAAAGCACAACTGTCCTCAACAGGAATAGTAGTACGCTTAGCCAGGGTAGATATAGCTCCCTCCACCTTAGGGACCGTTTGCCAAATGTCCCGACAGTGTCAGCTATGGGATACATTTTCTTAAAGTTAGAACAGGATACCCGGTCTTTCCCATTCCCGTATAATTTCCGAAATTCTCTTAGGAACCAGAAAAACAGAGTAAGCAGGCACTTCTAAATATTTGTCCATCTTACACAATTTCTCTGGTGGAACCACAATAGAGTCAGTCATCCAGAGTCGCTAAAACCTCCCGAAGTATAAGGCGGAGGTGTTCAAGCTTAAATCTAAATGACATTACGTCCGAGTCCGTCTGAGGTAACGCACCTCCAGAGTCGGAAAGTTCCCCCTCAGACAGAAGTTCCCTGACCCCCAATTCTGATCCCTGTGAGGGTACATCTGAAATAGCGATCAAAGCATCAGAAGTTGCAGGGATCAGAGAGGCCTCTGTCCTGCTGCGTTTGCCCTGCAATACTGGCAACTTAGACAAAACCTCTGTAAGGGTAGATTACATAACTGCAGCCATATCCTGCAGTGTAAATGAAGTGGACACGTTTGAAGAACCCGGCATCGCTTGGGTGGGCGTTAAAGGTTGTGACGCTTGGGGAGAAAGCAGCGGCATACCCCGATTCTCCTCAGACTGAGAAGCATCCTTAGACACACTTTCCTTAAAGAAAATCTGCTCTTTACATTGTAAGGCCCTTTCAGTACATGAAGGACAAAAAAGTAAGAGGGGATTCCACAATGGCATCTAAACACATAGAACAAGAATTTTCCTCAAGTTCAGACATGTTAAACAGAGTAGCAATAAGTCGTTTTTTACTTGATATATTGAGCTCTTAAGTCAAATTACATAGACAAAAAAATTCGAACTAAAACGTGTATTGCGCCTTTAAAAAAGCGCAACAATTTTTCTGTCATCAGCAAAACAGGGTTTGCGGTAATAAAAAAAAATGCCCTTGTGTCCAAATAGACTTTACAATATTGCACTGCTTGTTTGGCAATGTTATTTATCAAATAATATCAACTTATGAAGTTTAACCAGTTTATCAACTTTATCAACACTGTAGGCCCCAGCACCTCGCCTACCTGCCCCCGGATCACACTGCTTCGGCTTAGATAGAGTTCTAAGTCCCTCTGTACCCCTGGAGTACAAAACAACTTAGGCCCTTACTAATGGGATAACGCCTCCTGTTTAGCAGGAAGTGGCAAAGAGCACCACAGCAGAGCTGTATATATAGCTCCTCTCTTCCCTCCCCCTCCAGTCATTCGACCGAAGTTAGGAAGAGAAAGGAAAAGCCAAAGGTGCAGAGGTGACTGAAGTTTAACAAAAATAAATACCTGTCTTAAATGACAGGGTGGGCCGTGGACTCGTCATATCGTAAAATAAATAAATCAGGTAAGCATACATTTCCTTTTACAAGATAGACCACGGATTTGTAAAATTTGGAAAAAGTGTGAAGAGACGACCAAGTTGCAGCCTTGCAAATCTGTTCAACAGAAGCATCGTTTTTAAATGCCCACGAGGAAGCCACAGCCCTAGTAGAATAAGCTGTAATTCTTTCAGGAGGCTGCTGTCCAGTCTCATATGCCAGACGGATGATACTCTTCAGCCAAAAAGGAGGTAGCCATAGCTTTCTGGCCCCTACCCTTTCCAGAAAAAAAAAAAATAATGAAGATTAATGAAATTCTATAGTAGCCTCAAGTAAAACTTCAGGGCACGAACCACGACCAAGTTAGGCAACAGACGCTCCTTCTTAGGATTACAACATAATGAAGGAACAACAATTTCCTGATTAATATTCTTATTCGAGGGGGAACTTCCGGGCAGCGGCCATGACAGGTCGCACAACACTACACTGCTCCAGCAATCTACTTATGGTTAATACATCAGTCCAGATGGCTCATTCCTACATTACAAACCTAAACCCTTGACTCAAAAAAGCTTCTAAAGCAGATGGACCAAAAAAACATGACGATAGAAGCAACTGAGAGCACCCGGAGACAATTTAAAGGTTGAGGCCTTCGACATACCCCCCGGTAGGACACATTTGGGCCCTGTCGTTACGCAGCACACAGTGCTGGATGCTAAGTACTCAGAGGGTACTAGCGCAATACACCTTGGAGGGAAGCAACATCTTTATTTACCAAATGGAGTTCAATTATGCTGCACTATATAACCAACTAAGGGATCTTCTAGAGGGACATTTCCTGCGTCTTGGGACTACACTAGATGCTATTCGTGACCATGACTACATCTCAGAACAGCGCCTCTGTACCGATGGCTTGGAAATAAACCGGTACGAGTCTATAGATAAAAGCAAGGAAGCAGTAATAGCAAGGCACCCTGTTTCCCTTACAAACAAGTGCCCTCCAAGCGGAACCTACGCAACTAGCCCAGAACGCAGAATGGAGACCGGCACAATAATCCTATTTCAACCTCTTCACCCTTTTTCTGTCCCGTACCCGGATCCCGGGACAGCTTTAGACTCTCACTTTCTGAAGGACCAAGAGGATCAGCAAGCCGACACTCAGAGTGCCAAGGCAATCTTGCAATTTAAGGGGCTGATGCTAAATGGTAAAAAGAGGGCTTTCCTGGTCACGCTCACTGTCCGCTCCAGATTCAACCTCGTGGGGGACATCGGAAGGCAGCCAATTCTATGGGCCCTTGACTGCCAAAGCTATTTGCATCTACCACATGAACTCTTGTACACTAAAACGGGTGTGGGCTAGATTCCATGAAACTTATGGATGGGGATGGAGAGTAGTACGTTTGTGCAATCCCCCATAAGGATAAAGTACTCATTCTATACGGACTAGACTTCACTTTCCAAGTGGTTTGGGTTGGTGAGTTGTGAATTCCCAAAGCTCCTTGTACGGACAGAACACCCAAGTCCTGCGATCTTTTCTGAATATGTTTCGGACTTTCTATGAGAAAAAACAGAATTTATGTTTACCTGATAAATTTCTTTCTCCAACGGTGTGTCCGGTCCACGGCGTCATCCTTACTTGTGGGATATTCTCTTCCCCAACAGGAAATGGCAAAGAGCCCAGCAAAGCTGGTCACATGATCCCTCCTAGGCTCCGCCTACCCCAGTCATTCGACCGACGTTAAGGAGGAATAATAGCATAGGAGAAACCATATGGTACCGTGGTGACTGTAGTTAAAGAAAATAAATTATCAGACCTGATTAAAAAACCAGGGCGGGCCGTGGACCGGACACACCGTTGGAGAAAGAAATTTATCAGGTAAACATAAATTCTGTTTTCTCCAACATAGGTGTGTCCGGTCCACGGCGTCATCCTTACTTGTGGGAACCAATACCAAAGCTTTAGGACACGGATGAAGGGAGGGAGCAAATCAGGTCACCTAAATGGAAGGCACCACGGCTTGCAAAACCTTTCTCCCAAAAATAGCCTCAGAAGAAGCAAAAGTATCAAACTTGTAAAATTTGGTAAAAGTGTGCAGTGAAGACCAAGTCGCTGCCCTACAT
Organism: Bombina bombina; assembly: GCF_027579735.1. Lineage (NCBI taxonomy): Eukaryota > Metazoa > Chordata > Amphibia > Anura > Bombinatoridae > Bombina > Bombina bombina. Next base: position 44,934,146 of record NC_069508.1, read on the forward strand.
ATCTGATCAACAGAAGCCTCGTTCTTGAAGGCCCATGTGGAAGCCACAGCCCTAGTGGAATGAGCTGTGATTCTTTCGGGAGGCTGCCGTCCGGCAGTCTCGTAAGCCAATCTGATGATGCTTTTAATCCAAAAAGAGAGAGAGGTAGAAGTTGCTTTTTGACCTCTCCTTTTACCTGAATAAACAACAAACAAGGAAGATGTTTGTCTAAAATCCTTTGTAGCATCTAAATAGAATTTTAGAGCGCGAACAACATCCAAATTGTGTAACAAGCGTTCCTTCTTTGAAACTGGTTTCGGACACAGAGAAGGTACGATAATCTCCTGGTTAATGTTTTTGTTAGAAACAACTTTTGGAAGAAAACCAGGTTTAGTACGTAAAACCACCTTATCTGCATGGAACACCAGATAAGGAGGAGAACACTGCAGAGCAGATAATTCTGAAACTCTTCTAGCAGAAGAAATTGCAACTAAAAACAAAACTTTCCAAGATAATAACTTAATATCAACGGAATGTAAGGGTTCAAACGGAACCCCCTGAAGAACTGAAAGAACTAAATTGAGACTCCAAGGAGGAGTCAAAGGTTTGTAAACAGGCTTGATTCTAACCAAAGCCTGAACAAAGGCTTGAACCTCTGGCACAGCTGCCAGTTTTTTGTGAAGTAACACCGACAAGGCAGAAATCTGTCCCTTCAGGGAACTTGCCGATAATCCTTTTTCCAATCCTTCTTGAAGGAAGGATAGAATCCTAGGAATCTTAACCTTGTCCCAAGGGAATCCTTTAGATTCACACCAACAGATATATTTTTTCCAAATTTTGTGGTAAATCTTTCTAGTTACAGGCTTTCTGGCCTGAACAAGAGTATCGATAACAGAATCTGAGAAACCTCGCTTCGATAAAATCAAGCGTTCAATCTCCAAGCAGTCAGCTGGAGTGAAACCAGATTCGGATGTTCGAACGGACCCTGAACAAGAAGGTCTCGTCTCAAAGGTAGCTTCCAAGGTGGAGCCGATGACATATTCACCAGATCTGCATACCAAGTCCTGCGTGGCCACGCAGGAGCTATCAAGATCACCGACGCCCTCTCCTGATTGATCCTGGCTACCAGCCTGGGGATGAGAGGGAACGGCGGGAACACATAAGCTAGTTTGAAGGTCCAAGGTGCTACTAGTGCATCCACTAGAGCCGCCTTGGGATCCCTGGATCTGGACCCGTAGCGAGGAACTTTGAAGTTCTGACGAGAGGCCATCAGATCCATGTCTGGAATGCCCCATAGTTGAGTGACTTGGGCAAAGATTTCCGGATGGAGTTCCCACTCCCCCGGATGCAATGTCTGACGACTCAGAAAATCCGCTTCCCAATTTTCCACTCCCGGGATGTGGATAGCAGACAGGTGGCAGGAGTGAGACTCCGCCCATAGAATGATCTTGGTCACTTCTTCCATCGCTAGGGAACTCCTTGTTCCCCCCTGATGGTTGATGTACGCAACAGTCGTCATGTTGTCTGATTGAAACCGTATAAACTTGGTCCTCGCTAGCTGAGGCCAAGCCTTGAGAGCATTGAATATCGCTCTCAGTTCCAGAATATTTATCGGTAGAAGAGATTCTTCCCGAGACCAAAGACCCTGAGCTTTCAGGGATCCCCAGACCGCGCCCCAGCCCATCAGACTGGCGTCGGTCGTGACAATGACCCACTCTGGTCTGCGGAATGTCATCCCTCGTGACAGGTTGTCCAGGGACAGCCACCAACGGAGTGAGTCTCTGGTCCTCTGATTTACTTGTATCTTTGGAGATAAGTCTGTATAGTCCCCATTCCACTGACTGAGCATGCACAGTTGTAATGGTCTTAGATGAATGCGCGCAAAAGGAACTATGTCCATTGCCGCTACCATCAACCCGATCACTTCCATGCACTGAGCTACGGAAGGAAGAGGAACGGAATGAAGAATTCGACAAGAGTCCAGAAGTTTTGTCTTTCTGGCCTCTGTTAGAAAAATCCTCATTTCTGAGGAGTCTATAATTGTTCCCAAGAAGGGAACCCTTGTTGACGGGGATAGAGAACTCTTTTCCACGTTCACTTTCCAGCCGTGAGATCTGAGAAAGGCCAGGACGATGTCTGTGTGAGCCTTTGCTCGAGGGAGGGACGACGCTTGAATCAGAATGTCGTCCAGGTAAGGTACTACTGCAATGCCCCTTGGTCTTAGCACCGCTAGAAGGGACCCTAGTACCTTTGTGAAAATCCTTGGAGCAGTGGCTAATCCGAAAGGAAGCGCCACGAACTGGTAATGTTTGTCTAGGAATGCAAACCTTAGGAACCGATGATGTTCCTTGTGGATAGGAATATGTAGATACGCATCCTTTAAATCCACCGTGGACATGAATTGACCTTCCTGGATGGAAGGAAGGATAGTTCGAATGGTTTCCATCTTGAACGATGGGACCTTGAGAAATTTGTTTAAGATCTTGAGATCTAGGATTGGTCTGAACGTTCCCTCTTTTTTGGGAACTATGAACAGATTGGAGTAGAACCCCATCCCTTGTTCTCTCAATGGAACAGGATGAATCACTCCCATTTTTAACAGGTCTTCTACACAATGTAAGAACGCCTGTCTTTTTATGTGGTCTGAAGACAACTGAGACCTGTGGAACCTCCCCCTTGGGGGAAGTCCCTTGAATTCCAGAAGATAACCCTGGGAGACTATTTCTAGCGCCCAAGGATCCAGAACATCTCTTGCCCAAGCCTGAGCGAAGAGAGAGAGTCTGCCCCCCACCAGATCCGGTCCCGGATCGGGGGCCAATATTTCATGCTGTCTTGGTAGCAGTGGCAGGTTTCTTGGCCTGCTTTCCCTTGTTCCAGCCTTGCATTGGTCTCCAAGCTGGCTTGGCCTGAGAAGTATTACCCTCTTGCTTAGAGGACGTAGCACCTTGGGCTGGTCCGTTTTTACGAAAGGGACGAAAATTAGGTCTATTTTTTGCCTTGAAAGGCCGATCCTGAGGAAGGGCATGGCCCTTACCCCCAGTGATATCAGAGATAATCTCTTTCAAGTCAGGACCAAACAGCGTTTTCCCCTTGAAAGGAATGTTTAGTTAAACACTAAAAAACTCTAAGCCATCTCCGTGGAGATGTTGCCTGTACAACGGCAAAGAGAATGACTGGGGTAGGCGGAGCCTAGGAGGGATCATGTGACCAGCTTTGCTGGGCTCTTTGCCATTTCCTGTTGGGGAAGAGAATATCCCACAAGTAAGGATGACGCCGTGGACCGGACACACCTATGTTGGAGAAAAGTTATACCTTTTAGTTCCTGTGTGGGTTGATTATATTTTATTTTACTTTGCCGCATACAACTTCCATAATGCATATTTGTTTTCCCTATGTTCCTGCAAGCTACAGACATAACGAGACAGTTACAGCAGTGTGTTTGCTGTTCATATCTCCCATATTTTCATTTTTTACTGTTCCTGTTAGAGTGTGATTTAATGTGGGGGAGACTGCAGAAGACAAACGATATATCTTTCAAATATAGATCCATGCGGGTTATAGTAACAGAAGCTGAACGCATATTTGTAGGTTAAGTGTAACTCTTGCATTTTTGCTGGCTGGAAGCTTACTACTGGCAACTATTACATTTCTAGCTACTTATTGAAATTAAACCCTAGCCTAATATGTATTTGCAGGACGAATATGTATTTTCCTCCTTCACTTGGTGATAGGTGTTGTACCATGGTTATTTCTTATCCCAGTTTCCCCAGCTACATACACGTGACATTGATTTTTATTTTTCATTGTCCTATTTTGGGGTCTTGCTATCTGCGGCCGAGATGGCGGGATCCTTACATTAATGTGAAACAGACTGGGTACCCTCATATGGATAATCCTTTTTACCAAGTAGCTTTAATTCACTTTTACTCCAAAATCTGTGCATAGTTTTATTGCCTTATTTTATTTATTTATTTTTATTTTTTTATTTTTTTTTTCTTTGTTATCAACAGCTATTCCACTCCACATACCTAGCACCTACCACAATAACTATAGAGCAATACTAAACTATGTTAATGTACTGCCTTATTACTACAATCATACCTCCTAATAACCTCTAGCTTGCGTTATATAGGAGTATGTCCTTTATAAACTATTGTTTACTATCATAACCCACAACAATGGTGGTATTTATCAGCTTAGCCCTAAGTATTATGAACCATATGTTCCCCCTTTTAATCTTCCTTTTTGTTAAATGGTAGGACGCAGGAATGGTGCTCATGGTATGAGTTATAATATCCCAGTATCCCTAGACTCCCATGGTAAACTAATTCTTCTAGTTAGAAACTTATACTTTTTCCCTATATAATTAATATACTGTTTATGAAACTTTATAAAATAGAGGTTCTCATTGGTGATCCAAAAGTGGTCTCCTCACTAGAAATAGCCCCCTGTCTATGGTTACAAGCTTATAATTGAGGTCCAAGAGTGACCCCTTCTGTCATATAGGGGGCTCGCAAAGCATTAGGCACCATACCTCCAGATTATATTTTTGTATTTTTCATTTTGACAATATACTTTATATAATTTGTATGCACATAGAATTGTACTTTACCATATCTGTATACTATTACCATTGTGTTTGTTTCTCATACTTTCTGTATGCCTTACTCAGAACCTTAATAAAAATATTAAAAAAAAAAAAAAAAAAATATTCTTATTCGAAACATTAGGAAGGAAACTAGGTTTGGCACGTAAAACCACCTTATCAGAATGGAAGATAAGGCGAATCACATTGTAACGCTGAAAGCTCAGAAACTCTACGAGAAGAAGAAATAGCAACCAAAAATAAAACCTTCCAAGATAACTTAATATCTATGGAATGCATGGGTTCAAACGGAACCCCTTGAAGAACATTAAGAACTAAATTCAAACTCAAGGGTGGAGCAATTGGTCTATGTTCATGTACGGCATGTATTCAGAATCTTTAACTTTGATCTCTGTCAAGAAGATTTTCATGGATATGGAATCTATTAGAGTTCCCAGGAAGGGAAAACTGGTCTGTGGAATTAATTAACTCTTTTCTATATTCACCTTCCACCCGTGAGTCTTTGACAAAGTCTCATACAGAAATGGTTCTGTCCTTTCCAGACGGCAAGACGCCTGTATCAGAATATTGTCTAGATAAAGCGCCACTGCAATACACCGCAGCCTTAGAACCGCCAGAAGGGACCCTAGAATCTTCGTGAAGATCCTGGGTGCTGTGGCCAAACCGAAAAGAGCCACGAACTGAAAATGTTAGTTCCTAAGGTTTGCCTTCCTGGACAGAGGATGATCTTAGTGGATAGGAATATGAAGATATGCATCCTTCAAGTCCATGGTAGTCATATATTGACCCTCCGGGATCAATGGTAGAATTGTTCGAATAGTCTCCATCTTGAAGACTAGGACTCTGAGAAACTTGTGTAGACTCTTGAGATCTAAAATGGGTCTGAACGTTCCCTCTTTTTTGGGAACCATGAAAAGATTTGAGTAAAACCCCTGTCCCAGTATTTGAACAGGACGAATTACTCCCATAGTAGAGAGGTCTTTTACACAACGTAAGAATGCCTCTATCTGGTCTACAGACAATCGTGAAAGATGAAACCTCCCCCTTGGGAGGGAAATTTTGAATTCCAGTTGATACTCTTGGTATACGATTTCCAGTGTCCAGGGGTCCTGAACATCTTACCCAAGCCTGGACAATGAGAAAGTCTACTACTAGATCGGGGGCCGCCCCTTCATGCTGTCTTGGGAGCAGCAGTGGGCTTCTTGGGCTGTTTACCCTTGTTCCAAGCCTGGTTGGGTCTCCAGACGGTATTGGCTTGCGCAAAATTCCCTTCCTGTTTAGCGGAAGAAGCGGGGACTCCTTTTGAAGTTACTAAAGTAATCCTTTAAAGAAAATTCGCCCTTTACATTGTAAGGCCCTTTCAGTACATGAACAAGTAGTTTTCTCAAGTTCAGACACGTTAAACAGGCTAGCAATAGTCATTCTTTACTTGAAATTTTGAGCTATGATTCAAATTACATAGACACAATGTTTACACTAAAAAGTGTACTGCGCCTTTAAATAATAAAAGCGCAACAATTTTTCAGTTATCTTCAAAACGTTTGCGATAGCAAACACTGTTCTCAAGTGCCCAAAATATGCTAACAGTATTGCACCAATTTGCTTAGATGTGGTAAAATATATATCGATTTTATTGGTTATAACAAACTTTTTATTTGTTCAGGCCCCTGCACCGCAGAGATGTGGCGCCTACCTGCCCCAGGAACACACTGCTGCTGGAGAAGCTTTTAAGACCTTTCGATTATTAACACAACTTAGGCCCCACCGGAGCCCAGGACCTTGCTGTCTATCAGATCCGGAAGATACTGCGCGTCCAATCGCGCGAAAAAAGGCCCCGCCCCCGTGGGCGTAACACTAGTTTTTACATAGACCCGCATGGGTAGCAAAAAAAAATTCATGTCGTTCTAATATATGAAAGCCATGTGCCCCTCTTACACCACACAAACATGTTGCACCAATATCAAGTACAACTGCATGACATACAAACTGCACTCCTTAGGTCAGTTAAATGTATGACAATGACTGCCCAACCACATCTCCCAGCGTTTAGCCCATACTGAATATTTCTCATAAGTGATATTAGACATATTTAGCAGTCAATATAAAGGGATTCCAGGTACACCATTATCCATACATATAGTGCCTACTGATTACCCCTCCCCAGCTAGGGAATAATGTCAGCCTGTTCTGATGCATCTATTCTCCCCAGAAACAAATGACTGAACATACCTCAATGCTGCTTGTAGCATGACACTGTTCTCCACACTGAAGAGGTTTCTCTACACTACCTTTAACTGCTCTGTGGGAACCAGCATGGATCTTAGATAATATTTGCTAAGATAATGAACATCAGGGCAGAAAAATAAAAATGTCTCCACTCCTCTTGGGAAGTTCTAGAAAGACTATTTCTCCCTGAGGAAAATAGTACTCACTGGCACCATTTAAAAAAAAAAAAAAAACTTCTTGATTGAAGAATCTAAAACCAACACCTCACTTTACCTCTTCCTATCACTAACACAGGCAAAGAGAATGACGGGGGGGGGGGGGGGTGGAGGGGAGCTATTTTGCCACTTCCTGCTAAACAGGAGACTTAATCCCATAAGGATGAAATCAGTGGACTAGTCATATCTTTTTTTTAAAAAAAAAAAAAAAAAAAAGCGCCATGTGCCCCTCGTAAAACACTTTAATAAAAGCGCAACAACCATAAATATAGCTCTCTCCCAGGCCTGTTATTTTTTGACCCAACACCATCTCAAGGACAGCAAACCGCATCTCCCAGCGTCAGCCCACATATGTAAAAGTGAAAAATCAAACACTGATAAATATCAAATATCTGCTGTGGTGCTCTTTTCCACTTCCTGCTGAACAGGAGGCGTAATCCTATAAGTATGAAATCTGTGGACTCGTCATATCTTGAAAAAGAAATAACCACATCAGGATAAACCCCACGCAAGAATGATTAGGACCATTACAGTAGAATTTCATAAACAAGAAAATAAAAAAAGCTATAGCTTACGCAAATTTTAACATATGTCAGAAATCTACTGCTGGTTTAAAATTCAATTTGCAGCCCCCTGTATTATGTGACAGCCATCAGCCAATCAGACATGTAAAAATTGAACACTTGCACATGATCAGTAGTAGTTGGCACCTCAGGAAGCGTGCATAGAGTTTACTTCCATCAAAAAGTGTACAAATTGGAAAGTCTTAACAGCAAGCTCTAAATCATGTAAATTTAATCCCTTAACAAGCACAACGTACCATGTACATCGCCAGCCGTTAAGTGTTTACTTGTTTAAGGGGTTAATTTTAACTTTAATGTACCTATAAAAAAGGCAAGTTAAACTTGTACATTATCTTACAGCATTCAAGACACCTTAAAGTATAAAGGCGACTAAACATTTCCAAAAATGTATGTCAACACCACTCATCCCTGCTACTTCCTGTTATAAAGAAAGAATGAGTAGGTAATGTGGGGGGACATGAATCTATGTGTTTTAATCTTTTTTTCTTGTACTACTACAATTGTTTAAATGGAAATAGGTCAAAATGATACTCTGGGTTCAAAACAGTGTACAATTTTAACAGACTTTCCAAATTAATTATATTACCAAATATCAGTATTCTCCCCAGGACCTTTTTAATAGTCACATCAACCATCTGATTTTACTGACCACCTGGCTGGAACTTTAGCCAATATGAAGCTAAAATCAGCTAATATTTTTCAATTTCTATTAAACAAATTAAATAATTTTATTTTAAAATTAATCATTTTATGCTTTGGATAGCATAAAATCCCAATAGAAAGTATTACTGTTCCAACCTGGCTAATTTATGCCACCCAACTGGCACCATTCTGTGGAGAACACTAAAATTTACTGACTCTAGGAATACTTTGGTGACAAGAGGTTTAGGTTATGCAAGCATTTAATGACATCTATAGTCTCACTCAAGTTGTACCGACATGGCAATATTAAACCTGAAAGCTATGATCTCCTTACCTTCAAGAACATTTCATATCGTGCCTTCACAACTGGATTGTTCAAGATACTAGTAGCAGTAAAAACACTTGATCGTTTTATTTGTTCCCTGTAAGTCTGTAAAAGAAAGTTTACATTTAGTTGTGTAGGTGCTTCATAGATTTTTTTTTTTTAAATTGCTATGATTAACACATTTAATGTTTATCAGTTTCTAAAACCATAAAACCAACTTTTCACATTTGAGAAAAAAACATGCTTGATAATTTTTTCAATTGACACCGAGTCCACAGAATCAATTACTGTTGGAAATATCACTCCTGTCCAGCAGGAGGCGGCAAAGAACAAAGCAAAGCTGTTAAAGGGACACTCAGGTCAAATTAAATTTTCATGATTCAGATACAGCATGTAATTTTAAACATCTTTGCATTTTTTTTATGGAAGTAAATTTGAGTCTTTTATATTTACACTTTGAGTCACCAGCTCCTACTGAGCATGTGCAAGAATTCACCGACTATACGTATATGCATTTGTGATTGGATGATTGCCATCATGCCATCACATGGTACAGGGGGAGTGGAAATATACATAACTTTAAAATTTGTTTGAAATTCAGAGTAAATGCTAATGTATTGTCTTGTTATCTTGCATTTGTTTATGCAAATCTACTGTGTTAAATGGTCCTTTAAAGGGACAGTCATCACCAGAATTTGTTGTTTTAAAAGATAGATAATCCCTTTATTACCCATTCCCCAGTTTTGCATAACCAACAGTTATAATAATACACTTTTTACCTCTGTGATTAACTTGTATCTAAGCATCTTCTGACAGCCCCCTGATCACATGATATTTTATTTATTATCTATTGACTTTCATATTAGCCAATTAGTGCAGTGTCTGCCACAATCCACGGGCGTGCTCACAATGTTATCTATAGGGTTTACCTGAACTAGCTGCTGTGAAAAGCAAATACAAAAACATGTGATTAGAGGCGGCCTTCAAGGGCTTAGAAATCATATGAGCCTTCCTAGGTCTAACTTTCAACTAATACTAAAAGAACAAAGCAAAATTGGTGATAAAAGTAAATTGGAAAGTTGTTTAAAATTTCATGCCCTATTTGAAACTTGAAAGTTTGTTTTGGACTTGACTGTCCCTTTAAGTATCACTTCCCTTCCCACAACCGCCAGTCATTTGACCAAAGGAAAAGGAGAAAGGAAATAAGGTGCAGAGGTGCCTGAGGTTTATAGGAGAGAAAAGCTGTAATTCTCAGGAGACTGCTGCCCAGCAGTCTCAAACAAAACCAATTATACTTCTCAACCAGAGGGAAAGAAGTCACAGAAGCTTTCTGACCCTTAAGTTTCCAAGAGAAACAAAGGAAGACTGGAGAAATCCTTAGTCTTCTGAAAATAAAATGGTAAAGCACGGGACTTCCGGTGGGCGGGCTTCAGGGTAAGCAGCAAGCAAGAGGAGCTCAGTGCAAAGAAAACCTAAGAACTGTTATAATATATCTCAAGACACTGATCTTTGCTTTATCACTCTGCCTCCCTGTTTACCCTGAGCCCGACGAAAACTCCTTGGCAGATTGTGCTGCCCGGAGTGGAGAGGAGATACATTAGAGGATCCTCTCTACCCTTTTCGTGCGAGCCGCACGCTGCTCCGCCACCGAAGCCCTCAGTACAGAGCGACGCTACAGAGGTAAATTACCTAACAAACCAGAGACTACACCGAGGTCTGACTGACACATTGAACCGGGTGACAAACACAGAACTTGCTGGAGAACGCCTTCTTGGCCCCACGTGGGTCGCTGCTCCTCTCCTAGCTACAGAGCGGGGAAAAACCAAAGATCCTCTCAATACAGGAGGGCACCAATCCGATGTCGGAAGGACACACGCAACATCGCAGAACTCACAGGCTGCTGGGTTGGTGTTGCGGACATCGGAGGAAAGACTGTACACTGCCGAACAATTGGCACGAAAACTTGATAGCGCCACTTTGGAGATTGGGCCTATTCATCGGACCTCGAGTGGGGAACCCTGGTATCGAAGGTGGTAAGCAATACACGATACACTTCAGAGCCCTCTTACCTACTATATTGTTCTGAGTGGCGCAAACGCTTTACTTTCCCACACAGGGGCTGGAAGTGCCAAACAAGTTAGCCCTTTTATGAATATTGTGCCACATCACAGAGCACAGGGTATCAGCGATATCCAGTTGGGGGAGAAGTACCCCTTCGTCCCGGCCAGGAACATTATACATAAACTGCCCCAAATGTTAAATACTGCATTAAACTATACAGAGCGGGCATTAACTCTGACACAGATGATCCCATATCAATTTACTCTTACTCTGTGGGTCTGCCACTGGGCCTAGTTCATGATCCAGAGTGCTGTGTAGCCCTGACTGGGGTGAGAGGCCTCTTGTAGCCACCGGATAGCTTCTGCAGGCACCACCTGGGAAAGGAATATCACGTTGTGCAGACCTATGAACCTCTGGGATGCCTTGATACTATTAGAGATACCCACACTAACACTTATTTGAACTCACTGACCCTCACTGCGGAACTGTAGAACTCTATACCTGTGGCTCATAAAACCTTTGCCCTTGGGATAGAGGGCTAGTGGACATTGTGCTGGGAAAAATTCACATTGGCTCATAGAGTGATTACTGTGTAAATTCTAATCTCACAAGCATCTGTGTTTAACCACTTTTTCCCCTCCATGACAGCTTAGGTACCAACCCTGATATCTATATGGTACTATAGTCTTGGTGCTGGACCAGGCCACTATATAGAGTACTGCTTGTTTAAAAATATATTTACACTGAGTGTTGATTTGCTGCCCAGAGCCCTTTAATACAAAGATACAAAAATATTTTGCCCTTCTGTGACTCACTGTACCTGGGCAGACATATCTAATGGTCCTTTTTATTATCCACAGGTTCATTCTTTTGTGATCTACGAAACAGTAATTTGTATAATCTGCCAGGGCAATTTTGTTTTATTGATTTTACAGGGGATGAACATCACTCTACGCAGACATATTGTCTTAAACTTGCCTCTGACATTTTATGGGTTTATGGAGAAATACTTAACACCCCAATGGCGAGCCGTAATAAAACAAATGAACACTGCCACAGGGCTGCAAATGATCAGGTCATACAGGGTCCAAGTTCTGAATTCCCCCCCCTAAGGGAGAGCAGATAGACACTCATCCCATTGTAAAACAAATTATGATGTTATTTATGCCCAAAATTGACAATCTTCAAAGGGGGGGGGGGGGGGGAACTACTAGATCTTATTTCCAGATTAAACTGTCAGAGGGGAAGTCCTGAACCCAGTTCAAGGAATGTCACTCAACATACCCATAATGCAGATACCTTATGAGAAATCTGCCCCTGGGAGAAATCCGAGAATGGACTCCAAAGGCTAAGACTGACCCTGCAGAGGGAAGAAAAGGACATTTATGCTTACCTGATTACTTTATTTCTTTTTCGATAAGATGAGTCCACGAATTTCATCCTTACTTGTGGGATATCGCCTCCTGGTCAGCAGGAGGCGGCAAAGAGCACCAAAGCAGAGCTGTATTAATAGCTCCTCCCAATCCAGTCATTCGACCGAAGTTAGGAAGAGAAAGGAAAATACAAGGTGCACAGGTGTCTGAAGTTTAACAAAAATTAAATAACCTGTCTCAGAACAGGGCGGGCCGTGGACTCATCGTATCGAAAAAGAAATAAAATGTATCAGGTAAGCATAAATTTCCTTTTCATGATACGATGAGTCCACAGATTTCATCCTTACTTATGGGATACAATACCAAAGCTATAGTACACGGATGAAACGGGAGGGACAAGACAGGGAACCTAAACGGAAGTCACCACTGCTTGAAGAACTTTCCTCCCCAAAACAGCCTCCTTTGAGGCAAAGGTATCAAATTTGTAAAAACTTGGAAAAAGCGTGAAGAGACGACCAATTCGCAGCCTTACAAATCTGATCAACAGAAGCAACATTTGTGAATGCCCAAGGAGGAAGCCACAGCCCTAGTGGAATGAGCCGTAATTATTTCAGGAGACTGCTGTCCAGCAGTCTCATATGCAAAACGGACGATACACTTCAGCCATAAAGAAAGTAGCCGTAGCTTTCTGACCCATGTGTGACCCAGAACAAACCATGAAGACGATTGTTGAAAATTCTTAAAATCGTCTGAAAGTAGAACTTCAAAGCACGGACCACGTCCAAATTATGTAACAGATGCTCCTTCTTAGAAGGATCAGGACACAAGGAAGGAACAATGTCCAGATAAATATTCTTATGCGAGACAACAGTAGGAAGAAAAGGTTGGGTACGTAACACCACCTTATCCAAATGGAAAATAAGATAAGGAGAATCACATTGTAAAGCCGAAAGCTCAGATACTCTACGAGCAGAAGAAATATCAACCAAAAATAAAGCTTTCCAAGATAACTTAATATACATGGAATGCATAGGTTCAAATGGAACCCCTTGAAGAACTCTAAATTTAAACTCCAAGGAGGAGCAATTGGTTGAAACACAGTCCTGACTCTAATTAGAGACTGACAAAAAGATTATACATCTGGAACATCTGCCAGATGCTGGCATAACACAAAATAGATAAAGCAGAGAGCCAACCCTTTAGGGAACTCGCAGAAAAACCCTAAAGCAAGCCTTCTGGACGAAAATACAAAATCCTGGGAATCCAAGCATTACTCCATGAGTAAGCCTTGGATACACACCAATAAAGACATTTATGTCCTATTTTATGGAAAATATACCTAGTTACAGGCTTACATGCCTGAATTAAGGTATCTATGACCGAAACAAAGAAAACTCGCTTAAATAGGAGCAAGCATCTAATCTCTAATCAGCTTGCATTTGTTTGGATGCTGGCGCTGTATATGCACTTTTAAACACTAGTCTAATCTCCAAGCAAACAGCTTCAGAAAAACTAGACTTAGGAGAAGGGACCCTGAATAAGAGATACTTCAACGGAAATGTCCAAGGTTGCAGAGATGACATGCTCACCAGATCAGCATGCCAAATCCTGCGAGGTAACGTAGAAGCGAGGAGGATCACTGATGCCGTCTCCTATTTGATCTGAACAAACAATCGGCAAAGAAGCGCAAACGGGGGAAAATATATACTAGGCAAAAGGACCAAAGAACTGTCCAGGCAGTTATCCGCTCGGACTGGGTGCCCTGGATCTGGACCCATAACCCAGGCAAACTGACAGGATGCCATGAGGACCGACTCCGGCCGATCCCACTTGAGAAACAGCTTGGAGAAAATCTCCAGAAGGAGTTCCCACTCTCCCAAAAGAAAAGGCTGCTCAGAAAAAAAATGCCTCCCAGGTGTCCACACCAGGGATGTGGAACGCTGACAGATGACAACGTACCTGATGAATTGGGCCGAGGCCATTTAAGACCGGGCCTGAAGGGCAGTAAAAAAAAAAAAAACCCTCAGCTCTAGGGCGACGATGGAAAGGAAAGACTCTGTAAAAGTATTTCCATGTAACGGGAATTAAACCTGAGTTGTCAAAGTCTAAAGCTCTTGCTCTAATCATTCTAAATCAGAGCACCTTCAAGCGCCCCAGACAAACCAAAAGACTGACGTCCGTTGCCACAATCACCCAGGAAAGTCTGCAAAAGCATGCCCCCTGGATAAAGAACCCGAGACAACCACAGAGAAGAGAGTTCCTCATCTGTTTCAGTTTTCAAGGAGACCAATCTGAATAATATTCATTCCACAGCCTGAGCATGCTAGCTGCAGAGGCCTGATCTGAAAATGAACAAACAGTATGATGTCCATTGCCGTCACCATCAAACCGAACACCTCCATGCACCCAGTCAACGGCTGAGGAGTGGACTGTAGGTCTTGACATGTATTCAGAATCTTTGACTACCTGACCCTTGTCAGAAAAATTCTGATGGAAATGGAGATGATTAGAACTCCCAAGGGTACCTTTGTCTTCTGAATTAAAGAGCTCAGATTCACCTTCCACCTGTGAGATCTCAGGAAGGATAGTACAACGTTGCATGGGACCTAGTTGGAAGACGAGGACACCTGGATTATAATATTCGTCCAGAGGAGGAGGAGCCACCGAAATGCCCCGCGGTCCAAGAACCGCTAGCAGAAACCCCAGAACCTTAGTGGAAATTCAAGGTGCCGTGGCCGGATCGAAAGGAAGAGCCATGCACTGAAAAAGTGTGTCCAAAAAGACAAAACCTCAGGAACTTGTAATGATCTCTGGGTAGGAACATACAGATATGCATCCATTAGATCCACTGTAATCTTAAATTGATCCTCAAGTATCAACGGAAGGTACAACTTTCCACCCTAAAAAAAAAAATGGAACCCTGACAATCTTGTATAGACTCTTGGGATTGTAAGATAGATCTGAAGGTACCCTCTCATGGAATAGAGGTCTCTTACACAATGTAAGAACGCCCTTTATTCTTTAATTTATTTATGTTTTGTATCTGGTCTGCAGAAAAACTTAAAAGCGAATAGCTGTCCACGTTTAATCCTTGCAACACTATAGTCCATTGTCCTGGGATTCTGAACATCCCGAACCCAAGCCCGATTTCCATCAAGCTAGGTTCCAACAAAACCGTCCTATAAAGAATTGATAAAAGATTGTTTCTTATATAACTTAGAGCATACATCGGACGACAAGGCTCTAATCATAAGGCTCAGTGAGGTCGGACAGAGAAACCTGAAGCCTATGCTCCCCTTTGAGAACCTCAAGGCCAGAATTTGAAATAAAGAATTTAGTCAATTCGAAAGCCTATATCCTATCCTGGATTTTATACAGGGGAGATTCTGACGTGATAGAATCAGACAACACATCAAACCAATATTCCGTCATTCCAATGACAGTAGCAAAGTACACCACTGGTCGCCAGTGTAACCCCTGGTTTACATCTCTCCTCTAATATCCGTCCCTAGAATCTGTGAGAAACGCAACTATCCTTTAAGGATATAGTAGATGCTTTTATTTCAAGTTGGAAACTACTCCTTCCACCCTAGGGAATTATTGTCAAGCCTCCATGCACTGAATAGCTGCCGCTGGTTGCAATCTGCAAACATTCAGCTAGCTAGACAAACAAGCTAACCATCAGGTTACTGCAGCTGGCTGTTTCCAATCCTTACCACTTGCTGGGCACAGTATAAACACCAACACCAGAAACTCTGGAGTCGCCCAGGGTAGTGAAAACCTAAGTAACAAATGGAGAAGAGCAAGCCAAAAACTGAAAGAAAACAACAAACATCAGGATCAAATTAAACAATGATCCAGCTGAGTATGATTGATTCTCTCTCGGACAAACCCGAAGTGTCTTCCTCATTCAGGTAACAGGGAAGAACCAATCGGAATAGAACTACTTAGTCAATTAAGTTTAAATTCTACATGATTGAAAATACTCTCGTGGAAAAAACAATGTATGAATGCAGAACTCCGGGTGGAGTGAGAAAGGAAGCGCAGGGTACTGCATGTGTCCACAAAGTTTAGAGGGACACTATAGTAGGAGAGGGTGGCAGAGATTAATCATCATCAGACTCCTAAAACAGCAATACATACATTGTTAAAGAAAAAACGTCACTGTCTCTTTAAATGTTAAAAGTAACAATAATCTTTGTGATTAAAATCCATCCTAAATCACAAGGATTAGTTAAACCAAACATGTTTAGCTTTGCAATAAAAGTTGAATGTTACCGTCTCTTTAAATATTAAGGCAACTTTATTTTTTTATTTCAAAAACTATTATAAATAAATGTTACTCCTCCCGGGCAGCCCATTAGAAAAAGTGGAGCTGTCGGAAAAGTACACACACCTTGTGGCGTATCAATCAATAAAGATGACCCCTAACTGGTATATAATTTATTCAGACCAAGTTGGGTAATAAAATAAAACCTGAGCTCTAGACATAATATAATTAGAGCCACCTTGGTGGTTTACTGTCTGTCACTATAAAAGTTATGTCTCCCAGTCGGCATAGTAATGTCAAAACCGCAGAGACTAAAATAGCCACTGATTCCATAGAGCCCCAGTGTCTGCTCAAGAAGAGACCATTGTCCCATCACCATAAAGAGTCTAAACTGTACCTTAGCCCTTGACAAGTGATTGTATGCAGTGTAGTGCTCACTTTCCGCGAAATAATAAAGTCAGCACTTACCTTGAATGCTGTGCAACAGCATGGCAGTCCAGCAGGTCCCCAGAGGTACTCACCCTCCCATAGCCCTGCAGAACAAGATAAACCCGAGTTAAGAGCTTAAGCTATCTGGAATAGGGCAGCAAATATGTATAGAAGGCGCAGTGAGAATAATGTCCCACCAGTTCCTATTGCTTTAAAGCCACAAAATGCCCTACTATAGAGACTGATCTGGTCTAGGCTACACCCCAGAACAAAGTAGTACACTGTGGCACCACTTTAAATTAAACTCTTGATTGAAGAATCTATAACACCTCACTTTGCCTCTTCCTTTCACTAACACAGGCAAATAATGACTGGGTTGGGAGGGAAGGGTGGAGCTATTTATACAGCTGTGGTGCTCTTTGCCTCCTCCTGCTGACCAGGAGGCGATATCCCACAAGGATGAAATCCGTGGACTCATCATACCTTGGGGGGGGGGGGGGAACCTTTCCTCTAATCATACTCTAGACTAATAGAAAACCCCTTTAAACCCTTAAGGTCTGAGGAATAATTCTACTCAAATTCAAACAAGGTCCATCCTTGAAAGGAAAAACCAGAAGTGTGTAAAAGGAGGAAGCATTTGAAACTGCAATCGCAGAGCTAAAAAGCCTAGGCTGTACCACAAAGCCACAGGTAGGCTTCTAAGTTCATATGGATTTCAGGCCCAAGCCCGGCCGGTTAGAACATCAAGTCTAATAAGACAAGGTTTTAAATGAACCATTAACCTCAAGCTTCTTATCCAAGGGTCTGTAAAGGAGTAACTACCCTCCCAGAGGATCAAGGGCTGAGTCATATTAGAAATGAACCTATTTATCCCAGGAGAACAGCTATATTCCCCAGGGATTGAGGGTCTCCTAGCCAGAGCAGGAATGGTCCCTACTACTTAAGGCACCGTGCTCGACTTCCAAGTCTAACAAAGCCCGACCCTGCTTAGCTTCCCAGGTCGGACTCATTCAGGGCCGAGAGGCTGAAGGCTCCTCCATTCAAGAGAAAAATCTCCCAGCACGGTCTGACAGGAAAACTTCCACGGAGTAATAGTATATATAAAGTTTACTAGATACTTAGGATTGACAACGTCAACGTAACAGTCATTCCATCGTAGCCAAACCTCCTTAAATAAAAGGTGTTGAGGTGTAAAACTGAAGGATATTACAGTATCAGGTGAATGAATTACAGTCCGATTTTGAGATTTCACCCTCAGAGGCTACTAACTTATCCACCTCAGACCTATGAGGGAAAAAACCACCTGTGAGGCAGGTGGAACAGAAACCTTACCGATTCTCAATATTCCTCTTGCGATTTCCCTTAGTATAGGAAAAGCAGATGCCACAGATAACGCCAGATACCTAGGTAGCAAATTCTGCAGGCAAACAACTCCTCCAGGAGATTAAGAGGAACCACAGGGCACTGCATGTAATGCCATAAAGCTTGGGACCTTGAGGAGAAAGCTATGGCAATGCCTGAACAGCATCATCCTGAGAGACTTGAGAACATCTCAAAATAAAAATACTATAATCTTTAATGTTTCAAACAAAAAGACAAAAGGAGCTATCCCTTTAAAAGAGAAAAAAATAGCCTTAAAACAGCGAAAAATGTGTTACAATCCACCTCATCTGATAAAAAGTGGTCATATTTCTGAAAAACGTAATGCATAGGGAGTCAGATGTAAAAAGCAGCAGATAAAATACACTTTCATGACATTGACCATATTGGTCTGGAGCTGTGAAATAACGGAGCAGAATAGACTAAAAAATTCTGAGACTCTTAAGCAAGACCGCCGATTTCTCCTCATGCCGGAAAAAGCCAGGTCACATATGCATCTACGTGAGCTCCAAAAATGGTGCTGCTCAGAACTACAAGGAGGCAGGGTCAAAGAAAAAAAAAAAAAAAAAAAAAAAGGCTCCACTGGCTAATGGCACGCAAATACCTGCACTCTATTAAAAGCATACCCAACGTTAGAATGCCTGCCAAAGGACCATAAGTGGGATCAGTAAAGACCGACTAGCTTGTTCAACCGAACGGTGCGCCATGCGAACTCCTGTTCTCTCGCTCCCACATTCAGCTACCTATGTCATAAGTCGAATTGCCTTTCCACTTAAGCGATATCAGTAAAAAATGAATAGGTTGCACTTCTGCACACAAACATGAAGCAGGACAGACAAAATCGTCCAAATTAAAACAGGCATCAGTACCCTAGGACAGCATCAAACCTGGGTGTAAGATATGGTTCTGTTCTCTGCTGGATTAGCAAAACAGAGCATATTCCCTCAGATCATCACTTACAATTAACCCCTCATCTCTAATCAAGGGAAAAACAGTCTTCATGTCACTTTAAGTGCCTGCTCCCTGCCTACATATGCTAACTAGGATATACGTGTGTCCCCTTAAATTTTTGCAGGAATTACCTAAAGTGCTTTTCTTACCCTCCCAACCTGGAAGATAAACAGCACTTACCTGCATCTAGCCGTCCGGAGGACAGTTTACCTGGCGTGAGAGGATGCGGCTCAACACAGGCCTGTAGGGGAAAAAAAAAAAAAAAAAAAAAAAAACCCTATTCTGGCTTTCAGTACTAGAGCAGCAGAGTGTTAGGAAAACACAGCAAGGCCCACCTTACAAGTTCCTAACTGCTTTAAAGACACCACTGCGCTACTGAAGAGACTAATGTGGAGTACATCTAGACCCCATCTTGAGGAAAGAGCAAGCTTGCTCTGCTTTCAAAATAATAAAGTCTCTATTGAAGTCAGACACCAAACACTTCACCTCCTGCTTGCGTGAGGCAAAGAGAATGACTGGGGTTTATGGGAAGGGAAGTGATACTTAACAGCACTGCTGTGGTGCTCTTTGCCACCTTCCTGCTGGACAGTAGTGATATTCCCAACAGTAATTGATTATCAGTGGACTCACCGTGTCATTAGAAAGAAATAATTTCATACTCCAATAAGCACTGCTGAGATGGATCGAAGTTAAATTTCCTAAAGGTTAGGAACAGTTATATAGTCTTACCGCTTTGTTCTTTAAATGTTCAGGAGATTTCTGATGCAACTGTACAGAAATGTGTACAGCAGGAACATAAATATTGCAGGCACTGCAATGCACTGTCTCAACTTTGACCATGTGATCCTCAATCGTAATACCTAAAAAGTCAAGAATGGGAATCATGAGTAACCAAGGAACTTTGATGCATTTGCCAAATATGGTATATTTTTCCCCAAAGATTTTCCTGTGCTAAATATTTTATAGTTTGTTCTTGAATATCTATACAAATGAGGGACTTGCCCAGCAGCCAGAGGTATGAATTGTGCATACATTCATTTCAGACTCTTGCTTGCAAAAGGTTAAACTGCTGCTTTAATACACTAACTTTCTCCCATGTCCTTTCAAAACAGTATATGGTTAGTATGTGACTCGTGCATTTTAACACAAAAGCCTGCCAGTACCAGGTTTACATACCTTCCATCATATCTTTTTGCACTTGGTTTGAAGAGCCACTCTGAGAAGAAGCTTTGCGAGCTGCCATTTTCTTGTACTTATTTACAATACTTTCCTTTAAATAAAAAACGATAGTATGTTCTATGTTAATGTCAGTTGCCTGTTAAACCATCTGATACACACCAACGTTTGGGTTAAACATTGCTATGGATTGTTTGGCCACAACAGCATACTGAAAGAAAAATCCTACTTACATGAAGAAAGTCAATAGCAGTCTGGTCAAACTTTGTTTGCTTCTGAATATGATTTAGCATTTCCTTGTGGTAATCACTATTTAAATGTTCATCGATGCCTTTCTCATCAAAAGATCGAAATTTGCAAAATGAACATGTGAATGCCATCCTAAAGAGATTTTGAATTTATTACAAACATGTTCTTGCACAAAGACACCACAGAAACAAATATGCCAGAAGTTCCATTGGACTATTTTGTAATCTTATTCATCAGGTCATCACCAGAGCCTCAGCCTTGTTTTAGTGTTAGGGATCCTAGGCAATTTAGGAATGTCCTTTACATAAAGTATGTTAGAAATGCCAACGGTAAAATAAAGGTATCTGTATAACAGATGAGCACTATATTTTACTACTTAACAGATAACTAGTCTCACTAATCAATAATTAGCCCCAATTGAGAACATTGCAGTGCTTTGTGTTTAACCTTAACAGAACATTTTGCCAGCTGGTGGCATGAAGTAGCAGGGTGGAAATTAAAGTTAATCTATCCAAAGCAAGTTTCATTTTTTTGTCAACATTTGTTGAACAAATCAATAAATCAACTTGTTAAATTGATTAATCATAGCTTAAAATTGGCTTAAAGTGGCAGTAAATCCTAGAGATTCAAAATGCTAGGATTTACCATCATTAAAAATAAAGGCTTCATTCATCAGTTTAAAAATCCAGGGCCGGATTTCTTCTTGTGAAAGTGCAACACTAAGATCTGGATTTGCACAACGAAGTGTTGCAATTTCACAAGTCCAGCTCCAAAAATAACCAAATGCTGCTGGTTGCCACCATATTCAGCATTAGTTTGCCTCTGGATACTGAATTCACATTCCTTTTTTTAAATATATTTATTTGTATCCAGCACATTTATACAACAATAATGTAAAAAGAAAGAAAACAAAAACACAAAAAAAAACATAACCAAGAAAGAGACAAATAAATTAGAGCCGCTCTTTTACAAAGTTACAAAGATACTTTTAGTCATTTAAGTAATAATGTGTAAATTCACACTTAGTTCATGAATTGCTATAATTCTCTTAGTTACTTAACCATACAATGTGTTTGTGATTTTACATTTTTAAACTCACGAGAAGGTGTGGGGGGGGGGGGGGAACAAGAATCAGACCCTCAAAATGCTTCCTCCCACAATCCACACAGCAAGCAAACTTCCAAATGATTAGTATTAGTCCAGATGTAGTTCCGGAAATTAGTTATTCACTAGGGCCAGTTCTAAAGTTTCTGTACCTCGAAAAGGCGAGATTAGTAACATTTGAATTTCTTTAGGAAGGCTATTAATAATGTTCCTCCATTTAATCAGAAAGTGTTTGATTGGTGCCTCAGAGTTTGAGGTATCCATCTGTTCTATTAAAAGTTGGTTTTTAAGTTTTTGTATAAATTCTGACAGGTTAGGGGCTTTAGACGATTTCCAATATTTAAGAATCAATAACCTAGCTGTCATTATTACCGTGTTTAAGTGTAGTGTATTTTTGTGTAGTCCTTATGGATATCTATAAAAAAAAATATATGATCTTTTAATTGGAGCTGGATATTAACTTTATTCATCCAAAAATTGTCTGCGTTTAGGACAAGAAGTGCCTAAGTTATCCCACAATGCTTTCATGCGAAGTGTAATATAGATGTGGCTAATAATTTTCGTATGTGATTCTCTCCAGGCAGTGGCAAGTGTTGATGCATCTGCACGCCTATAGCTTTTATATATAGTATCGACCGAGACCTTCCACCATTCTGCTATTTTTTTTAACATTATCCAAGCCTTTCCGGTTTATGACCATTTTGTATAGTGTGGTTATATTATATTTCCCTGCTTTAAAAAGCGTCAATACAGGATCTAACATTTCAGAAATTGTGACCTGTAAAAGGACCTGTAGGAAATGCTGTATCTGAAAAAAGGGGGAATAAAAAATCTTTGTTAGAGATTCCATATTCTTGAATTAAATCTTGCATTGATCGGCAATCTCCAGTAGCAGTGTCTCTTAACTGATCTAAATATCTTAAGCCCTTTTGATATCACTCGTTGAAATTTTTTTAATTTAAAGCTGGTGTAAAATTTGGATTTCCTGCTATAGTCAGGTATTTAGCGTAACTAAGAACTATTTAGTTTTTTTGATAATTTGTACCAGGCCTGAATTACATTATAGATAACAGGCAATTCACATTCCTAACAAACCTACAAGAGTACCAATAAGTAACAAATCTGTTTGCAATTTCTGACTCACTTTAACATTGAACTATATGTTTATATAATTGAAATAAAGTACCCTGCAAACAACAACTAGCAAAAAAAAAAAAAATCAAAACAAATCAGCATTTTTACCAGTATCCATCACCATATTTCTCAATGTACTTCTCCCTCTTGCGCCTCTGCAGCTCTTTCCGTAGTTCAGTGTGGCGTTCTTCCTCAGCATCATTCTTCACTAGATTATAAAAAGTATTGATATACAGAAGTAAAGCTCTCATTTGAAAATCTACAACAGGGATTGGCAAACCCAGGGAGCCACTGGCACCTAGAATTTTACTTCTGCCTTTCAACTGTTATCCTCCATACATCTATATACAAATTCCACTGAGTCTCTTAAATTTTAACAGATTCGTGGACCACTGTGTTAAATGACAGTTATCAATTTGAAGAAACCAATTCAGACTTGTTACTGGAGTTGACAAAGCTAGCAACTCATTGTTAGAAAAAAAACATTAATTGTTTTGGAGTTGAACGTGCTGTGGTCATATTTGGAAGTACAAAAAGTCTTCACAAGAATAATCTGTACACCCACAATTTTCAGACAAAAAAAAAAAAAAAAAAAAAAGAGGGGGGGGGAGTACATTTTTTTAAAGCAAATTTAGGTTTTCAAGCAGCAGTATGATACTTTATTTCATTAGAGGGCCTATAGTCTGACAGGCATCAGGTGCTTTTGCTTGATTCATCTTAGACCAATGCGTTTTAAACATGTCCTTGTGCCTCCTAACAGACCAGATTTTCAGGATTGCCTTCGGTAAGCAGGTAAAAATAACCTTTTACTAATCAACCGATTTCACCTGTGGTCCAGATCAGATATCAAAATCAGCCCAAAGGACAGGTTTGAAAACCAGAGTCAGTGATTAGGCACTTTTTATTATTCAAACTTATTACAGCAACTTAGCCTGCTATTCACCGGTTTCAATCATCAATAGCATTAGTCAAGTTGCATGTATAAAGAATTGTAAAATGCAAGTGTTTGCTTTTAGACTTCCTCTGGGTATTGACAATAGTGATGACCTGATTTGCAGGGTTGCCAGTGCTAAAAAAGGAAAATTATGCTTACCTGATAAATGTATTTCTTTTACGATAAGACGAGTCCACGGATTTCATCCTTACTTGTGGGATATCGCCTCCTGGTCAGCAGGGGGAGGCAAAGAGCTCCACAGCAGAGCTGCATAAATAGCTCATCCCTTCCCCCCCAAACCAGTATTCGACCGAAGTTAGGAAGAGAAAGGAAAAGTCAAGGAGCAGAGGTGACTGAAGTTTAACAAAAATAAAAACCTGTCTTAGAAAATGACAGGGTGGGCCGTGGACTTGTCATATCGGAAAAGAAATACATTTATCAGGTACGCATAAATTTCCTTTTCTTTTACAAGATGACAAGTCCACGGATTTCATCCTTACTTGTGGGATACAATACCAAAAGCAATAGGACACAGATGAAAGGGAGGGACAAGACAGGAACCTAAACAGAAGGCACCACTGCTTGAAGAACCTTTCTCCCAAAAACAGCCTCAGACGAAGCAAAAGTATCAGATTTGTAAAATTTGGAAAAAGTGTGAAGAGACGACCAAGTTGCAGCCTTGCAAATCTGTTCCACAGAAGCATCATTCTTAAATGTCCATGAGGAAGTCACAGCCCTAGTAGAATGAGCCGTAATTCAATCAGGAGGCTGCTGTCCAGCAGTCTCATACACTCAAAACGGATGATAATCTTCAGGCAAAAAGAAAGGTAGCCAAAGCCTTCCAACCCCTACGTTTCCCAGAAAATAAACAACAAATAGTGAAGATGATTGACGAAAGTCCTTAGTCACCTGCAAGTAAAACTTCAGGGCACGGACCACGTCCAAGTTATGCAACAGACGCTCCTCCTTAGGATTAGGACACAATGAAGGAACAATAATTTCCTGATTAACATTCTTGTTAGAGACAACCTTAGGAAGAAAACCTGGTTTGGCACGTAACACTACCTTATCGGAATGAAAAATAAGGTTAACATTGTAAAGCCGAAAGCTCAGAAACTCTGCGAGAAGAAGAAATAGCTACCAAAAATAAAACTTTCCAAGATAATAACTTAATATCTATGGAATGCATAGGTTCAAACGGAACCCCTTGAAGAACATTAAAGGACCAGTCAACACAGTAGATTTGCATAATCAACAAATGCAAGATAACAAGACAATACAATAGCACTTAGTCTGAACTTCAAATAAGTAGATTTTTTTTCTGACAATTTTAAGTTATGTCTTTTTCCACTCCCCCTGTACCATGTGACAGCCATCAGCCAATCACAAATGCATACATGTACCATGTGACAGCCAGCCATTCACAAATGCATACACACTTATTCTTGCACATGCTCAGTAGGAGCTGGTGACTCAAAAAGTGTAAATATAAAAAGACTGTGCACATTTAGTTAATGGAAGTAAATTGGAAAGTTGTTGGCATGCTCTATCTGAATAATGAAAGTTTCATTTTGATTGAGTGTCCCTTTAAGAACTAAATTTAAACTCCAAGGAGGAGCAATTTATCTAAACACAAGCCTGATTCTAGTTAGAGCCTGACAAAAGGATTGAACATCTGCCAGACGCTTGTGTAGCAAAACAGACAAAGCAGAAAACTGTCCCTTTAAGGAACTTGTTGACAACCCTTTCTCCAATCCTACTTGGAGAAAAGATAAAATCTTAGGAAACCTAATCTTACTCCATGAGTAGCCCTTGGATTCGCACCAATAAAGATATTTACGCCATATCTTATGGTAAATTTTTCTAGTAACAGGCCTTACGTGTCTGAATAAAGGCATCAATAACCGAATCAGAAAACCCTCGCTTAGATAAAAATCAAGCATTCAATCTCCAAGCAGTCAGCTGCAGAGAAACTAGATTTGGATGATGGAAGGGTCCCTGAATAAGAAGGTCCTGCCGCAATGGAAGTTTCCACGGTGGCACAGATGACAAGTCCACCAGATCGGCATAGCACGTCATGCGAGGCCACGCAGGAGCGATGAGAATCACCGAAGCCTTTTCCTGTTGATCCGAGCAATCACCTGGGGAAGGAGAGCAAACGGTGGAAACACATAAGCTACTTTGAACGACCAAGGCACTGCCAAGGCATCTATCAGTTCGGCCTGAGGATCCCTGGACCCGCATCTCTGAAGCTTGGCATTCTGACGAGATGCCATAAAATCCAACTCCGGTCTGCCCCATCTGAGAATTAGGTTGGCAAAGACCTCCGGGTGGAGTTCCCATTCCCCCGGATGAAAATTGTCTGCTCAAAAAAATCCGCCTCCCAGTTGTCCACTCCTGAGATGTAGATTGCAGACAGATAACAAGAGTGAGTGTCCGCCCACTGAATTATCTTTAATACTTCTGTCATCGCTAAGGAACTCCTTGTTCCTCCCTGATTGATGTAAGCCACAGTCGTGATGTTGTCCGACTGGAATCTGATGAATTTGGCCGAGGCCAAGCCTGAAGCGCATTGAATATTGCTCTCAACTCCAGAATATTGATGGGAAGTAGAGACTCCGACCGAGTCCACACATCCCGAGCCTTCAGGGAATTTCAGACTGCACCCCATCTTATTAGGCTGGCGTCAGTTGTCACTATCACCCACGAGGGTCTGCGGAAGCACGTCCCTTGGGACAGATGATCTGGCAATAACCACCAAAGAGAGTCCCTTGTCTCCTGATCCAGATCTATTTGAGGAGACAAATTTGCATAATCTCCATTCCATTGTCTTAGCATGCTCAGTTGTAGAAGTCTGAGATGAAAACAAGCAAACTGAATAATGTCCATTGCCACCACCATCAATCCGATAGTCTCCATGCACTGAGCCACTGACGGCTGAGGGATTGGACTGAAGTGATCGACATGTATTCAGAATCTTTAACTTTCTAACTTCCGTCAAAAAGACTTTCATGGACAGAGTCGATTAGAGTTCCCAGGAAGGGAACCCCCGTTTGTGGAATTAAAGAACTCTTTTCTAGATTCACCTTCCATCCGTGAGTCCTTAGAAAGGACAGAACAATGTCGGTATGAGACTGTCAGTTGATAAGACGCCTGGATCAGAATGTCGTCCAGATAAGGTGCCACTGCAATGCCCCGCGGCCTGAGAACCGCTAACAGACCACAGAACCTTTGAGAAAATTCTGGGTGCCGTGGCTAGACCGAAAGGGAGGGCCACGAACTGAAAAGGTTTGTCCACAAAAGCAAACATCAGGAACTTGTGATCTTTGTGGATAGGAATATGAAGATATGCATCCTTCAAATCCACTGTAGTCATATATTGACCCTCCTGGATCAATGGAAGAATTGTTCTCCATATTGAAGGATGGAACTCTGAGAAATTTGTTTAGACTCTTGGGATCTAAAATGGGTCGGAACGTTGGGAACCACAAAAAGATTTGAGTAAAACCCCTGCCCCTGTATTTGAACGGGACAAATTACTCCCATAGTGGAGAGGTCTTTTACACAACGTAAGAATGCCTCTTTATCTGGTCTACAGATAATCGTGAAAGAAGAAACCTTCCTCTGGGGAAGGAATTTTTGTACTCCAACCGATATCCTTGAGACACTATTTCTAGAGTCCAAGGATCCTGAACGTCCCTTACCCAAGCATGGACAAAGTGAGAGTCTGCCCCCTACTAGACCCGGTTCGGGGGCTGCCCATTCATGCTGTCTTGGTAGCAGCAGCTGGCTTCTTGGGTTGTTTACCCTTGTTCCAAGCCCGGTTGGGTCTCCAGGTGGGCTTGGCCTGTGAATAATTCCCTTCCTGTTTAGTGGAAGAGGGGACTCCTTTGAAATTTCAAAAGGAACGAAAATTACTCAGTCTACCCTTTTGCTTGGATGTTTTATCTTGAGGGAGGAGGTGACCCTTGCCTCCTGTGATGTCAGAAATGATCTCCTTCAAGTCAGGCCCGAACAGGGTCTTTCCCTTGTAAGGAATAGCTAAGAGCTTAGATTGAGGACACATCCGCAGACCAAGATTTTAAACCATAAGGCACTTTGTGCCAAGATGGAAAATCATGAATTCTTGGCCACCAATTTGGTGATCTGAAAGGCAGCATCCGTAATAAAAGAATTAGCCAGTTTAAGGGCCTTAATTCTATCCTGTATTTCCTCCAAGAAAGTCTCAGTCCTAAGAGACTCTACTAGAGCATCAAACCAAAATGCAGCCGCAGTCGTGACTGTTTCAATGCAGGCCGTCTGTTGTAATAGGAACCCCTGGTGAACATAAAGTTTCTTAAGACCCTCTAACTTCTTATCCATGGGTCTTTGAAAGCACAACGGTCCTCGATAGGGATAGTCATACGCTTAGCCAGGGTAGAGATAGCTCCCTCCACCTTAGGGATCGACTGCCAAGAATCCAGAACAGCGTCAGCTATAGGATACATCTTCTTAAACATAGGGAAGGGGAGAACGGGATACCCGGTCTTTCCCATTCCCCAGCAATAATTTCCGAAATTCTCTTAGGAACCAGAAAAACATCAGAATATGAAGGGACCTCCAAATATCTGTCCATCTTACGCAATTTCTCTGGAGGGACCACAATAGAGTCAGTCGTCCAGAGTCACTAAAACCTCCCGTAGTAACAGACGGAGGTGTTAAAGTTTAAATCTGAAAAACATTACTTCCGAATCTGTCTGGGGTAAGGCACTCCCTAAGTCAGACAATGCACCCTCAGATAAATTCTCCCTACCCCCACAATTTAGAGCCCTGGGAGGGTACATCGGAGATTGCCATCAAAGCATCAGAAGTCGCAGGGACCACCTGGGCCTCTTTCCTGCTGCATTTGCCTTGCAAAACTGGTAACAGATAAAACTTCTGAAAGAGTGGATTACATAACTGCAGCCATATCCTGCAGAGTAAATGAAGCAGACGCCGTGGAGGAACACTGTCGCTTGAGCGGGCGTTAGAGGCTGTGACGCTTGGGGAGAAAGATGTGGCATACCCTGAATTTCATCATTCTGAGAGCAATTCTTAGATGTATCATACCCTGAATTTCATCATTCTGAGAGCAATTCTTAGATGTATCTTTATTAAATAAAATTTGGCCTTTACACTGTAAGGCCCTCCCAATGCATGAGGGACACAAAGTAACCGGGAGTTCCACAATGGCTTCTAAACACATAGCACATGTAGTGTGTTCCAGATACTCCATGTTAGACACAACCAAGCTAGCTTTTATATTCTGTGTGGTAACTGACAATTAGCTAAACATGTATACAAAAAACAACGTGTGCACTGTCTTTAAAGGTAAACTGTCTCCGTTTTCACAGAACGATACTGAATAAAAATGCAGTTGCGGTATTAGCCTTTTATCCCACACTAAACCGGATAAAAGAAAATCCACTTGCACCCCAGAACAGTCACCGCAGCTCTGCTGCAGCTAATACCCGACTCCACAGACCAACTATCCTCTAAAACGGCGAGCCTACAAACAATTGTATAAACAGCCACACGCTGACTTAGGAGCTGTAATGAAATGCTGCCGATCCGGTACCCCAGCAAACAAACTGCGCAGCTGAAGCGCGCGAAGACTAGGCTCCCTTCGTGGGCGTACTCAACATAGCCCGGGAAAACAAAATGAGTACCGCCATACACCAGAGTCCGATAGAGAGTATTAGATCTCCCGATCAGCCCCATGTTTCACATGTCCAATAACATAATAAATTAATCGCCGGTTGCAACACAGTAAATGAACCGCAAACAGCTCCCAGCACTTCTAGGCTAGAATATGCATGCCAGAATGAGTTGGGGAAGTTAAACATGTCGGTATCCCATTTTCATAAAAATGATAACCCACACATGCAAGAAGGGGAAGCCCTATACCCGAGCCCATAACCCTTCACAGACAAAGGCAGAGTACAGTCAAATTCTGAGATATGCTGCAGAGCCCCAGAGATAAAAGACTGCACTTACCTCCATGCTGAGGAACAGCATGATAATCTCAGTGTCAAGAGGTTCACTCTTCCTGAGGTCCTGTGAAGGTAGAAGTGTCTTGGTTAGTACGCTTAGACAATACACATAAAGCAGCACAAGCAAGGGAGGCGCAGTGAAGCTAAAACTGCACCAGTTCCCATAGCCTAAAAGACTATCACTACAGATGCTGCCCTATAGAAAAAAAGTACACACTGGCACCATTTAAAAATAAAAAAAAAAACTCTTGATTGAAGAATCTAAACCAACACCTCACTTTACCTCTTCCTATCACTAAAACAGGCAAAGAGAATGACTGGGTTGGTGGAGGAGCTATTTAGGCAGCTCTGCTATGGAGCTCTTTGCCTCCTCCTGCTGACCAGGAGGCGATATCCCACAAGGATGAAATCCGTGGACTCGTCATATCTTGTAAAAGAAATTAGCCCAATTGCAAACTACTAAACTTGTCTTGGGTCAGTATTATGGTTTGCTCTTAAAGGCACCTTAATGTTGATCATCGTTAGTGATGTAACAAATGCTAGGAATTACCAAAAAAAAAAAAAAAAAAAAAAACACTAGCTTAAATCATTTACTAAAACTATATTAAACTATGTGCCGCAAGAAACTCAGCAGCTTCAGCTGCCAACAGCACAGCGCTCTCCAATGAGGTGAGGTTTCCACCTCTAAACCAATAGCCATGCATGTCAACTGATATCCTAGCATTGCTAGAGGTGGAAATGTCACCTCATTGGAGAGCAGCACTGTGCAGTGGTTGGCCAGAGGCATTGATTTTAGCTATCTACTTTCCTCACATATAGGGTGAGGTAGACACTTCTTAGTAAATGACAAACTACTTTTAGTTATGGTAAATCCTAGCATTTTATACGCTTCGAGTTACCACCACTTTAAGGACTAAAAAGTAATTTTAAATGAATGCATTAAATATTTGCATAAAACTGCATGGCAAGGCTACAGAATCCATATTCTAGTGACTGCCACTAAGATCCTTTTAGCATATGCAAATTACTCATCATCCTATTTTTGCAACAGATACATTTTGAATCCAGATACTTTTATTTACCATGGTTTCATCTATGCCGTTTTGTTATGTGAGAAAATGGCTGCTACAGGGACTGAATAGAGATATTCCAGTTTGGCAACCACTGCAGAAAGCTCAATTATGGTCCTAAATGGGTTAACCAGATAAAGGGACACTAAAATCAAATTTTCTTTTTCGTGATTCAGATAGAGCAGGCAATTTTAAGCAATGTTCTAATTTACTCCTATTATCAAATTTTCTTCATTCTCTTGGTAGCTTTATTTGAAATGCAAGAACGTAAGTTCAGATGCCGGCCCATTTTTAGTGAACAACCTGGGTTGTTCTTGCTTATTGGTGGATACATTCATCCACCAATAAAAAAGTGCTGTCCAGAGTCCTGAACAAAAAAAAAAAAAGCTTAGATGCCTTTTTTCAAATAGATAGCAAGAGAATAGAGAAAAATTAATATAAGTAAATTAGAAAGTTGCATGCTCTAACTGAATCACGTAAGTAAAAAAAAAATTTGGGTTCAGTGTCCCTTTAAGCTTAATTAAGCAATAGGTAGCAAGCATGAAATCCCAGGCTGTATGAAATGCTTGACACTATGTTCGGGAAGCCCTCTAAATTTAAAATTTAACATGCAATTATAGGAAGGGCACTTAATGCAAGTTATAAATAGTAAAATTATTTTAGTTCTAAAATGTTACTATAAAATGCAAGAAAGTATTTCATTACCTTGTGGAGAATTTTTTTTGGTAGTTTGAGCTGGTCCAGATTTTACCACTTTTTGTCGCTTTACAGGATTTTCAGAAGGCTTGGAAGGCTGCACATTCTTCCGTTTTGCACCTCTTTCAGCTCCAGCTTTTATAGCATATCCTCCCCTTTGCTGTAATTATAGAGCAATGCGTTATAAGATGATATGGCTTACTTTTATCTAATCCCTACACAATAAACCAATATTTGGGAATAGAAAAATGTCAATATGACAACACTTCAACAAATCTTGCTGAACTTGTGTGAAATACTATTAAGAAATGGGATTTTAGCTTGATGCCATTATGGAACAGTACTAAAGGCCTTCTACAGGAACTCTTTCCTCATGCTCCAGCTCAATGTACCTATACAAAAAGGAAAAAGAGGTCACTCACATTGGTAGATTCTAAATTACACTCACTGTCAAGATAATGACCCTCGCCTCAATTATTCTATCAGTACAGAAAAAAAAAAATGTATGCTTACCTATTTCTTTCTGGATATGTTGAGTCCACAGCGTCCTCAGTTACTGTTGGGAATAATCACTCCTGGCCAGCAGGAGGCGGCAAAGCACCACAGCAAAACTTTTAAGTATCCTTCCCCTTCCCACAATCCCCAGTCATTCGACTAAATGAAAATGGAAAGGTGTAGGTGCCTGGGGCTTAATGTAAAGTAAAAAAAAAAAAAAAAAAAAAAAAAAAAAAAAAAAAAACTTTAAAATACAGGGTGGGGCCGTGAACTCGCCAAATCCGGAGAAAAGAAATTTAACAGATAAACAAATGTTCTTTCCCAAGATATGGTGAGTCCACAGCGTCTTCAATCACTGTTGGGAACCAATACCAAGCTAAAGGACATTGACTAGGGGAGAGACAAGACAGGTAGACCTAAACAGAAGGCACCACTGCTTTTAGAACTTCCCAAAAGAAAACTCAGCCGAGGCAAAAGTATAAAATATATAAAATTTGGAAAAAGCATGCAAAGAGGACCAAGTTGCAGCCTTGCTAATCTGCTCAACAGAAGCTTCATTTTTGAAAGCCCAAGAAAAAACATCCCTAGTGGAATGAGCTGTGATTCTCTCAGAAGGCTGCTGTCCATCAGTCTCATATGCCAGAGCATCTATCAGGAAGGCCTGAGGATCACTTGACAATGAACGGTATTTTGGAAGCTTGGCATTCTGTCAAGACGCCATCAGATCCAATTCTAGGTACCCCTCATTTGATGGTTAACCTGTAGAACACCTCCAGATGGAGTTCCCACTCCCTGGGATGAAAAGTCAGTTTGCTCAGGAAATCCGCTTTTTGTGCTACAGAAAGTCTGTTAAGGATTTGACTATAATCACCACATACTACATATCAAAGGAAGTGATATCATTAAAACAGATCACTGTAACAAACAGCTACTTTTACATTGACTGTCCAATTGACATTTATACTATAACAGCTGAACTGTATTACCATTTGGACTTTTAGACCATCTAAGGAAATTCCTTTTATTTTAAGTACTTTTAAGGCTTTCCAGAGAAGCCTTTTATACACAAAAAAATAAATGCATGATTTAGTCAGTTTGTGTTTCATATGTTGAATAAAAAATCTTTTCAATTTACACATATTGTGTGGATTATGTATCCTTTATAGTACTTCTACATATATATTGCGTGGAGGATATATCCATTAGTTCTTATTTCTGTATCGTTTGTATTTAATTATATATATTTTTGCTTATTTGGGGCAGATTCCAATATTTTCCACATGGTTAAATATTTTACTATATAATATTATATTGCCTTTTAATCTCTTACTGCTTACTATCCTCTAGGCGCTTTAAATTAATACCTTTTTCATACAAACTTTCCCAAAATCACCTTCCATCCGTGAGCGTGAAGAAACGAGATCTGAGATTTTGCAAGTTGAAAATATGGTGCCTGAACCAGAACGTCATCCAGATAAGGCGCC
This sequence comes from Bombina bombina, assembly GCF_027579735.1. Taxonomy (NCBI): domain Eukaryota; kingdom Metazoa; phylum Chordata; class Amphibia; order Anura; family Bombinatoridae; genus Bombina; species Bombina bombina. The sequence continues at coordinate 44,967,540 of NC_069508.1, forward strand.
ACTGCAATTCTGAGACTGAATCACTGCCAATACAGCCCCCAGGACCTTTGAGAAAATGCTGGGAGCTGTGGCAAGGCCAAAAGGAAGAGTCAAACTGAAAGTTTTTGTCCAGAAAGGCAAATCTCAGAAATTTGTGTTGATCCCTGTGAATGGTCTTCAGGTCTACAGTCAACATGAACTGACCCTCTTGCACTAAAGGAAGAATGGAATGGAGAGTCTCCATTTTGAAGGACAGCACTGAGAAACTTGACACTTTAGATCTAGAATAGGCCTGAAAGTTTCCTTTTTTTGGGAACCACGTACAGATTGGAATAGAACCCTAGACCCTGTTCTTTTACTGGAACTATCACTCCCATAATGGAAAGGTCCTGAACACATTTCAAGAATGCCTCTATTTGGTGTGCAGATAAATTTGAGGTGGAACGGTCTTGAATTCTAATTTGTAACCCTGGCATACTATGTTCACAGATCTGGAACATCTCGTATCCATGCTTGAGTCTGCCCCCCACTTGAACCGGTCCCGGATCGGGGGCAAACCCTTCATGCTGACTTGAACTCAGCTGCGGGCTTCTTAGATTGCTTCCCCTTGTTCCAAGACTGACTGGGTTTCTAAGAAGACTTGGACTGTTCCTGCTTGGTAGAAGAGGGGAGGAAGACTTACTTCTGAAGTTACGAAAAGGAAGGAAACTTACTCAGACGTACTTTTGGCCTATTATCTTGTGGCAGCAAAGATCCTTTACCACCTGTGTAATCAGAAATAATTTCCGCCAAACCCAGCCCAAACAATGTCTTACCCTTTAAGGAATCGCCAAAAGCTTAGAGAAAACATCTGCTGATCAAGATTTCAGTCATAATGCTCTACGCGCAAAGATTGCAAAACCAGATATTTTGGCTCCCAACTTAAAACTGCAAAGAAGCATCAGTAAAGGAATTGGCTAACTTAAGTACCTTAATCCCATCTTGTATCTCCTCCAAGCCCCTTGAACTCTGAAAACTAAATTCATACTCTATGGAGGAGTAACTGGTATGAACACAGGCCTGATAAAATGATTGTACATCTGGGACATCTACCAGACGTTTGTGTAACAAACTAGAGAAAGACAGGGTTTTTACCCGTTCGGGAACTTGACGATAAACCTTCCTCCAAACCCTCTTGGAGAAAAGACAAAATTCTAGGAATCCTATCTACTCCATGAGTAGCCCATGGATTCACACTAAGATATTTACGCCATATCTTATAAATTCGACTAGTTACAGGCTTTTGAGCCTGAATCATGGTCACAATGACTAAGTCAGAAAAACCCTGCTTGGATAATAAGTGTTCAATCTCCAAGCAGTCAGTTTCAGATAAACCAGATTTGGGTGAAGGAGGGGCCCTTGAATTAGAAGGTCCCTCAACTGAAGTCTCCAAGGTGGCAGAGATGACCTGTCCACCAGATCTGCATACCAAATCCTACAAGGCAAAATCGGTGCTTTGAGAATCACCGAAGCCCTCTCCTGCTTGATTTGAGCAATGGCCCGAGGAAGAAAAACAAACTGAGGAAAAAGCTGGAGAACACTTCCAGATGGAAGTCACACTTCCCTGGATGAAAGGACTGCCTACTCAAGAAATCGGCCTCCCAAATGTCAACCTCCCTGGGATGTGGCTCGCCAATAGGCAGCAAGAATGTTAAGTTTCTGGGAAAGATTACCTGCTCTGCTGTTTGACGTGGACTGAGCAATGCCGCACCTCTCTCACAGCAAGAATGGGCCTCTGCGCACTGAATTATTTTGGATAACTGTCAACGCTAAGGAACTCCTCGTTCCTCCCTGATTGATGTAAGCCACTGACGACATTTTGATCGATTGGAACAAGGCTAACTAAGGCCAGGCCAGAAGAACATTGTAGATCGCTCTCAGCTCCAGAATGTTTATAGGAAAACAGACTCTGGCTGAGTGCAAACCCCCTGAGCCCTTAGGGAGCCCCAGACTGCTCCCCACCCTAGAAGGCTGGCGTCTGTTGTCCCAATCACCCAAGATGACCTGCGAAAGCCAAATCTGTATAATCTCCAATCCATTGCTTGAGCATGCTTAACTGCAGAGGTCTGAAATGGAACCGAGCAAACGGGATGAGGTCCATTACCACCATCAGCCCGATTACCTCGGTGCACTGAGACACTGAAGGCCAAGGAGTAGACTGAATGACTAGACATCAATCTCTGATCTCCTGACATCCTGTCAGAAAAATCTTCATTTACCTTCCACCAGAGAAATTGCAGGAAGCATAACCCCATGTCTGCGAGAAATCTTACTCGCTGTAAGGATGGCGCTTGGACTAGGATGTCGTCCAGATAGGGCGCCACTGCCATGCCCTGTAACCAAAGCACTGTCATAAATTGACCCTCTTGGATCAAGGGAAAAATGGAACGAATAGTTTCCATCTAGAAGACTCTTGAGATCTAAAAGGTGGACTGAAGATTCCCTCTTTTTTGGAGACCACAACCCGAATGGGATACAAAACCCAGACCCTGTACCTGTATTGGAACTGAAACAATCACTCCCAGGTCTGAGAGGTCTCCTACACAGTGTAATAACACCTCCTTTTGTCTGATCTATAGCTAATCCTAAAAGCAGAAAACTGCCTCTGGGAGGAAAACTTTTGTACTCCAAATTCTATTCCTGGAACACTAACTTCTATTGTCCAAGGATCCTGAACATCTCGAACCCAAACTTGAAGATGGAAAGACTGCACCCTACAAGATCCGATCCGGGATCGGGGTCATGTTCTTCCTGCCGTCTTTGATTTAACAGTTGGCCATTTGGATTTTTTTTTTTCGTTGCAAAAGATTATTTCAAGCCAGGTCACAACAAGGTCTTCCCTTGTAAGTAATCGCTAAAAGTTTAGACTTTGAGCATACATCCGTAGACCAAGGCTCTAACCATAAGGCTCTGTGAGCTGGAACAGAGAAACCTATGCTCCCTGATTACTTGAAGGGAAAAATTTGAAATAAAGGAATTAGCCCACTTGAAAGCTTTTATCCTGTCCTGGATTTTATCCATGGTAGTTTCTTGCTTAGTAGCAGACAACACAAACCAATATGCCGTCGCACTACTGACGGTAACAAAGTACACACAGCTGGTTGCCATTGTAAAGCCTAGTTTGCAACCCTTTTCTAATTTTTGGCCATAGCACCTGTGGGAAAAAAAAAAATCCTCTAGGGGTATAGTAGTTCTTAGCTAAATTGAAAACTACCCCTAGCTGAGTTGGCTATGGGAAACATCTTTTCAAATATAGGGAATGCAGTCTCTTCCATTCCTTATAACTTACTGGACGCACTAGGAAAGAATACACCAGTAGTGTTGGAGTCTCCCAGAGTAGCTAAAACCTTAAGTAACAAATGGAGATGTTCAAGCTAGAAAACCAACCTCAGGATCAAAAGATATTCATCTGGGTCTGAAAATTCTCTCTCAGATAATCCCGAAGTACCTTCCTCTTTTAATCTTAATAAAATTAACAGATTTAAAAAAAAAAAAAGTTACTGCCTCTAAATTTTAAACCAACTTTCTTTTTGCGTGCAGGAATTAGATTAACTAGCAAATATTGTAGCACCTACTTACACCTCAGTTATTTTGCTGAGGTGCCCATTTAAAATGCATAAGACTCTTTAACACCTTAGTTGGTTCCATCTTAGTATCAAAGCATAAAACATATTCGACCTCTCTATTCACATTTTTGTCAAATAGAAATGGAATATACTAACAAGAGGTACTGTAACTTTAAAGTGAAGTTCAAGTCTGCTGCTCTCAATTACATAATTCTATTTATCATAAAAAACTATGTTCATTCATCAAAACTCTAAATAATCGCTAACGTTTCATTTTTTAATTTTAATTTACCCTCCGTATTCCCGCAACTGTCCGCCCGACATTGTTTGCCTTTTGATTGACATTTTTTCAGAATTTGATTTCCAATCCCTTCACTTCCCCCGGGGCGTCCTGCCCCTTTCTCCCCGCATCATAACAGTTTCGCGCATGCGTATAACAGCGATTGTCTCCTTTGTCGTCATGCTCGTGCATGACTTGCGCGTTAGCCTGTGTCTCTGGATCCGATACTCTGATCCTGTATGAACTGCGGAATGGAACGAAATTTTTTACGCATGCGCGAATGAAGACAGGATACGCATGCGCATATCGCATCCGTTCTAGTGCACGAGCATTGAAGCGACGACATCAGCTCCGAAATCATATCCATTTTCTGTAAAAAAAAAAAAAAAGTAAACGACTATTATATTGGGAGGTTAATGTATACATGGGTGGTGCGCAGCTGTTTGAAATTGAACTTCACTTTAAATGTTAAGATATGGTAATTAACATTTCTAGGGGGTTCTTATACCAACTGTATGCACCATTTGGCAACTAAAAATTGGGTGTTACTGTGTCTGAGATAAAACGAACTGCTTTGTTTTTACAAGACTTAATGATAAAATGAAACGATCCCCAAACCTCAATTAAGGCTTGCTTAGGTGACTTGCCACCGGATTGGGAGCCTAACATGATCGAAGGAATCCGGTGAATGAAAATCTATAAATACAAAACGAGCAGTATCGCTGCTGCGTGACAAACAGCAGAGAAGATTCCGATTCAACAGAATTAAGGCTATGTGAAAAGGCGTGTAAATTGTGTAGCATAGCTCCGCCCATCGTGGGTTTATCGTTCCTGGGCAGCTAAACCTGATACAAAACATATCCGTCAGCCATCATGGCGGTATTAAGAACATCTCCAGTTTGGCTCGTATTTGCAAAATAAAGTCCTGGTAGTAAGAACCTGCCCCAAACAGTTCAAGCTAGTAATATAACGAGGCTAAAAACTCCCGGTCGGCTAGAAATGTAAAAGTAAGCCGCTGGGAGTAAGAATTTGCCCCAAATATTTCAAGGCCAGTTGCTGTTATCATAACCCCTAAGAGAGTCACTTCTCCTACGTCCCCAGTGCCTGCAGAAACTGCCCTATGACATATCCTCACTCTTAGGGATACTGTCATCTTGTGACCATGAATATATTAAAGTGCTAATATTTCTGCATACATCCCCCAGAAAATAAAACTCATCACTTACCTCAGAGATCTGGCTTGCGAGGTCCTCTCCCTCACATTGGCCTGTGGAAACAAGGACAGAGTATTTCTCCCTCAGACTTTCACAAACAGGGCAGCATACAATCTATGGGAGGCACAGTGAGAATTATGTCCCACCAGTTCCCATTGCTCTAAAGCCACCAAAGTCCTACTGAAGAGACTGATATGGACTACGGCTACACCCTAGGACAAAGCAGCACACTCTGGCACTACTTTAAAAATAATAAACTCTTGATTGAAGAATCTATACTAACACCTCGCTTTACCTCTTCCTATCACTAACGTAGGCAAAGAATGACTGGAGTGGGAGGGAAGGGAGGAGCTATTTAACAGCTTTGCTGTGGTGCTCTTTGCCTCCTGCTGACCAGGAGGTGAATATACCATTAGTAATTAAGATGATCCGTGGACTCATCGGGTCTTAAAAAAGAAATTAGGAATTGGAGCATGAGGAAACTGCCATCTCTGAGGTGTCAATAAGTAATCAAAAGCTAGAAACGGTTAAATATTTTACACATGACTGGACCAGAGACATAAGTTTTGCATAGTTTAAAACTTAGAACTATGATTAGCATTTTCTAAAAGGGAAAAAGTGTTTATTGGGTTTATTTTACATTCATTCTGTCTAAAGGTGCAATGGATTAAAAACATAGTACACTAAGGGTTAGACACTACCAAGTTCAATTTCATACAATTGACAGTCATTTCCGACCCTCAATGCACTAAACCTTCTGAACATAAGACAGTGGCAGCAAGAGCAGGATTTAGAAAAAAAAATCTAATGCTCTGTATAAGAAAGCAGTGACAATGGCAGCATGGCATTTTCCAAATACAAATATGGATTTGTTTCTCCACAGTTGAAAAACACATGCACTCTTCCACAACTAAGGTTCCAATTAACCTTAGCCATTAGTAAATTCTGATAAAACAGAACAGTTGCATATATTTTAGATGTAAATAATTTAATACATTGCACCTTTAATCTACTCAGAACTTCAAAAAGGTCTCAGCCTTTTAAAATTAAATATTACCATCTCACACCGGCAAGGATGAGATTGTGAAGGAAAATTAGATATCCTAAACGCAGTGTTGCCCCTTCTTTCTTAATAGAAAGAATTTCCATTACGCAAACATGTTTTTAGCTATTTAAACCAAGGGTAAACCCTGGTTTGCATAAATGTTTAGTTGTTACTACTACAGCATGGACAGTATATGCCATTTTAAAGTTCTGGTCTTGTAATGGTGCAAAGTGACTAATCAAAATGAAAAATCAGAAAGACTCTACTTACTCCTCTGCCACGACCTCTGCCTGGTGATGGTCCTCCAAAAGCAGCAAAGCTTCTGCTGCCAAATGCACTGCCAGGAAAACCAGGCATTCCTCTCCCCAGAGAGCCTACAGCTGCAGGCTTATTGTAGGGTGAAGAAACTCTGCCGTAGGAAGAGTAATCGTCTCTTCCTCTGCCATCCATATAATCATTCCTCAATGCTTCACGTGAGTAAGGAGATTCCCAGCTAGACCTGCCCTGGTTTCTACCTTCAAAAGTGTCAAGGCTATTCCGGTAGTTTTCATAGCGATCACCAAAACTATCTCCGAAGCTGTTGCGTTTGAGATCACTATTACCATAGCCAGATCTGTACAGATCTCGCCCAACCAGAGAAGACCTAGAGTCATAAGACTCATAAGGTCCAAACCTGGAAAATTTGCTGTGAGGAGAAAAATAAAGTGTATGAGCATAATGCAAAGGCATAGTATAAGCATTAGTTGACATTTATCAACTTTTTAAAGTTTGTGCATTTTGTTAAATACTTTTCTTGACTGCTTACCTAAGCAAACAAGATAGTTGAAGGCATAACATAACCAGTCTAAATAAATATTGTGCTTCAAGTATGCAAACACTTCTGTCGGTCCAGTATGGCACTGAATAAGTTAATTAGGAGGCAAAGATTTACTGGGTTACCAAGATCCACTTCTAGTATCTTGATACATTTTAGAATTCCCAACGGCTTTATCTGAATCAATACAATTATAAAACTAACATACCACCTGAATTGAAGAATGTGATATGCAATTTAAAAAAAAAAAAAAAAAAAAAAAAAAAAAAAAAAAAAAAAAAAAAAAAACACATTAAACAAAGATTTGAATCTGCATAAAAATAGCCCCACAAAAGAAAAACATTTTGCAACATACTGTGCAGATTCTCTTTTCTAAAAAAAGGTATTTTTATGCTTTTGAGTGCCATTTTAAACATAGCTCCACTACCCTTTTCTGACCAATCAAAGGATACAAATGGACACAGTATTAATATTCTTGACCATGTACAGTAAATTAGTGCATAGCAGTGCTCTCATAAGCTTATGTTCATACAGAACCCAATTTCTTCACTTTAGGTTTTTTTTTTATAAAAAAAAAACAAACATTTAGTAATTACCTGAAGTATTTTATAACTACAGTTTAATGTCCCTTTAAAGAAAGAAAACATGTCTGGGATACATATATGCACATTTTGTACTTTGTGAACTTTAGCATTAAGAGACACATGTTAGCAAGTGCATTTGTGAACAGGAAGAGTCTGTTTTTCATGCTGATGGTTCAAAAGCATCAAGCAGTTTATGTAGCTAATACAGACGTCATAATTCAATCAAATTTAGGTTTATGAAAAGGTCAGTTATTCAAGTTATCACGACAGATAAAGCAAAAAAGTGTTTAAACGGTTGTATGCATACAAGTTAAATCAGTAATCCTTCAGCTACATGTTGAGAAAAAAAGCCAGCTTCATCAGTGCTGCCTGTTACACTGCTTTACTGTGTTCTCATGAAATCTCACAAAACTTCATAGTAAACTTCAAATAAGATGGAAAATAAAAGCTATGTCTACACATGCCAGATGCACTCCCTTGCACGTCCCAGGAATAGCATCCTGATTAGCTGTTTAAAGTCCCTTTAACATAGGATGTGGCAGGAGAGGTAATTTTTAGCTAAAATCTTTTACATAGAGGTTAGAGATATTTTCTAGCCAGCTTTGCTTTAGCATTTCAACATCAAGCCCCTTTAAGTATTTTTATTATTTTTATTATTTTTATTATTTTTATTATTTTTATTATTATTATCTAAGAATCCCACCGCCCTTCAAAGATATCAATTCTTGCACTAATTAAAACTGCTTTGCCTGTACCCATCTGCTTACGTGCACTAATGATGACATGATCTGCCATGTTACATTTAAAGCTTACACCAGCTTGTGTCCAGTAACAAAAGTGCACAAGCTGGCATTATGCAGCCAAGCTGTAAACTGATAACCTTGGAGACAGCAGAGCCACTAACTTGTTTGCCAGGAAGCTAGACAAGAGGCACATTCTTAGCTGCCATGCATAACGTTTATAAGACTGCACGCAAGCAGCAGTTTTTATTCCTCTCAAGTGACCAGACATCCAAATATTACAAAAAATAGGAAAGGAACATGAACACTCAAAAGTAATGAGCACATAAGTTTCATTTGTGAGAGAGAAAAAAAATGTTATTTCTAAGATAATGCGCCTCTCTACAGCCTAAAACTACACTTCAAGCAATGTAAAGCTAATAAGCAACGAGTCACATGCACCATTTAAAATAAAAAAAAATATAATATATATAATGTTAAACGTCACCCTTTGTATAATCAGATCTAGAATGGAAACCATTTTAGGAGTTTAATCAGTTGTAATAAAGATGCGCTGTAACTTAATTTGTAATCTATCCATGCCATTCTAATACCCGATGCTCCAGCCACCCACTTCAAAAGCATTTTTGTGAGCTAAAGGTTTGAACTGTTCTACAATCTGAGATGTACATTTAAATTAGAGTTTCCATTCTGGATATTATAAAAAGGAAAGTTTAACATTAAAGTGCCATTAAACAGGTTATGATCTGTGCATATCCTAAAAGGGCACAATTAAATAGGTTGCATAAAAAAAAAAAAAAAAAAGTTTAAAAATGGCTGGCAAGTATTTTAAAATAATTTTCAAAAATAAGCAAAAATACTATCCCCATTATCAGTGTTTAGACACAGGCATTTTATTTTAGCCGAGTTCACAGCTTCTATGCATGCGCCAGCAGATAATCAGCGTTCACTTTTGTATTCTACCAAAACAATAGATACAGCCATAGAAGGAAATCTGTGGGGAGAGTTAGCTTTACAATTAGGAAACTAGAAAAAGGTTTATGGTGAGACCCTGCATTATAAATTTGTAGGTAAAGTAATTAAAGGGACGCTAAACCCCAAATTCTCTTTGATTTAGACAGAGCATGCCATTTTAAGCAACTTTCTAATTCACTAATTCATTTTTCTTCGTTCTTTTGTGATCTTTATTTAAAAAGCAGGAATGTAAAGCTTAAGAGCCAGCCCATCTTTGGTTCAGAACATGGGTTCTGCTCGCTTATTTGTTTTCTAAATTTAGCCAACAATAATCAAGGGCTATCCCTAACCTAAACCTAAAATGGGCTGGCTCCAAAGCTTTAAATTACTGCTTTTTAAATAAAGATAGCAAGAGAGTGAAGGAAATTGATAGGAGTAAATTAGAAAGTTGCTCAAAATTGCTGCTCTCTGAATCATAAAAGAAAAAATAAATGTGGATTTAGTATCCCTTTAACAACCAACGTCATATACAGGGTACATCATACAAAAACTGGTAGTTAACAACCAACCCTGTACGTCAGGGGTTTCAAGTGGTGGAAGCGATCCTGATCTCTTCCAGGTTTTGCCGTGATGCCTCAATAGAGGCATCGCTGCAATACCTTTACTTGCACACCGATGCAAAGAGCCACTGCAGGGAGACAGGTGGACAGCCCATCGCTGTTGAACTACCAGCCAGCAGTAGAAATTCACTCCAGTGTGCGTGCAGGAGGCAGGGTGTGTGCATGCAAGCAATCTGCATTTTAACTTGGTGCAAGAGGGTGGTGGGAGGAGAAGGTGAGAGGGAAGGGGGATATAATGTTAGGAAAGGGGTCTGGGGGGTAGGGTATTGAGGGGGGCAGCTACACTACAGAAAAGCGGGAATAATAAAGCCCAATTTTATTGCAAAGTGCGTATTGGCAGACAGTTGCCAGTACCCAAAAAGAGGCAAATAGTGGGGGGAGGGTTAGAGCGCAGTTTGGGGGGCCTAGGGAGGTTGGGTGGTAAGGGGGGGATCCTACACTGCAGAAAATATAATTTAAAAAAACTAAAATCGAGTAAATAGTGTGATGAAAATAATGGTATCTTTAGAAAGTCCATTTAATGGCGAGAGACTGTATATAATGTGTGGGTACAGTAAATGAGTAAGAGGAAAATTACAGCTAAACACAAAAACGCAGAAATGTAAAAATAGCCCTGGTCCTTAAAGGGCTAGTTCACTCAGCAGAGGGGATTATTTAGCAGCAATAACATTATATTAACAATAAAAGTAATGATTTTTTACTTATACTTCTGTCCTAACCGTTGTGCGTGGCGATCCCGGGACACCCTGATAAAAGGACTGGTCAAATGCACTATATCAGCCCACCCTATGACCAATCAATTTGCGCTATTTGGCTATATGCAAATTAACTTTGAAATGTGCAATCTACATCAAACACGCTCCCTATACATTAGTGTACTCGCAAAACTAGGGGCACGCATCAAAGGTTATTTACAGGCTTTATTTTGCTTTTCAAGACTGATTGCTATAAAAACTAAGCAAGTTCAGTAGAATGGATTACAGTTATAGAACAGTATAGCAGATCTTATTCTTCAATAGCTTCAGTGCTCTCCCTGCTTCTTTCCTGTTATGGCTATGAATATCTAATCAGCTCTTGAAAAAGATATAGCAGGAAAAAAGCAGGGGGGGGGCAATGGAGCTGTTGCAGAATATGATTGTATCTGATACCTTATTGCCAACCATAAATCTCAGAATGATCAGGCATGGTGTTTGAATCATGATGCTTTAGTCACATGTAGCATGGGTTTATACCACTGAAAAATAATTTTACTAAAAGCATTTATGCAAATAGTGTACATAACAACAAAAAAGCTTCTATTTAAAATTTATTTAAATGCACCCATGCTATGGTTGCCACCTCAGCCATGTTTTCCTGGACACTTGTAATACACATGCTGTAAGGTGTGCAGGGAGGAACATGTATTGTAATGTCCATCAGCGCTATTCATGTAATATCTAGAAAATGCTTTTTCTGCCCTGCTTACCATGTAAATCATGAGTAACCAGGAAAATATGGCCTAGGCGGCAACCCTAACCCATTCACATTTCAATTTTGACCTGTCCCTTTAACCATTTAAATAGGATTTCTCAAGAAGCCAGACAAGTACATAAACTAATTTCTGCAGTCTGATTTTAAAGTTACTTGAACCAGCAGCACATTTGGTTTTCAAAACCACTAAGCACTTTAGATAGGACAGAAAGCTGATTCAAGTGTCCTTTTAAAGGGACATTATACACTCATTTTTTCTTCGCATAAATGTTTTGTAGATGATTTATTTATATAGCCCATAAAGTTTTTTATTTAAAAATAAATGTATAGTTTTGCTTATTTTTAAATAACATTGCTCTGATTTTCAGACTCCTAACCAAGCCCCAAAGTTTTATTTGAATACCGTCAGATACCTACTCCAGCTTGCTGCTGTTTGTGTAAAGGGTCTTTTGATATGCAAAAGAAGGGGGAGGGGAGGGGGTCTTATTTGCCACTTGCAGTGGGCTTCCAGCTACCCTTTCAACAGAGCCAAACTGACAGCTTCTAAGTAAGTTTTTAAACAGTTTTATACTGGATTTTTATTTCCATATCTGTGCATCTTATTCTTTATAGTAGTGTCTATTACATGCAGTTATATGAAAATGAGTGTATACTGTCCCTTTAAGGATGAACTGTTTGTTTTGGAGTTTAAACAGGAAGCATCTCAGACTGGTTACTGGCACTGCTTTATTCATCTGCCAATGATAATTTAATATTTAAAGCTGCTATGTACTGTGGAGCAAATAGGCTATTACAACATGCAAAAAGCTTATGTCCCTTTAACTTCAAAAGCACACTGCCCCTAAAGTTATGACAAGCACAAAGAATAAACTATATGCTCAATGACAGTGTTTGAAACATTAAAGGGACATAATACTCATATGCTAAATCACTTGAAACTGATGCAGTATAACTATAAAAAGCTGACAGGAAAATATCACCTGAGCATCTCTATGTTACAAAGGAAGATATTTTACCTCAGCTCAGCAGAGTAAGTTCTGTGTAAAAAGTTACTCAGCTGCAGGTTAAAAAAAAAAAAATGAGCAGCCAATCAGCATCAGCAGTGCTGAGGTCATGAACTCTTACTGTGATCTCATGAGATTTCACTTAACTCTCATGAGATTTCATTGTAAGCTTCCCTTACCTGATTGGTGAAATAAGATGAGAGTTCACGAGGCTCATCCCCTAAGCTGTCCCAGGACACACTAATATGCTGCTTAGAAATCCTTTACAATGGGAGGTGGCTACTGAGGAACTTTAGGTAAAATATCTTTTTTACATAGAGATGTTCAGGTGATATTTTCTAATCAGCTTTTTACAGCTATGCTGCATCACTTTCAAGTGTTTAAACATTTGGGTATTATAATGAGAATTGTATGCCAAAAGCTTCAGTATTTCAATTGACCTATTTTCTGCAAAAATGCAGATATGGAAAGTGAAAAGGCTGAAATACAAATTGATAGCAAGGAAAAGTATATGTGGCAGCAAACCCCTAATGAAGCAGGTTAGTCTATAGTCTGCATTACCTGTCACTTGTGTTTTGCCTTGCATAGGATGGGCCACCAAAGTTGTCTAGTTCTCTTGAAGCATATAAACCATTTTTATAATCTACAACAATAGCTGAAAAGAGAAAAGTTAAAATTAAACATAATATAAAATAAGTAGTTTTTTTGTATAATTTGTTTTACTTGGGCAAACTGCACACAACACTGGTCTTTAGAGCAACCAATCTAAAAGTTGGCCTCGGCTATTTTGCTTTCCTAAGCTCCATTGTCCAGACAAATTGCAGGAAAGCGGGCAAAATAAAGTAATGCAAAGTTATATCAAGCGAATATTTAGGATTAAAATCTCTAAAAGTGTTTAAAAAGGAGCTAGAATTCCTAATCACTCGATACAGAAGGCGGGGACTGATCTCAGGCCTACAATGGCAGAGAAGCTTTATCGGCCCCTATTACACGATTATATGATTTCCTGCAAATATATTAACTTGAAAAAAAGGTGGATATTAACCCATAAGGATCTACACGAAGAGTTTAAAAAAAGCCAGAGTAACATGTCTGACAATTGCCTCAGGCCCTGTGCTCGTTAGATTTGTGCGACCATATTTCATTTTCATAACACTCAAAACTACTTCACAATTGAATATAAATACAGTAAAACAAAGTTAATGTAAGATGAATAAATTATACCGTCATTTACGCGAGCACGGGCTCCCACAGCGCGCATTCGGGACATAGAGGACGCCATTACTGCAACTCAGGGCCTGCTTTTAACCTCACAAATTGTACACAGCAGAGTGGCGTCAACCGGAGCCTTCCAAAAACCGAACAAAGCCGGTAGTCTAAATTACACGAAAGAAAACTTAGGTATAACCGGCAGCCGCCCTCACTATAGTCTCCACCAGGAAGCTACTGACACACAGCCCGCGAACTTAAGGCGTCAGGACAAGAAGGCGCAAGCTGTGGCGTCACGTTAAATTAACTCGCGTACGCTATTGGCTGGCTAGGCTGATCCCTGCCACGTGATTTAAGAGAGGTTTGCGGATTGTGTCACGTGACGCGGAACCGCCTAGCCTGCCAATAATCAACCTGTTACAGCCAGGATAAAAGGAGTCTAACTGCAGACTGGAGCTCAGGAAACATGTGACCTCCACTCAAAGCTTTTTTCCCCCCCTAAATCAACTTTAATGTAACAAACAACCTATAGACAATCATTCTGAAAACGAAACATTTTGCAGCTTTCTTGTTCCTAATGTTCATTCACAGTGGTTTATGCTGATTGTCATTTATAATGTAACCACTGTAAATGAAGATTAAAGGGACAGTCTAGGCCAAAATAAACTTTCATGATTCAGATAGAGCATGTAATTTTAAACAATTTTCCAATTTACTTTTATCACCAATTTTACTTTGTTCTATTGGCTGCAAAATGTACAAGAATGAAGTTGGATTCTTAAGGCTGTGACACACTGCAAGCAGAGCGACGCACAGCGTGTACATGCGGCTGTGTGCGCTCAGTGTGTCCTGCCTTTTCATCTCTGAGCACTCTGCTGCGTCAGGGCGCGTAGCTGAGCGCTCAGAGATGAAATATTTGAACTTCAGAAGCGATGCGACGCAGCTGCTTCGCCTCGCGCCGCATCGCTTGCAGTGTGTCAGGGGCTTAATTCAGTCAGCTTCTTATTCTGCAACTGATTACAATTTGCAAAATAAATATATCTACCATTATTTTTATTTTAAATAAAATAATACACTTTCATACCTCCCAACATTTCAAAATTCCAAAGAAAAAAAGAAAACCACTATTTGGCACACACTTAAACACATAGGTAGATCCGCAGAAAGGGAGCCAAAAAAATAAAACAACTTTTGCTGTCAAATATTAAAATACAAATATTGGAGCATCTGGATTAAACACACTACAATTGTCTATTTCAAAATAAGACAATAATCGTTTGCAAAATGAAGCAGATTCCAACACTGTCAGAGGCCCATTGTAAGATGTCCACCGAGATAGAAAAAGATCCCTAAAAAACTACTGACTATGATTTGGTGCTACCCACATAGGTGGGTGAAGGGTGGGGCTTATCAGACGATCTCTTGGTAGGCAGCTGCTTACAATTATTGTGAAAAAGATACGGGCTTGCAGTGATTAAGGTAATTACCTGTATATCAATCACACAGAGCACACAAATAAAGTATAACCATGTCCAGATTACTCACAGACAGGTGAATGCCTAACGCACGTTTCACCTGGGCTTTCTTAGAGCCTCAACAATTTGACAGTAAAAGTTAAGTTTTATTTATTTTGTTGCTCCCTTTCTGCAGATCTACCTATGTGTTTAAGTGGGTGGCCAATTAGGGGTTTTCTTTTTTTGGGGGATTACAAAATATATGAAGTGACAAGGTTGTCACCAATATGTTTGCCATAAAGAGCGTTGGGCCAGGCTGTTAACACGTCTGTTGTATGATGGGGTGCACGCCCTGTATATATCCACATATAAATGAGTGGCCCACAGGATTTTAACCCATTTAAAATATCAATTACTCAGAATTATGCCATGTTTGCCATCTGTTTATTGCAATATAAGATGATTTTTTTAATAAAATGTAATTTTTTGGAAAGTGTATTATTTTATTTAAAATAAAAATAATGCTAGATATCTATATTTTGCAAATTGCAATCAGTTGCAGAATAAGAAGCTGACTAAATAAAAAAGACATATATTATACATTTTGCAGCTTTCTTGTTTTTAATGTTCATTCACAGTGGTTACTTTATAAATGACAGTCACAGTGGTTACCTTATAAATGACAATCACAGTGGTTACCTTATAAATGACAGTCACAGTGGTTACGTTATAAATGACAATCACAGTGGTTACCTTATAAATGACAGTCACAGTGGTTACCTTATAAATGACAGTCACAGTGGTTACCTTATAAATGACAGTCACAGTGGTTACGTTATAAATGACAATCACAGTGGTTACCTTATAAATGACAATCACAGTGGTTACCTTATAAATGACAGTCACAGTGGTTACCTTATAAATGACAATCACAGTGGTTACCTTATAAATGACAATCACAGTGGTTACCTTATAAATGACAGTCACGGTGGTTACCTTATAAATGACAGTCACGGTGGTTACCTTATAAATGACAGTCACAGTGGTTACCTTATAAATGACAGTCACAGTGGTTACTTTATAAATGACAGTCACGGTGGTTACCTTATAAATGACAATCAGCATAAACCACTGTGAGTGAACATTACAGGGACATAATACTTATATGCTAAATCACTTGAAACTGATGCAGTATAACTGTAAAAAGCTGATAGGAAAATATCACCTGAGCATCTCTATGTAAAAAAGGAAGATATTTTACCTCAAAATCTCCTCAGCTCAGCAGAGTAAACTCTGTGTAAAAAGTTATACTCAGCTGCTGCTCAGCTGCAGGTAAAAAAAGAAAAAGAAATGAACAGCAGCCAATCAGCATCAACAATGCTGAGGTCATGAACTCTCTTACTGTGATCTCATGAGATTTCACTTAACTCTCATGAGATTTCATTGTAAACTTCCTTACACTGAATAGGGAAATAAGATTAGTGTGCACGTAAGCTCACTCCTTCCGCTGTCCCGGGACAGACATATTGATTTGTTGCTTAGAAGAAATGGGATGTGGCTACTGAGAAACTTTTGAGGTAAAATATCTTTCTTTTTTACATAGAAATGTTCAGGTGATATTTTCTAGTCAGTCTTTTACAGCTATGCTGCATCACTTTCGCCTTTACTGGATTTACTGGGATGTGTGAAAGAAAAAACCTTCTCACAGGAGGTCTTACTCTAAAATCCTATTCGGTACCCTTGAGAGACAATACTCTGAATCCAATTACTTTGGACAGAATCTGCCCAAATGTTTTGGAAGAATCTTAATCTGCCCCCTACCAGCTGAGCTGGAATGAGGGCCGCACCTTCATGCAGACTTGGGGGCTGGCTTTGGTTTCTTAAATGGTTTGGATTTACTCCAACTTGAAGGTTTCCAATTGGAACCAGATTCTTTGGGGGAAGGGTTAGGTTTCTGTTCCTTATTTTGTCGAAAGGAACGAAAGCGGTTAAAAGCTTTAGATTTACCCTTAGGTCTTTATCCTGAGACAAAAAAAACTTCCTTTCCCCCAGTGACAGATGAAATAATCGAATCCAACTGAGAACCAAATAACTTATTACCTTGGAAAGAAAGAGATAGTAATCTAGACTTAGATACCATGTCAGCATTCCAATATTTAAGCCACAAAGCTCTTCTAGCTAAAATAGCCAAAGACATAGATTTAACATCAATTTTGATGATATCAAAAATGGCATCACAAATAAAATGATTAGCATGTTTAAGCAAGCGAACAATGCTAGACAAATCAGGATCCGTTTCCTGTTGCGCTAATGTTCATTCACAATGAGCTGAGCGCTCAGAGATGAAATATTTGAACTTCAGAAGCGATGCGACGCGGAGCGAAGCAGCTGCTTCGCCTCGCGCCGCATCGCTTGCAGTGTGTCACGGGCTTAATTCAGTCAGCTTCTTATTCTGCAACTGATTACAATTTGCAAAATAAATATATCTACCATTATTTTTATTTTAAATAAAATAATACACTTTCATACCTCCCAACATTTCAAAATTCCAAAGAAAAAAAGAAAACCACTATTTGGCACACACTTAAACACATAGGTAGATCTGCAGAAAGGGAGCCAAAAAAATAAAACAACTTTTGCTGTCAAATATTAAAATACAAATATTGGAGCATCTGGATTAAACACACTACAATTGTCTATTTCAAAATAAGACAATAATCGTTTGCAAAATGAAGCAGATTCCAACACTGTCAGAGGCCCATTGTAAGATGTCCACCGAGATAGAAAAAGATCCCTAAAAAACTACTGACTATGATTTGGTGCTACCCACATAGGTGGGTGAAGGGTGGGGCTTATCAGACAATCTCTTGGTAGGCAGCTGCTTACAATTATTGTGAAAAAGATACGGGCTTGCAGTGATTAAGGTAATTACCTGTATATCAATCACACAGAGCACACAAATAAAGTATAACCATGTCCAGATTACTCACAGACAGGTGAACGCCTAACGCACGTTTCACCTGGGCTTTCTTAGAGCCTCAACAATTTGACAGTAAAAGTTAAGTTTTATTTATTTTGTTGCTCCCTTTCTGCAGATCTACCTATGTGTTTAAGTGGGTGGCCAATTAGGGGTTTTCTTTTTTTGGGGGATTACAAAATATATGAAGTGACAAGGTTGTCACCAATATGTTTGCCATAAAGAGCGTTGGGCCAGGCTGTTAACACGTCTGTTGTATGATGGGGTGCACGCCCTGTATATATCCACATATAAATGAGTGGCCCACATGATTTTAACCCATTTAAAATATCAGTTACTCAGAATTATGCCATGTTTGCCATCTGTTTATTGCAATATAAGATGATTTTTTTAATAAAATGTAATTTTTTGGAAAGTGTATTATTTTATTTAAAATAAAAATAATGCTAGATATCTTTATTTTGCAAATTGCAATCAGTTGCAGAATAAGAAGCTGACTAAATAAAAAAGACATATATTATACATTTTGCAGCTTTCTTGTTTTTAATGTTCATTCACAGTGGTTACTTTATAAATAACAGTCACAGTGGTTACCTTTATAAATGACAGTCACAGTGGTTACCTTATAAATGACAGTCACAGTGGTTACGTTATAAATGACAATCACAGTGGTTACCTTATAAATGACAATCACAGTGGTTACCTTATAAATGACAATCACAGTGGTTACTTTATAAATGACAGTCACAGTGGTTACTTTATAAATGACAGTCACAGTGGTTACCTTATAAATTACAATCACAGTGGTTACCTTATAAATGACAGTCACAGTGGTTACCTTATAAATGACAGTCACAGTGGTTACCTTATAAATGACAGTCACGGTGGTTACCTTATAAATGACAGTCACAGTGGTTACCTTATAAATGACAGTCACAGTGGTTACTTTATAAATGACAGTCACGGTGGTTACCTTATAAATGACAATCAGCATAAACCACTGTGAGTGAACATTACAGGGACATAATACTTATATGCTAAATCACTTGAAACTGATGCAGTATAACTGTAAAAAGCTGATAGGAAAATATCACCTGAGCATCTCTATGTAAAAAAGGAAGATATTTTACCTCAAAATCTCCTCAGCTCAGCAGAGTAAGCTCTGTGTAAAAAGTTATACTCAGCTGCAGGTAAAAAAAGAAAAAGAAATGAACAACACCAATCAGCATCAACAGTGCTGAGGTCATGAACTCTCTTACTCTGATCTCATGAGATTTCACTTAACTCTCATGAGATTTCATTGTAAACTTCCTTACACTGAATAGGGAAATAAGATTAGTGTGCACGTAAGCTCACTCCTTCCGCTGTCCCGGGACAGACATATTGATTTGTTGCTTAGAAGAAATGGGATGTGGCTACTGAGAAACTTTTGAGGTAAAATATCTTTCTTTTTTACATAGAAATGTTCAGGTGATATTTTCTTTTACAGCTATGCTGCATCACTTTCGCCTTTACTGGGATGTGTGAAAGAAAAAAACCTTCTCACAGGAGGTCTTACTCTAAAATCCTATTCGGTACCCTTGAGAGACAATACTCTGAATCCAATGACTTTGGACAGAATCTGCCCAAATGTTTTGGAAGAATCTTAATCTGCCCCCTACCAGCTGAGCTGGAATGAGGGCCGCACCTTCATGCAGACTTGGGGGCTGGCTTTGGTTTCTTAAATGGTTTGGATTTACTCCAACTTGAAGGTTTCCAATTGGAACCAGATTCTTTGGGGGAAGGGTTAGGTTTCTGTTCCTTATTTTGTCGAAAGGAACGAAAGCGGTTAAAAGCTTTAGATTTACCCTTAGGTCTTTATCCTGAGACAAAAAAAACTTCCTTCCCCCCAGTGACAGATGAAATAATCGAATCCAACTGAGAACCAAATAACTTATTACCTTGGAAATAAAGAGATAGTAATCTAGACTTAGATACCATGTCAGCATTCCAATATTTAAGCCACAAAGCTCTTCTAGCTAAAATAGCCAAAGACATAGATTTAACATCAATTTTGATGATATCAAAAATGGCATCACAAATAAAATGATTAGCATGTTTAAGCAAGCGAACAATGCTAGACAAATCAGGATCCGTTTCCTGTTGCGCTAAACTTTCCAACCAAAAAGTTGATGCAGCTGCAACATCAGCCATAGAAATGGCAGGCCTGAGGAGATGACCAGAATATAAATAAGCTTTCCTTAGATAAGATTCAAGCTTCCTATCTAAAGGGTCTTTAAAAGAAGTACTATCTTCCATAGGAATAGTAGTACGTTTAGCAAGAGTAGAAATAGCCCCATCAACTTTGGGGATCTTTTCCCAAAACTCCAATCTAACTGCTGGCAAAGGATACGATTTTTTAAACCCTGAAGAAGGAATAAAAGAAGTACCAGGCCTATTCCATTCCTTAGAAATCATATCAGAAATAGCATCAGGAACGGGAAAAACCTCTGGAGTAACCACAGGAGGTTTATAAACAGAATTTAAACGTTTACTAGTTTCAGTATCAAGAGGACTAGTTTCCTCCATATACAATGTAATCAGCACTTCTTTTAACAAAGAACGAATATACTCCATTTTAAATAAATAAGTAGATTTGTCAGTGTCAATATCTGAGGAAGGATCTTCTGAATCAGATAGATCCTTGTCGTATGAGGATAATTCAGTATGTTGTCGGTCATTAGAAATTTCATCAACTTTATGAGAAGTTTTAAAAGACCTTTTACGTTTATTAGAAGGCGAGATGGCAGACAAAGCCTTCTGAATCGCATCAGCAATAAAATCTTTTATATTCACAGGTAAAACTTGTACATTAGATGTTGAAGGAACAACAGGCATAGTACTATTACTGATGGTCACATTTTCTGCATGTAAAAACTTATCATGACAACTATTACATACCACAGCTGGAGATATAATCTCCACTTATTTGCAACAAATGCACTTAGCTTTGGTAGAACTGTTATCAGGCAGCAGGGTTCCAACAGTGGTTTCTGAGACAGGATCAGATTGAGACATCTTGCAAATGTAAGAGAAAAAAACAACATATAAAGCAAAATTATCAATTTCCTTATATGGCAGTTTCAGGAATGGGAAAAAATGCAAACAGCATAGCCCTCTAACACAGAAAAAGGCATGAGGCACATAGGAATGGGGTTTTAAATAATGAAATTATTTGGCGCAAGTATGACTCACATCGTAACTGAAACTTTTTTGGTGCTAACATCCGGAAATGACACATTCGCGTCATTGGAGACGCAACCTTGAGCAAGGAACTCAGTATCAACTAAGACGCCGGAAATTACGAATTTGCGTCATCAGACGTAACTTTGTGCCAAAAAAATCTTGCGTCAAGAATGACGCAATAAACTTCAGCATTTTGCGCCCTCGTAAACCTAATTTTGCCCGCAAAATTTAAAGAGAAAACAGTCAATAGAAAAATGACTATACCCCAGGTAAGAAAAAATATTTTCCTAAATATGATTTTCCTAAATATGAAACTGACAGTCTGCAAAAGGAAATATACATAAACCTGACCCATGGCAAATACATATATTTAGAACACACTCATGGCAAATACATATATTTAGAACTTTATATTAATACATAAAGTGCCAAACCATAGCTGAGAGTGTCGTAAGTAATGAAAATATACTTACCAAAAGACACCCATCCACATATAGCAGGTAGCCAAACCAGTACTGAAACAGTTATCAGTAGAGGTAATGGAATATGAGAGTATATCGTCGATCTGAATAAGGGAGTTAAGGAGATGAATCTCTACGACCGATAACAGAGAACCTATGAAATAGGTGATACTCCCTTCACATCCCTCTGACATTCACTGTACTCTGAGAGAAATCGGGCTTCAAAATGCTGAGAAGTGCATATCAATGTAGAATCTAAGCAGAAACAAACTTCACCACCTCCATAGGAGGAAAAGTTTGAAAAACTGAATTGTGGGTGTGGTGAGGGGTATATTTATAGGCATTTTGAGGTTTGGGAAACGTTGCCACTCTTGGTATGATTGTATATCCCATACGTCACTAGCTCATGGACTGTTGCCAATTACATGAAAGAAAAAAAAAATATGATTACCGGATAAATGTATTTCTTTTTTGACACGATGAGTCCACGGATCATCTTAATTACTAATGGGGAATACCTCTCCTGCCCTGCAGGAGGTGGCAAAGAGCACCAGAGCAAAGCTGTTAAATAGCTCCTCCCTTCCCTCCCACTCCAGTTATTCGACCGAAGTTAAGGAGAGAAAGGAAGAAACAAGGTGCAGGGGTGTCTGAAGTTTATAACATACAAATAACCTGTCTACATAACAAGGCGGGCCGTGGACTCATCGTGTCAAGAAAGAAATAAATTTATCAGGTAAGCATACATTTTCTTTTCTTTTTAATGACACAATGAGTCCACGGATCATCTTAATTACTAATGGGAATCAAGATAGAGTACACAGATGATATGGGAAGGACAAGACAGGGAACCGAAACGGAAGGCACCACTGCTTGAAGAACCTTTCTCCCAAAAGCGGCCTCAGCCGAAACAAAAGTATCAAATTTGTAGAACTTTGAAAAAGAGTGAAGAGAGGACCAAGTTACAGCCTTGCAAATCTGTTTCACAGAAGCTTCATTCTTGAATGCCAATGAGGAGGCAACAGCCCTCGTAGAATGAGCCGTAACTCTCTCTGGAGATTGCTGTCCAGTAGTCTCAAATACAAAACGTATTATACTCCTCAGCCAAAAAGAAAGAGATGCAGCCATAGCTTTCTGCCATATACGTTTTCTTGAGAAAACCACAAATAAAGCAGAAGACTGACGCAAGTCCTTAGTCGCCGGCAATAAAAAAAATTTAAAGGCACAAACCACGTCCAAATTGAGCAGAAGCCATCCCTTCTGAGAGATAGGACTAGGACATAAGGAAGGAACAACAAACTCTTGATTAATGTTCCAATCAGAAACAACTTTAGGACAAAATCCTAATATAGTACGTAAAACTACCTTATCCGAATAAAAAATAAAGTAAGGGGACACATACTGCAATGCCGCGAGTTCTGAAATAGCAATCAAAAAATAAAACTTTCCAAAAAAACGTAATATCTAAGGAATGCATAGGCCCAGATCCTGTCCAAGGCCTGACAAAAAGATTGTACATCTGGAACAACTGCCAGACGTTTGAGTAGCAAAATAAATAAGGCAGAAATTTGACCGTTTAGGGAACTGTCGACAATCCTTTCTCCAAATCTTCTTGGAGAAAAAACAAAATCCTAGGAATTCTAACTCTACTCTAGGAATAGCCCTTGGATTAACACCAATAGAGATATTTACACCATATCCTATGGTAAATCTTACTAGTTACGGGTCTACGAACCTGAATCAAGGTCACTATGACTGATTCTGAAAGGATAATTAAACATTCAATTTTCCAAGCAAACAGCTTCATAGAAGCTAGATTTGGAAGATGGAAGGGCCCTTGAATTGGAAGGTCCTTCCTCAACGGAAGTCTCCAAGGTAGCAGAGATGGCATGACCACCAGATCTGCATACCAAATCCTGCGAGGCCAAGCCGATGCAATGAGGATCACCAAGGTCCTCTCCTGCTTGATTTGAGCTAGAATCAGAGGAAAAAGATGGAAAAAGGTATGTAAACTGAAGGTCCAAGATACTGCCAGGGCGTCTGTCAGTACTGCCTGAGGGTCCCTGGACCTCGGAAGTTTGATAATCTGCCGAGATGCCAAGAGATCGAATGCTGGCTGACCCCATTTGAGAATCAGGTTGGAAAAACACTTCTGAATGGAGTTCACACTACCCCGGGAGAAAGGTCTGCCTGTTCAGGAAGTGCGCCTCCCAGTTGTTCACCCCTGGGATGTAGATCGCAGACAGACAGAAAAAGTGGGTTTCTGCCCACTGAATTATTTTGGCTACCTCTATCATCTCTAAGGAACTCCTCGTTCCTCCCTGATTAATGTAAGCCACTGAAGATATGTTGTCCGACTGGAACCTGAGAAACTGGACCGAAGCTAACTGGGGCCAGGCAAGAAGAGCATTGAAGATCGCTCTCAGTTCCAGAATGTTTATAGGTAGAACAGACTCTGAGTCCAAACTCCCTGAGCCTTCTGGGAGCCCCAGACTGCTCCCCATCCTAGAAGGCTGGCGTCTGTTGTCATAATCACTCAAGATGGTCTGCGAAAGCAGGTTACCTGGGGAAAATTATCCCGAGACAACCACCATTGAAGAAAATCCCTTGTCTCCTGCTCCAGAAGTATTCGAGGAGACAAATCCGCATGATCTATGTTGCATTGCCTGAGCGTGTCTAACTGCAGAGGTCTGAGATGGAACAGAGCAAATAGGATGACATCCATTGCCGCTACTATCAGCCCAATTACCTCCATACACTGAGCCACTGATGGCCGAGGAGTGGACTGAAGGGCTAGACAAGTATCGAAATCTTTGATTTCCTGACTTCTGTCAGAAAAGTCTTCATTGATAGGGAATCTGTTATGGTTCCCAAGAAGGTTACCCCTGTATTAGGGACTAAGGGAATCTTTTCCAAATTTACCTTCCATCCGTGAGATCTCAGGAAGGATAGCAACATTTCCGTGTGGAATCTTGCTTGTTGTAAGTATGGTACCTGGACTAGGATGTTGTCCAGATAGCGCGCCACTGCAATGCCCCGTAACCAAAGCACCGCCAACAGAGATCCCAGAACCTTTTAGAAAATTCTGGGAGCTGTGCAAAACTGAAGGGAAGAGTCACGAATTGGAAGTGTTTGTCTAGAAAGACTAACCTTAGGAACTTGTGATGATCCCAGTGAATGGGAACATGCCGGTACGCGTCCTTTAAATCCACTGTTGTCATAAATTGACCCTCTTGGATCAAGGGAGAATGGAACGATGGTACTCTGAGGAATTTGTTAAGACTCTTGAAATCTAAAATTGAAAATGAAGGTTCCCTCTTTTTTTGGGAACAACGAACAGACTGGAATAAAAACCCAGACCCTGTTCCTATATCGGAAGAGAAACTATCACTCCCATGTCGGAGAGGTCTCTTGCTTCTTTTTTTTACAGTGCAAGAACTCCTCTTTTTGTCTGGTCTACAGATAATCTTGAGAACTGAAACTACCCTCCTGCTCGTAGGAAGAATAGAATGACCCTAACCTCCTGTAAGATTAGAATATCTCCGTCAGCCCAGGCCCCAAAAAAAAGGAATCGCCAAAGGCTAGTCTTAGATGATGCATCCTCAAACCAAGATCTTAACCATTAAGATTTTCGAGCCAATATGGTAAGCCTGAAATCTTAGATTCCCACTTAATACTTGACGGGAAGCAACTATTAGAAAGGAATTCTTATTCTCGATTTCTTCGAGGGAAGTGTCTGTCCAAATAGAACCAGACAACGTATGAACCAGTATGCTGCCGCATAAGGTAGCCATATCAAACCTAGGTTGCCATCTTGAGCAACCCCACTATATCCACGGGCTCCTTAAGGGAACAACTATCCTCTACGGGAATAGGTCTCCTGGCTAGCGTGGAAATTATCCCTCCACCTTGTGTACCGTCTGTCGAGACTCCTTGAGGTGTTCGCTAAGGGAAACCTCTCTTTCAATATAGGAAATGGAGAAAAAAGGGATACCCATTCTCTCTCATTCTTTAGTAATGATCTCAGAAGCTCGATCTGGTACAACATAAGAACAACAACGACCATGATGTAGTTCCAGAGTAGCTAAAACCTCTTTAATAGAGGTGGTCTAGCTTAAACCTGAAAGATACTACTTCAGTATCAGGAGGAATTACACCATCAGAATATGAGAATTTATTCTCAGATGCTACCAAAGTATCCTCAGACTTCTGGGAGAGGACCTCTGAGATAGCAAGAACGGACAGAAACCCTGCTCACTGAATGTTTAGTTTTTCTCTTGCGCTCTCCCTGCAGCATGGGAGAAGCCAACAACCCATCCTGGACCGCCTAGTATGAGAGGGAAGCAATGTCTTGCAAGGTAACTCCAGGAGGAGTCGTGGAGGAAACGCAGGGCACTGGTTGAATGGACATTACGTTGTTTGTTTGTTTTTGGGACACTTGAGAAGGCTGCAGAATAAATTGGACATTGTCAGAATGCATCTTGAACAGCATCCGAGACAATGTTGGCTCTGAACTGTAAAATCCTCTCAATACATGAGGAACAGAAACATTTTGATCATCAAAGTATAAAGTATATGTAACATCTTTATTCACATTTTTTGTCAAATAAAATTTGAATATCCTAACTAGAGTTAAAAGTAGCATTAATTAACATGTAATGGGACCTCTTGGACCAACTGTATTCACAATATTGTAAACTAAAAATGGGATGTTACTGTGTCTTTAAATGACAAAATAAACTACTTTATTTTAACAAAAAATAATACTTTAACCCATAAGTGAAAATCCCCAGACCTCAGCTAAGCTTTGCTGAGGTGAGTCTGCCAACGGATGGGAGAGTACAAATAGTAGACATCTGGACCCTTAAAGATACCTTTTAACACGGAATGTGAAGCCTCTCTGCTGCGTGACAAAACGCAGCAGAGGAGACCCACCACTCTCCGTTACATTGGGCTTAGGGCTATGCAAAAAAGCGCGCAAACAATGCTGCGTAACATAGCTCCACCCATCGTGGGCGTAACAAGGTAAACCTCCCAGGCAGCTAAAACTCTGCAGAAATAGCATTGGGAGAATTAACAGTATGGCGAGTTTAATAGTCAAACCTCCCAGTCGGCTAGTTAATGTACAGTGAGCCGTTGGGAGTATGAATTGACATCAAACATAAGGCTAGCTGCGCAACAAGGCTAAACCTCCCGGTCGGCTAGAAATACAAAATAAGCCGTTGGGAGTAGGAAATTGTCATTCATACAGAACAAGGCTAGCTTTGCAGCAAAACTAAACCTCCCGGTCGGCTGCTGAATTAAAATAAAGCCGTTGGGAGTTGCTGTCCTGTCGCACCAAACATAAACATAAGAGCCACTTCTCCACGTCCCCAGTGCCTGCACTATCTGCCCTATGACTTATCCTCTCCTAGGGATAATGTCATCTTGTGTCCATTTTTTGTATATATAAAGTGCCAAACTTTTCTGTGTTCATATCCCCAGAAAAAGAAGAAATAAATTTATCAGGTAAGCATACATTTTCTTTTCTTTTTTAAGACACGATGAGTCCACGGATCATCTTACTTACTAATGGGATCCAATACCCAAGCTAGAGTACATAGATGATACGGGAGTGACAAGACAGGAAACTTAAACGTAAGGCACCACTGCTTGAAGAACCTTTCTCCCAAAAGGAGCCTCAGCCGAGGCAAAAGTGTCAAATTTGTAGAACTTTGAAAAAGTGTGAAGAGAGGACCAAGTTGCAGCCTTGCAAATTTGTTCCACAGAAGCTTCATTTTTGAATGCCCATGAGAAAGCAACAGCCCTCGTGGAATGAGCCGTAACTCTCACGGGAGGCTGCTGTCCAGCAGTCTCATATGCAAAATGGATGATACTCTTTAGCCAAAAAGAAAGAGTAGTAGCCGTAGCTTTCTGTCCCTTGCGTTTTCCTGAGAAAACCACAAACAAAGAAGAAGACTGGCGAAAGTCCTTAGTCGCCTGTAAGCAAAACATTAAAGCACGGACCACATCCAAATTGTGCAGAAGTCTTTCCTTCTGAGGAGGAGGATTAGGACACAACGAAGGAACAACAATCCCCTGATTAATGTTCCGATCAGAAACAACCTTAGGAAGAAATCCTAATTTAGTACGTAAAACTACCTTATCTGAATGGAAAATAAGATAAGGAGATTCATACTGTAAAGCCGAGAGCTCTGACACTCTCCTGAGCAGAAGAAATAGCAACAAGAAATAAAACTTTCCAAGATAACAACTTAATATCTAAGGCATGCATGGGCTCTAACGGAGCCCCTTGAAGAACTTTGAGATTTAAATTAAGACTCCAAGGAGGAGTAACTGGTTCGAACGAAGGCCTGATCCTGACCAAGGCGTGACAGAATGATTGAACGTTGGGGACATCCGCCAGACGTTTGTGTAGCAAAATAGACAAAGCCGAGATCTGACACTTTAGGGAACTCGTCGATAAACCATTCTCCAAACCCTCTTGGAGAAAAGACAAAATTCTAGAAATCCTAACTCTACTCCATGAGTAGCCCTTGGATTCACACCAATAAAGGTATTTAACGCCAAATTTTATGGTAAATCCTTCTAGTCACAGGCTTACGAGCCTGAATCATGGTCTCTATGACCGAATCAGAAAATACCCGCTTGGATAAAATTAAGCAGTCAGCTTCAGAGAAACTAGATTTGGGTGAAGGAAGGGCCCCTGAATCAAAAGGTCCTTTCTCAACGGAAGTCTCCAAGGAGGCAGAGACGCCATCTCCACCAGATCCACATACCAAATCCTACGAGGCCTGGCCGGAGCTATGAGAATTACCAAAGCCCTCTCCTGTTTGATTTGAGCAATTACCCGAAAAAGAAAAACAGAGGGAATAGGTATGCTAGACTGAAGGTCCAAGGGACCGCCAGAGCATCTATCAGTTACGCCTGGGAGTCCCTGGACCTCGACCCGTATCTCGGTAGCTTGGGATTCTGACGGAATGCTATGAGATCCAATTCCGGCGGACCCCACTTGAGAATCAGATTGGAAAACACTTCCGGATGGAGTTCCCACTCGCCCGGATGAAAGGTCTGTCTGCTCAGAAAATCCGCCTACCAGTTGTCCACCTCTGGGATATGGATTGCAAATAGACAACAAGAGTGGGCCTCCAGATTATTTTCCTCCCTAATGATTGATGTAAGCAACTGAAGTGATGTTGTCCGACTGGAACCTAATAACTGTAGTGAGGCTAGCTGGGGCCAGGCAAGCATTGAAGATTGCTCTCAATTCTAGAATGCTTATAGGAAGAACAGACTCTGACTGAGTCCAAACTCACTGAGCCTTTAGGGAGCCCCAGACTGCACCCCACCCCAGAAGGCTGGCGTCTGTTGTCAAAATCACCCAAGACGGTCTGCAAAAGCAGGTTCCCTGGGAGAGATGATCCAGAAACAATCACCATTGAAAAGAGTCCCTTGTCTCCTGCTCCAGAGTTATTCGAGGAGACAAGTCTGCATAATCTCCGGTCCATTGTCTGAGCATGCTTAACTGCAGAGGCCTGAGATGGAAACGAGCAAACGGGATGATGTCCATTGCCGCAACCATCAGCCCAATTAACTCCATACACTGAGCCTCTGACGGCCATGGAGTGGACTGAAGGACTAGACAAGGACTAGACAAGTATTGATAATCTTTGATTTCCTGAATTTTGTCAAAAACATTTTCATGGACAAGGAGTCTATTATGGTTCCCAAGAAAGTGAATCTTGTGCCTGAAACTAGAGAACTCTTTCCCAAATTTACCTTCCACCCATGAGCTCTCTGGAAAGATAACACTATGTCGGTGTGGGATCTTGCTTGCTGAAAAGATGGTGCCTGGACTAGAATACTATTGAAAACAAAAAGAAAAAAACTGGCACTACACTGTAGGTAAGTGAGATAAGAAATTTGTATTCCGGTGCTACCCCTTTAAATAAGATACATTTAAACACTAGAGGATAGACAGATTAGGGGTTTAGATAGCACTCACTCTCACTTTCAAAGGTGACATTATAAAACATACATGCTTTATTTAATTAAGTAAAAAAGAAAAGGGGGATAAACCTCCCTAGAAATGGTTAAACTACCCACAACCTTAGAACCAAAAACAACTTTTAAAAGCAAATAAACCGCTAGTCACTCCTCTGTTTCCTGGCCGGGAACTGGAAACACCGGCATCAGGTGGCTAGAGTGACAATGCGGTATTAGACTCTAAAGTTTAAATAACAAACGCGTTTCGGCTCCGTGAGCCTTTGTCAATGTTTCACTTAGAGATTCTAAAATGAATAAGCCGAGGCTGTAGTGTGCGCGGCTTTTTATTTGAACCTTGTACTATTGCTATCCAATCCGGAGGGTGCTACAAAACAACGCCTCATTATCTATCAATGGGCGTTCAGGTATGCTTCCACCCACTGTTAAAAGAACTAGGATTGGATATTAGTTAGGTTCTCTTCTAATGGTCTGCACTATTATTGGTGGATTATATCAGAAAAGTAAAAGTCAATCACGCTCTTTTTCTTGCATTACTTAAAAGATGACATTTATTACCATCCTATAACGGTGAATTGAAGATATATATTATCAATAAAAAATCGTTCAATTTGGAAATTAATCCAACACCGGATAAATCTCTTATAAAGTGTTATTATTTATCATTCATGGAAAGACATCAACCTACAAGTAAGATGCATATTAATTAGAATCCTAATTTCAATCCCTATTTGCTTATAGATAACAATTCCTTAGAAGATAGTCTATAGCTCCCCATTATTGTGTTATTCACAGAGTGTATTTCATGGTTGCCATAAATATCGCACTTGTTAAAAAGGATTGTGTTTATATTTATATAAGCTTCTTAGGTTATACATGCACAAAATTCTTATACAAAGCTCCACTATGTATCTTACAATTATAAAATAATATGACTTTGGACAGTGGGTGATTACAGATATATGTGCAGTTTTGAAAAACAAATATAATGATTCTATTGCATCTATATCACTAGCAATCAGAGCATCTGAAGTCAGTGTGTGAGATGGTTAGGTTATAATGTAGGGTGGTGGGTCACATATGACATATAAAGGCCATTGACTTTCTTTAGCAAAAAGGATTAAACAGGACAAGAAAACGTATTATCGTCTCACTTTGGCCTTGTTTATTTATCATTTACAGAGCCCTTATGTTAGCTTGTCTATGGACTATTTGATATATGCCCAATTCACCGTTACACATCCAATTATTACGGTGGCCAAATTATTCATTATTGGGAACCACGTATCACTCTAAAATAAAGTGATATTAATTGGAAATACAAAACACATACTGATAGACAGCAATAGAGAAAGTAATCACTATTCAGATATATACCCAATAATTGTTAAACT
This sequence comes from Bombina bombina, assembly GCF_027579735.1. Taxonomy (NCBI): domain Eukaryota; kingdom Metazoa; phylum Chordata; class Amphibia; order Anura; family Bombinatoridae; genus Bombina; species Bombina bombina. The sequence goes on from NC_069508.1 coordinate 44,998,570, forward strand.
CATTCATGCCATTGGGTATGACAGTGTTCAGATTGAAAACCCATTTGGTTTCCATCTTTAACAGTCTGTTTTCCGTATTCCCCCCTCTTATTCCTGGTTTCAGTTTCTCTAATCCCCAGCATTTTAAAGCATTGGTTTTCCCACTATGATATTGAAGAAAGTGTTTAGCTACACTCGTTATTTGTTTTTTATCTTCAATATCTTTGTGGGCTGTCCTTATATTGCTCAGATGTTCAGTTATACGTTTACCCAGACTGCGTGTAGTCATGCCAACGTAATATAAATTACAACTACAGGATATGCAGTAAATTACGTTGGTACTTTGACAATTGATGTGTTCTTTTATGGTCCACGTATAATTAAATCTGTCCACTATAGATTGTTTTTTTACCATATGCTGGCATACTTTACAATGCCCACAGCCTATAGAACCCTTGTAAGTTGGAGATTTCTTTGCATTCCTGTCATAGTGACTAGTTATAAGCTTGTCACTGATGTTACTTGCTCTCCTGTATGTTACTAACGGTCTCTCAGGTAGCAATGGTTTTAAAAGTGTGTCCTGGGTAAGGACATACCAATGTTTTCGTAAAATGCTGGTAATGTGATCACTTTGTGGTGAGAAAGTGGTAATAAACCTAAGAGGGGTATTAGATTCTTTTAATTTGGGAGTTAAAAGTTCCCGTCTATCCTTCAGTAATACTCGATTGTAAGCTTTGGCTAGTAACTTTCTAGAATAACCACGTTCCAATAATCTCTCTCTCAGATCTCTCGCAGCTATCTTAAAGTTCTCAATAGTACTGCAATTACGTCGTAGACGTATATATTCCCCCATTGGGAGCCCCCTAATAGTTGCTGGATGGTGATAACTATTAGCATCTAAAATATTATTAGTGGAGGTAGGCTTTCTGTATGCCGATGTTTCAATAGTATTATCGGTTTTATGAATATACAGGTCCAAAAATTCCACTTTTGTCTTATTTATGGTAGATGTGAGGTATAGTCCAAAGGGATTGTCATTGAGAACTGTTATAAATTCAGTCAAAAGGTCTGGTGGTCCATTCCATACGAATAATATATCATCTATATATCTGGACCAGTGGGAGACATATTTGGTCAGATGTTTAAGGTCTTCATTGAAAACCACTGTTTCCTCCCACCAGCCCAGATATATATTAGCGTATGTCGGGGCACAGGATGTGCCCATGGCGGTACCACATGTCTGTAAATAGAATTTATCGTCAAATACGAAAAAGTTGTGAGTGAGTACAAACTTTAACATATCCAAAATAAATTCTTTAACCTCTTGAGTCATATTTGTATTCTTGTTGAGATAGTGTGTGGTTGCTCTACAACCCCACTCAGTTTTTATGCTAGTGTAGAGCGATTCCACATCACAAGTTACCAACAGAGCATTTGTATCAATCTGGAGATCATTGATTTTATTCAAAAGATGCATTGTATCCCTCGTGTATGATGGTAGGGATTCTACAATGTATCTAAGCCGAGCATCAATATATTTACTAGCTTTCTCAGTTAAGGAACCGATCCCTGAGACTATTGGTCTCCCTGGTGGTTTGATAGTATCCTTATGAATTTTAGGCAGTAAATATAGAGTGGCTATTTTGGGTTGTGTAATTTCTAGAAAGTTAAATTCTTTTTGATCTATAGTACCACATGCTAGAGCTGATTTGATCAGTTTATTGTAACTGTTAAGGAACATATCCATAGGATTACAAAGTAGAATTCTGTAATTCAGAGGATTATTTAGTTGGCGTAGTGCCTCCTCTCTGTACATATTGTCAGGCCAAATTACAATATTCCCCCCTTTATCACTACTTTTAATCTGGACATGTTTTAGTTCAGATAGTTGTTTTAGTGCCATGTTCTCTTCTTTACTTAGATTAAAACCTGAAGTTTCAGTGTTCCCTTGAATATTAAGAATATCCTGGCATACTAAGTTCAGAAATGTGAGTGCACTATGTGAAGTACTGTTCGGGGGTACAAATTTGGACTTTGTTTTCAATATGTTGCGCCAACTAGTGTTTTCACTACTACTTATGGAGCTGCTAGTTTCTTCTAATAATGCAATCAAATCATTAATAGCTGCTTGGTCTGTAGAGTTCAAATTCTCTGAATCAGAGTTACTGAAGTATTTTTTTAAAAGAATCTTACGCGTGAATAAGTGTAAATCTTTTATTGCCTCAAATTTATTAAATTGTGGTGTGGGTATAAAGGATAGGCCTTTTTTGAGGACAGATATTTGTTCAGGGGTAAGAATTACATCTGAGAGATTAATAATGTTTAATTCCTGAGTATTCATTTCTTGGTGTACTGGGGTTTGTAATTGAACCTCACTTGTTTCCTTGTTCTGGGTTTTATTTTTGCGCCCCCTTCTTGTTCTACGCCTAAAGGGATATCTGAATTATTGACTTTATGTGGCTTAATTCTGTTTGTGTTTCTTAATATGGTTTTGGGCCTTAATTCATCCTCAGAGATTTCAGCTTCCGTGCTGTCACCTTCTCTGTCTGACATCTCTGTATCTGAATTAACAATTTTATTTTGCCCCCATGAATAAATTGTATCAGAGGAATAATCTTTAAGGTCCCTGTCTATTTTGCGTTCTTTGCGCTCTGATATAAAGCGTGCAAATTTCTCAACTTCCCCTTTAATTTTCTTATAAGATTTTTGAAAATCCTCATTTAACTCATATTGTTTAAGATCTTTACATAAAGTCGTGATATCCTCATTAATTTCAGTTAATTTGTCTAATTCATGTTCAGTAAGATATCCCATAAGTTTAAGGGAGCACTCAGTAAGTGCCATTTCCCATTTTATTTTAAATTCAGGTTTGAAATCTTGGAAAGAAGGAAACATTTTTAAACGTAATCCTCTTGGAATGACATTGTTCTCCTTATAAAAATTATACATTCCAATATTCCATTGTTTTTTAATTTGTTTCCTTCTTATTTTTTTAAGCTGTTTCAAAGATTCAAACCACTCAAAATTCTTATTACTCTCATTGGTGTTTTTATTTGGTAATTCTGCTGTTAAATTAGTAATATCATTCGTCCACTGGAGCATTTCTGCCCCTAAATCAAAAGAGGCCATATTTAAACGTTAAGTGTGTGCTCTAGTTTTAAAGAAAATATGAGTATAATTCTCACATCAATTATAATACTATTGAAAACAAAAAGAAAAAAACTGGCACTACACTGTAGGTAAGTGAGATAAGAAATTTGTATTCCGGTGCTACCCCTTTAAATAAGATACATTTAAACACTAGAGGATAGACAGATTAGGGGTTTAGATAGCACTCACTCTCACTTTCAAAGGTGACATTATAAAACATACATGCTTTATTTAATTAAGTAAAAAAGAAAAGGGGGATAAACCTCCCTAGAAATGGTTAAACTACCCACAACCTTAGAACCAAAAACAACTTTTAAAAGCAAATAAACCGCTAGTCACTCCTCTGTTTCCTGGCCGGGAACTGGAAACACCGGCATCAGGTGGCTAGAGTGACAATGCGGTATTAGACTCTAAAGTTTAAATAACAAACGCGTTTCGGCTCCGTGAGCCTTTGTCAATGTTTCACTTAGAGATTCTAAAATGAATAAGCCGAGGCTGTAGTGTGCGCGGCTTTTTATTTGAACCTTGTACTATTGCTATCCAATCCGGAGGGTGCTACAAAACAACGCCTCATTATCTATCAATGGGCGTTCAGGTATGCTTCCACCCACTGTTAAAAGAACTAGGATTGGATATTAGTTAGGTTCTCTTCTAATGGTCTGCACTATTATTGGTGGATTATATCAGAAAAGTAAAAGTCAATCACGCTCTTTCTCTTGCATTACTTAAAAGATGACATTTATTACCATCCTATAACGGTGAATTGAAGATATATATTATCAATAAAAAATCGTTCAATTTGGAAATTAATCCAACACCGGATAAATCTCTTATAAAGTGTTATTATTTATCATTCATGGTAAGACATCAACCTACAAGTAAGATGCATATTAATTAGAATCCTAATTTCAATCCCTATTTGCTTATAGATAACAATTCCTTAGAAGATAGTCTATAGCTCCCCATTATTGTGTTATTCACAGAGTGTATTTCATGGTTGCCATAAATATCGCACTTGTTAAAAAGGATTGTGTTTATATTTATATAAGCTTCTTAGGTTATACATGCACAAAATTCTTATACAAAGCTCCACTATGTATCTTACAATTATAAAATAATATGACTTTGGACAGTGGGTGATTACAGATATATGTGCAGTTTTGAAAAACAAATATAATGATTCTATTGCATCTATATCACTAGCAATCAGAGCATCTGAAGTCAGTGTGTGAGATGGTTAGGTTATAATGTAGGGTGGTGGGTCACATATGACATATAAAGGCCATTGACTTTCTTTAGCAAAAAGGATTAAACAGGACAAGAAAACGTATTATCGTCTCACTTTGGCCTTGTTTATTTATCATTTACAGAGCCCTTATGTTAGCTTGTCTATGGACTATTTGATATATGCCCAATTCACCGTTACACATCCAATTATTACGGTGGCCAAATTATTCATTATTGGGAACCACGTATCACTCTAAAATAAAGTGATATTAATTGGAAATACAAAACACATACTGATAGACAGCAATAGAGAAAGTAATCACTATTCAGATATATACCCAATAATTGTTAAACTCATTCATGCCATTGGGTATGACAGTGTTCAGATTGAAAACCCATTTGGTTTCCATCTTTAACAGTCTGTTTTCCGTATTCCCCCCTCTTATTCCTGGTTTCAGTTTCTCTAATCCCCAGCATTTTAAAGCATTGGTTTTCCCACTATGATATTGAAGAAAGTGTTTAGCTACACTCGTTATTTGTTTTTTATCTTCAATATCTTTGTGGGCTGTCCTTATATTGCTCAACATATTGCTCAACAGATTTATCCGGTGTTGGATTAATTTCCAAATTGAACGATTTTTTATTGATAATATATATCTTCAATTCACCGTTATAGGATGGTAAGAAATGTCATCTTTTAAGTAATGCAAGAGAAAGAGCGTGATTGACTTTTACTTTTCTGATATAATCCACCAATAATAGTGCAGACCATTAGAAGAGAACCTAACTAATATCCAATCCTAGTTCTTTTAACAGTGGGTGGAAGCATACCTGAACGCCCATTGATAGATAATGAGGCGTTGTTTTGTAGCACCCTCCGGATTGGATAGCAATAGTACAAGGTTCAAATAAAAAGCCGCGCACACTACAGCCTCGGCTTATTCATTTTAGAATCTCTAAGTGAAACATTGACAAAGGCTCACGGAGCCGAAACGCGTTTGTTATTTAAACTTTAGAGTCTAATACCGCATTGTCACTCTAGCCACCTGATGCCGGTGTTTCCAGTTCCCGGCCAGGAAACAGAGGAGTGACTAGCGGTTTATTTGCTTTTAAAAGTTGTTTTTGGTTCTAAGGTTGTGGGTAGTTTAACCATTTCTAGGGAGGTTTATCCCCCTTTTCTTTTTTACTTAATTAAATAAAGCATGTATGTTTTATAATGTCACCTTTGAAAGTGAGAGTGAGTGCTATCTAAACCCCTAATCTGTCTATCCTCTAGTGTTTAAATGTATCTTATTTAAAGGGGTAGCACCGGAATACAAATTTCTTATCTCACTTACCTACAGTGTAGTGCCAGTTTTTTTCTTTTTGTTTTCAATAGTATTATAATTGATGTGAGAATTATACTCATATTTTCTTTAAAACTAGAGCACACACTTAACGTTTAAATATGGCCTCTTTTGATTTAGGGGCAGAAATGCTCCAGTGGACGAATGATATTACTAATTTAACAGCAGAATTACCAAATAAAAACACCAATGAGAGTAATAAGAATTTTGAGTGGTTTGAATCTTTGAAACAGCTTAAAAAAATAAGAAGGAAACAAATTAAAAAACAATGGAATATTGGAATGTATAATTTTTATAAGGAGAACAATGTCATTCCAAGAGGATTACGTTTAAAAATGTTTCCTTCTTTCCAAGATTTCAAACCTGAATTTAAAATAAAATGGGAAATGGCACTTACTGAGTGCTCCCTTAAACTTATGGGATATCTTACTGAACATGAATTAGACAAATTAACTGAAATTAATGAGGATATCACGACTTTATGTAAAGATCTTAAACAATATGAGTTAAATGAGGATTTTCAAAAATCTTATAAGAAAATTAAAGGGGAAGTTGAGAAATTTGCACGCTTTATATCAGAGCGCAAAGAACGCAAAATAGACAGGGACCTTAAAGATTATTCCTCTGATACAATTTATTCATGGGGGCAAAATAAAATTGTTAATTCAGATACAGGGATGTCAGACAGAGAAGGTGACAGCACGGAAGCTGAAATCTCTGAGGATGAATTAAGGCCCAAAACCATATTAAGAAACACAAACAGAATTAAGCCACATAAAGTCAATAATTCAGATATCCCTTTAGGCGTAGAACAAGAAGGGGGCGCAAAAATAAAACCCACAACAAGGAAACAAGTGAGGTTCAATTACAAACCCCAGTACACCAAGAAATGAATACTCAGGAATTAAACATTATTAATCTCTCAGATGTAATTCTTACCCCTGAACAAATATCTGTCCTCAAAAAAGGCCTATCCTTTATACCCACACCACAATTTAATAAATTTGAGGCAATAAAAGATTTACACTTATTCACGCGTAAGATTCTTTTAAAAAAATACTTCAGTAACTCTGATTCAGAGAATTTGAACTCTACAGACCAAGCAGCTATTAATGATTTGATTGCATTATTAGAAGAAACTAGCAGCTCCATAAGTAGTAGTGAAAACACTAGTTGGCGCAACATATTGAAAACAAAGTCCAAATTTGTACCCCCGAACAGTACTTCACATAGTGCACTCACATTTCTGAACTTAGTATGCCAGGATATTCTTAATATTCAAGGGAACACTGAAACTTCAGGTTTTAATCTAAGTAAAGAAGAGAACATGGCACTAAAACAACTATCTGAACTAAAACATGTCCAGATTAAAAGTAGTGATAAAGGGGGGAATATTGTAATTTGGCCTGACAATATGTACAGAGAGGAGGCACTACGCCAACTAAATAATCCTCTGAATTACAGAATTCTACTTTGTAATCCTATGGATATGTTCCTTAACAGTTACAATAAACTGATCAAATCAGCTCTAGCATGTGGTACTATAGATCAAAAAGAATTTAACTTTCTAGAAATTACACAACCCAAAATAGCCACTCTATATTTACTGCCTAAAATTCATAAGGATACTATCAAACCACCAGGGAGACCAATAGTCTCAGGGATCGGTTCCTTAACTGAGAAAGCTAGTAAATATATTGATGCTCGGCTTAGATACATTGTAGAATCCCTACCATCATACACGAGGGATACAATGCATCTTTTGAATAAAATCAATGATCTCCAGATTGATACAAATGCTCTGTTGGTAACTTGTGATGTGGAATCGCTCTACACTAGCATAAAAACTGAGTGGGGTTGTAGAGCAACCACACACTATCTCAACAAGAATACAAATATGACTCAAGAGGTTAAAGAATTTATTTTGGATATGTTAAAGTTTGTACTCACTCACAACTTTTTCGTATTTGACGATAAATTCTATTTACAGACATGTGGTACCGCCATGGGCACATCCTGTGCCCCGACATACGCTAATATATATCTGGGCTGGTGGGAGGAAACAGTGGTTTTCAATGAAGACCTTAAACATCTGACCAAATATGTCTCCCACTGGTCCAGATATATAGATGATATATTATTCGTATGGAATGGACCACCAGACCTTTTGACTGAATTTATAACAGTTCTCAATGACAATCCCTTTGGACTATACCTCACATCTACCATAAATAAGACAAAAGTGGAATTTTTGGACCTGTATATTCATAAAACCGATAATACTATTGAAACATCGGCATACAGAAAGCCTACCTCCACTAATAATATTTTAGATGCTAATAGTTATCACCATCCAGCAACTATTAGGGGGCTCCCAATGGGGGAATATATACGTCTACGACGTAATTGCAGTACTATTGAGAACTTTAAGATAGCTGCGAGAGATCTGAGAGAGAGATTATTGGAACGTGGTTATTCTAGAAAGTTACTAGCCAAAGCTTACAATCGAGTATTACTGAAGGATAGACGGGAACTTTTAACTCCCAAATTAAAAGAATCTAATACCCCTCTTAGGTTTATTACCACTTTCTCACCACAAAGTGATCACATTACCAGCATTTTACGAAAACATTGGTATGTCCTTACCCAGGACACACTTTTAAAACCATTGCTACCTGAGAGACCGTTAGTAACATACAGGAGAGCAAGTAACATCAGTGACAAGCTTATAACTAGTCACTATGACAGGAATGCAAAGAAATCTCCAACTTACAAGGGTTCTATAGGCTGTGGGCATTGTAAAGTATGCCAGCATATGGTAAAAAAACAATCTATAGTGGACAGATTTAATTATACGTGGACCATAAAAGAACACATCAATTGTCAAAGTACCAACGTAATTTACTGCATATCCTGTAGTTGTAATTTATATTACGTTGGCATGACTACACGCAGTCTGGGTAAACGTATAACTGAACATCTGAGCAATATAAGGACAGCCCACAAAGATATTGAAGATAAAAAACAAATAACGAGTGTAGCTAAACACTTTCTTCAATATCATAGTGGGAAAACCAATGCTTTAAAATGCTGGGGATTAGAGAAACTGAAACCAGGAATAAGAGGGGGGAATACGGAAAACAGACTGTTAAAGATGGAAACCAAATGGGTTTTCAATCTGAACACTGTCATACCCAATGGCATGAATGAGTTTAACAATTATTGGGTATATATCTGAATAGTGATTACTTTCTCTATTGCTGTCTATCAGTATGTGTTTTGTATTTCCAATTAATATCACTTTATTTTAGAGTGATACGTGGTTCCCAATAATGAATAATTTGGCCACCGTAATAATTGGATGTGTAACGGTGAATTGGGCATATATCAAATAGTCCATAGACAAGCTAACATAAGGGCTCTGTAAATGATAAATAAACAAGGCCAAAGTGAGACGATAATACGTTTTCTTGTCCTGTTTAATCCTTTTTGCTAAAGAAAGTCAATGGCCTTTATATGTCATATGTGACCCACCACCCTACATTATAACCTAACCATCTCACACACTGACTTCAGATGCTCTGATTGCTAGTGATATAGATGCAATAGAATCATTATATTTGTTTTTCAAAACTGCACATATATCTGTAATCACCCACTGTCCAAAGTCATATTATTTTTTCTTTCATGTAATTAACAAGAGTCCATGAGCTAGTGACGTATGGGATATACATTCCTACCAGGAGGGGCAAAGTTTCCCAAACCTTAAAATGCCTATAAATACACCCCTCACCACACCCACAAATCAGTTTTTACAAACTTTGCCTCCAAGGGAGGTGGTGAAGTAAGTTTGTGCTAGATTCTACGTTGATATGCGCTCCGCAGCAAGTTGGAGCCCGGTTTTCCTCTCAGCGTGCAGTGAATGTCAGAGGGATGTGAAGAGAGTATTGCCTATTGAATGCAGTGATCTCCTTCTACGGGGTCTATTTCATAAGGTTCTCTGTTATCGGTCGTAGAGATTCATCTCTTACCTCCCTTTTCAGATCGACGATATACTCTTATATTTACCATTTCCTCTACTGATTCTCGTTTCAGTACTGGTTTGGCTTTCTACAAATATGTAGATGAGTGTCCTGGGGTAAGTAAGTCTTATTTTCTGTGACACTCTAAGCTATGGTTGGGCACTTTATTTATAAAGTTCTAAATATATGTATTCAAACATTTATTTGCCTTGACTCAGAATGTTCAACTTTCCTTATTTCCAGACAGTCAGTTTCATATTTGGGATTATGCATTGAATTATCATATTTTTTCTTACCTCAAAAATTTGACTTTTTTCCCTGTGGGCTGTTAGGCTCGCGGGGGCTGAAAATGCTTCATTTTATTGCGTCATTCTTGGCGCGGACTTTTTTGGCGCAAAAATTCTTTTCCGTTTCCGGCGTCATACGTGTCGCCGGAAGTTGCGTCATTTTTTGACGTTATTTTGCGTCAAAGATGTCGGCGTTCCGGATGTGGCGTCATTTTTGGCGCCAAAAGCATTTAGGCGCCAAATAATGTGGGCGTCTTTTTTGGCGTTAAAAAATATGGGCGTCATTTTTGTCTCCACATTATTTAAGTCTCATTATTTATTGCTTCTGGTTGCTAGAAGCTTGTTCACTGGCATTTTTTTTTTCCCATTCCTGAAACTGTCATTTAAGGAATTTGATCAATTTTGCTTTATATGTTGTTTTTTTCTTTTACATATTGCAAGATGTTCCACGTTGCAACTGAGTCAGAAGATACTACAGGAAAATCACTGCACAGTGCTGGAGCTACCAAGCTAAGTCTGCTATAAACTTTTGGTATCTGTTTTCTCCAGCTGTTATTTGTATTGCATGTTATGTCAAACTTATTAATGCAGATAAAATTTCCTTTAGTACTGTTACATTACCTGTTGCTGTCCGTCAACATCTAATTTTCAGAGTGTTCCTGATAACATAAGAGATTTTATTTTTTAAATCCATTAAGAAGGCTATGTCTGTTATTTCTCCTTCTAGTATACATAAAAGTCTTTTAAAACTTCTCTTTTTTTCAGATGAATTTTTAAATGAACATCATCATTCTGATACTGATAATGGTTCTTCTGGTTCAGAGGTTTCTGTCTCAGAGGTTGATGCTGATAAATCTTTGTATTTGTTCAAGATGGAATTTATTCGTTCTTTACTTAAAGACGTGTTATTTGCATTAGAAATAGAGGATTCTGGTCCTCTTGATACTAAATGTAAACGTTTAAATAAGGTTTTTAAATCTCCTGTAGTTATTCCAGAAGTGTTTTATCTCCCTGATGCTATTTCTGAAGTAATTTCCAGGGAATGGAATAATTTGGGTAATTTATTTACTCCTTCTAGACGTTTAAGCAAATTATATCCTGTGCCATCTGACAGATTAGAGTTTTTTGGGACAAAAATCCCTAAGGTTATGGGGCTGTCTCTACTCCTGCTAATGTACTACTATTCCTATGGCAGATAGTACTTCATTTAAGGATCCTTTAGATAGGAAAATGGAATCTTTTCTAAGAAAAGCTTACTTATGTTCAGGTAATCTTCTTAGACCTGCTATATTTTTAGCGGATGTTGCTGCAGCTTCAACTTTTTGGTTAGAAGCTTTAGCGCAACAAGTAACAGATCATAATTTTATAGCATTATTATTATTCTATAACATGCTAATAATTTTATTGGTGATACCATCTTTTATGTATAGGAGAAACAAGAAAACAGCGCATCCACGATTCACAGTAGAGTTTATTCAGGAGACACACCTACATATATAAAATTGCACTTACAAGATAATGATGATAAAAATGCCTGTAGCTCAAAATTTAGCTTGATGGTTATAATCCTGAGCAGTCCATACAGAGGTTTCCTCTTTATGCCGACCAGCAGCTTCCAATTCGACCTCCCTGCTCCGGCTTAAATACAGCAACTTATACAAATACAAAAATTTAAAACATAATATTCCTCATATCAGGGAAATATTGAACACCCAACGCGTTTCCTCTGCTCACAGGCAGACTTTCTCAAGGGACATGTATTGTATGACTGATTCTATTCTCAGACCAAACTTAAACTTTCAAATTTTCCCGCACTCATTACCTGTTTGTGGGAGGGTAACTAGTATACCATATTACCCTTAATACATAGGCACTAGTACCACAAACAGTCACAGAGATGTGCATTCTATGTCTTCACCTATTCCCTAACATAAATAAAAGAGAGAATCACCAGTATGTAAAATATTTTGAAATTATAAAACCTATTACTAAACCTATTAAAAGTACTTTTTTTAAAAACCTAACTTAATCTCACTTATGGTATTTGACCCCCATTTCATATTGCACTTAATTCATACATTTATGCTTCATGAAAATATAAACTTAATAGTCGTAGCAGATGGTAAAAAATAATAATAATAATAATGGAAAAATTAATGTAAGATAAAAGAACCTAATAAAAGATTATACACACTTCCGTATACTTCTCTATTATTGCACCTATTTATGAACATTTGAGAAGTATTTATTTAATTCATGATGCCCTAATTCATAAATGCCTGCAAATCAATATCAATATTCAGGCCTTTTGGTTCCAGGCAATCTAGGCGATGTATCCATTTTGTCTCACATTTCCTAAGTAATAGTAACCTTCTATTTGGACATGGTCCTGGTTTTATCTGCTCTAATACTCTTATAGACAAGTCTTTGTGATTACTGTTATGCACATTATTAAAGTGACTGGATACACTATGCTTGTCAAATCCTGCCTTTATATTTTCAATATGTTCGTACCATCTTCTTTTTATGGTTCTTTTCGTACGCCCTACATATATTTTCCCACATTTACATAGGAGTTGATAAACCACATACGTGGATTGGCATGTTGTTCTACAATTAATGTTGAACTTTTTACTATTATCATAGTTGTTAACCTCTATTCCTTTGATAATATTGTCACACATACTGCAATTTTTTCTGCCACATCTATATGTGCCTGCTTTCAATTGTAGCCAATTAGATAGAGTTGTGGGCCCATTTGTATTTATATTCCTTCCTTTTATATTTTTCAATTTTGAAGGAGCTATCAGGCTTTTTAGATTTCTATTCTTTTTGAATATTGCGTGTGGATTGTTCCCTATATGATTTCTTAGAATAGGGTCACCTGTTAGTATTCCCCAATGCTTTTTTAGTATATTCTTAGCCATTTTTGATCCTTCGTTATATGTTGTAATAAACTTCACTTGTGTATTAATATCTTCTTTCTGTTTATGAACTGAGCTTATGACACCCTGTTCCCTTGGAATTACTAAACATTTTTCTTTTCCTCTTTCTACCAGTTCTTTATTATAACCTTTTTGGATTAGTTTATCCTCTAAAATTTTTGCAAAAATTTTAGAGGATAAACTAATCCAAAAAGGTTATAATAAAGAACTGGTAGAAAGAGGAAAAGAAAAATGTTTAGTAATTCCAAGGGAACAGGGTGTCATAAGCTCAGTTCATAAACAGAAAGAAGATATTAATACACAAGTGAAGTTTATTACAACATATAACGAAGGATCAAAAATGGCTAAGAATATACTAAAAAAGCATTGGGGAATACTAACAGGTGACCCTATTCTAAGAAATCATATAGGGAACAATCCACACGTAATATTCAAAAAGAATAGAAATCTAAAAAGCCTGATAGCTCCTTCAAAATTGAAAAATATAAAAGGAAGGAATATAAATACAAATGGGCCCACAACTCTATCTAATTGGCTACAATTGAAAGCAGGCACATATAGATGTGGCAGAAAAAATTGCAGTATGTGTGACAATATTATCAAAGGAATAGAGGTTAACAACTATGATAATAGTAAAAAGTTCAACATTAATTGTAGAACAACATGCCAATCCACGTATGTGGTTTATCAACTCCTATGTAAATGTGGGAAAATATATGTAGGGCGTACGAAAAGAACCATAAAAAGAAGATGGTACGAACATATTGAAAATATAAAGGCAGGATTTGACAAGCATAGTGTATCCAGTCACTTTAATAATGTGCATAACAGTAATCACAAAGACTTGTCTATAAGAGTATTAGAGCAGATAAAACCAGGACCATGTCCAAATAGAAGGTTACTATTACTTAGGAAATGTGAGACAAAATGGATACATCGCCTAGATTGCCTGGAACCAAAAGGCCTGAATATTGATATTGATTTGCAGGCATTTATGAATTAGGGCATCATGAATTAAATAAATACTTCTCAAATGTTCATAAATAGGTGCAATAATAGAGAAGTATACGGAAGTGTGTATAATCTTCTATTAGGTTCTTTTATCTTACATTAATTTTTCCATTATTATTATTATTATTTTTTACCATCTGCTACGACTATTAAGTTTATATTTTCATGAAGCATAAATGTATGAATTAAGTGCAATATGAAATGGGGGTCAAATACCATAAGTGAGATTAAGTTAGGTTTTTAAAAAAAGTACTTTTAATAGGTTTAGTAATAGGTTTTATAATTTCAAAATATTTTACATACTGGTGATTCTCTCTTTTATTTATGTTAGGGAATAGGTGAAGACATAGAATGCACATCTCTGTGACTGTTTGTGGTACTAGTGCCTATGTATTAAGGGTAATATGGTATACTAGTTACCCTCCCACAAACAGGTAATGAGTGCGGGAAAATTTGAAAGTTTAAGTTTGGTCTGAGAATAGAATCAGTCATACAATACATGTCCCTTGAGAAAGTCTGCCTGTGAGCAGAGGAAACGCGTTGGGTGTTCAATATTTCCCTGATATGAGGAATATTATGTTTTAAATTTTTGTATTTGTATAAGTTGCTGTATTTAAGCCGGAGCAGGGAGGTCGAATTGGAAGCTGCTGGTCGGCATAAAGAGGAAACCTCTGTATGGACTGCTCAGGATTATAACCATCAAGCTAAATTTTGAGCTACAGGCATTTTTATCATCATTATCTTGTAAGTGCAATTTTATATATGTAGGTGTGTCTCCTGAATAAACTCTACTGTGAATCGTGGATGCGCTGTTTTCTTGTTTCTCCTATACATAGTTTTTGCCTCTACGGGACGCACACAGTGGAAGCCCCGTGATACACCAGCAGCACCTGATCAGATTCAAGCAAGATCTGTGGAGTTTCTGTAAGGAGACACCCGCTCCTTCCTTGTACTCGCTGTGGACATCGGCAAAACAGCTTCAACCTGAACTGAACCAAGTGCGGTCTGTAATCATTTTTTTTTGTATCTTGTTTGCCTTGGGAACCACTGCCAAAAAAACTATAAAAGAACAATTGTGGTACAAATACGGAGCGGTAAAGGACTAATTGTAACTTTGTTTGTGGCTACACGCTTATATTAGGAGACGTGTATGACATTTTAACAGCAATTTTTATTTCCATGTTTTATATTAATTTTTCTGACGATAATTGCTGTGTATAATATTTTCTCTTGGTATTTGCATTTATATTAACCCTATTGCAAATTAATACTTGAAAATACCTTAAATTACTCTATCTGGATAATACCCAGGGTCACTATAGACGTGTGCCTCCAATTGCAAACAGTAGCGCTGTTAGTATTCTCTCAAATTTTGATACCATCTTTTGATATCATTAGAGTTGATGTCAGGTATATGTCTCTAGCTATTTTAGCTAGAAAAGCTTTATGGATTAAACTTGGAATGCTGACATGTCTTCTAAGTCAACTTTGCTTTCCCTTTCTTTCCAGGGTAAATAATCATTTCGTTCCTTTCCTCACAACAAGGAACAAAAGCCTGATCCTTCATTCTCGGGAGCGGTATCAGTTTGGAAACTATTTCCAGTTTGGAATATATCCAAGCCTTATAGAAACCTATAGCCAGCTCCTAAGTATCTATGAAGGTGCGGCCCTTATTCCAGCTCAGCTGGTATGGGGCAGATTACGTTTTCTTCAAAGAAATTTGGATCAATTCCGTTCTTAATCTCTGGTTTCAGAAACATTGTTTCAGAAAGGTACAGAATTGGCTTCAAGTTAAGGCCTCCTGCTAAGAGATTCTTTTCTTTCCCGTGTCCCAGTTGACACAGCAAGGCTCAGCATTTCTGAAATGTGTTTCAGATCTAGAGTTGGCTGGAGTATTTATGCCAGTTCCAGTTCTGGAACAGGGGCTGGGGTTTTATTTTATCTCTTCATTGTACCAAAGAAGGTCAATTCCTTCAGACCAGTTCTGGATCTATCATTATTGAATCGTTATGTTAGGATACCAACATTCAAGATGGTTACTGTAGGACTATCCTGCCTTTTGTTTAGCAAGGGCATTATATGTCTACAATAGATTTACAGGATGTGTATCTGCATATTCCGATTCATCCAGATCACTTTTAGTGTCTGAGATTCTCTTTTTAGACAAGCATTACCAGTTTTGTGGCTCTACTGTTTGGCCTAGCCTCAGTTCCAAGAATTTTTTTCAAAGGTTCTCGGTGCCCTTCTTTCTGTAATCAGAGAATAGGGTTTTAGTATTTCCTTATTTGGACGATATCTTGGTACTTGCTCAGTCTTCTCATTTTCGAAGAATCTCATACGAATCGACTTGTGTTGTTTCTTCAAGTTCATGGTTGGAGGATCAATTTACCAATCAGTTCATTGATTCCTCAGACAAGGGTAACCTTTTTAGGTTTCTAGATAAATTCAGTGTCTATGACTCTGTCCTTGTCAGACAAGAGAAGTTTAACATTGATATCAGCTTGTCAAAACCTTCAGTCACAATCATTCCCTTTGGTAGCCTTATGCATGGAAATGTTGGGTCTTAGGACTGCCGCATCAGATGCGATCTCCTTTGCTCGTTTTCACATGCGACCTCTTCAGCTCTGTATGCTGAACCAATGGTGCAGGGATTACTCAAAGATATCTCAATTAATATCTTTAAACCGATTTTACGACACTCTCTGACATGGTGGACAGATCACCATCGTTTAGTTCAGGGGGCTTCTTTGTTCTTCCGACCTGGACTATAATCTCAACAGATACAAGTCTTACAGGTTGGGGAGCTGTGTGGGGGTATCTGACGGCACAAGGGGTTTGGGAATCTCAGGAGGTGAGATTTCCGATCAATATTTTGGAACTCCGTGCAATTTTCAGAGCTCTTCAGTCTTGGCCTCTTCTGAAGAGAGAGTTGTTCATTGTTTTCAGATAAGACAATGTCACAACTGTGGCATACATCAATCATCAAGGAGGGACTCACAGTCCTCTGGCTATGAAAGAAGTATCTCGAATTTTGGTTTGGGCGGAATCCAGCTCCTGTCTAATCTCTGCGGTTTATATCCCAGGTATGGACAATTGGAAAGCGGATTATCTCAGTCGCCAAACGTTGCATCCGGGCGAATGGTCTCTTCACCCAGAGGTATTTCTTCAGATTGTTCAAATGTGGGAACTTCCAGAAATAGATCTGATGGCTTCTCATCTAAACAAGAAACTTCCCAGGTATCTGTCCAGATCCCGGGATCCTCAGGCGGAGGCAGTGGATGCATTTTCACTTCCTTGGAAGTATCATCCTGCCTATATCTTTCCGCCTCTAGTTCTTCTTCCAAGAGTAATCTCCAAGATTCTGAAGGAATGCTCGTTTGTTCTGCTGGTAGCTCCGGCATGGCCTCACAGGTTTTGGTATGCGGATCCTGTCCGGATGGCCTCTTGCTAACCGTGGACTCTTCCGTTAAGACCAGACCTTTTTTCTCAAGGTCCTTTTTTCCATCAGGATCTGAAATCCTTAAATTTAAAGGTATGGAGATTGAACGCTTGATTCTTGGTCAAAGAGGTTTCTCTGACTCTGTGATTAATACTATGTTACAGGCTCGTAAATCTGTATCCAGAGAGATATATTATAGAGTCTGGAAGACTTATATTTCTTGGTGTCTTTCTCATCATTTTTCTTGGCATTCTTTTAGAATACCGAGAATATTACAATTTCTTCAGGATGGTTTAGATAAGGGTTTGTCCGCAAGTTCCTTGAAAGGTCAAATCTCTGCTCTTTCTGTTCTTTTTCACAGAAAGATTGCTATTCTTCCTGATATTCATTGTTTTGTACAAGCTTTGGTTCGTATAAAGCCTGTCATTAAGTCAATTTCTCCTCCTTGGAGTTTGAATTTGGTTCTGGGGGCTCTTCAAGCTCCTCCATTTGAACCTATGCATTCATTGGATATTAAATTACTTTCTTGGAAAGTTTTGTTCCTTTTGGCCATCTCTTCTGCCAGAAGAGTTTCTGAATTATCTGCTCTTTCTTGTGAGTCTCCTTTTCTGATTCTTCATCAGGATAAGGCGGTGTTGCGAACTTCTTTTGAATTTTTACCTAAAGTTGTGAATTCCAACAACATTAGTAGAGAAATTGTGGTTCCTTCATTATGTCCTAATCCTAAGAATTCTAAGGAGAAATTGTTGCATTCTTTGGATGTTGTTAGAGCTTTGAAATATTATGTTGAAGCTACGAAATCTTTCTGTAAGACTTCTAGTCTATTTGTTATCTTTTCCGGTTCTAGGAAAGGCCAGAAAGCTTCTGCCATTTCTTTGGCATCTTGGTTGAAATCTTTATTTCATCTTGCCTATGTTGAGTCGGGTAAAATTCCGCCTCAGAGAATTACAGCTCATTCTACTAGGTCAGTATCTACTTCCTGGGCGTTTAGGAATGAAGCTTCGGTTGACCAGATCTGCAAAGCAGCAACTTGGTCCTCTTTGCATACTTTTACTAAATTCTACCATTTTGATGTATTTTCTTCTTCTGAAGCAGTTTTTGGTAGAAAAGTTCTTCAGGCAGCGGTTTCAGTTTGAATCTTCTGCTTATGTTTTTTGTTAAACTTTATTTTGGGTGTGGATTATTTTCAGCAGGAATTGGCTGTCTTTATTTTATCCCTCCCTCTCTAGTGACTCTTGTGTGGAAAGATCCACATCTTGGGTAGTCATTATCCCATACGTCACTAGCTCATGGACTCTTGTTAATTACATGAAAGAAAACATAATTTATGTAAGAACTTACCTGATAAATTCATTTCTTTCATATTAACAAGAGTCCATGAGGCCCACCCTTTTTTGTGGTGGTTATGATTTTTTTGTATAAAGCACAATTATTCCAATTCCTTATTTTATATGCTTCGCACTTTTTTTCTTATCACCCCACTTCTTGGCTATTCGTTAAACTGATTTGTGGGTGTGGTGAGGGGTGTATTTATAGGCATTTTAAGGTTTGGGAAACTTTGCCCCTCCTGGTAGGAATGTATATCCCATACGTCACTAGCTCATGGACTCTTGTTAATATGAAAGAAATGAATTTATCAGGTAAGTTCTTACATAAATTATGTTATAATTGTAAGATACATAGTGGAGCTTTGTATAAGAATTTTGTGCATGTATAACCTAAGAAGCTTATATAAATATAAACACAATCCTTTTTAACAAGTGCGATATTTATGGCAACCATGAAATACACTCTGTGAATAACACAATAATGGGGAGCTATAGACTATCTTCTAAGGAATTGTTATCTATAAGCAAATAGGGATTGAAATTAGGATTCTAATTAATATGCATCTTACTTGTAGGTTGATGTCTTACCATGAATGATAAATAATAACACTTTATAAGAGATTTATCCGGTGTTGGATTAATTTCCAAATTGAACGATTTTTTATTGATAATATATATCTTCAATTCACCGTTATAGGATGGTAATAAATGTCATCTTTTAAGTAATGCAAGAGAAAGAGCGTGATTGACTTTTACTTTTCTGATATAATCCACCAATAATAGTGCAGACCATTAGAAGAGAACCTAACTAATATCCAATCCTAGTTCTTTTAACAGTGGGTGGAAGCATACCTGAACGCCCATTGATAGATAATGAGGCGTTGTTTTGTAGCACCCTCCGGATTGGATAGCAATAGTACAAGGTTCAAATAAAAAGCCGCGCACACTACAGCCTCGGCTTATTCATTTTAGAATCTCTAAGTGAAACATTGACAAAGGCTCACGGAGCCGAAACGCGTTTGTTATTTAAACTTTAGAGTCTAATACCGCATTGTCACTCTAGCCACCTGATGCCGGTGTTTCCAGTTCCCGGCCAGGAAACAGAGGAGTGACTAGCGGTTTATTTGCTTTTAAAAGTTGTTTTTGGTTCTAAGGTTGTGGGTAGTTTAACCATTTCTAGGGAGGTTTATCCCCCTTTTCTTTTTTACTTAATTAAATAAAGCATGTATGTTTTATAATGTCACCTTTGAAAGTGAGAGTGAGTGCTATCTAAACCCCTAATCTGTCTATCCTCTAGTGTTTAAATGTAGCCTGGACTAGAATGTCATCCAGATAAGGTGCCACCCCAATGCCCTGTGACCGAAGGACTGCCAACAGAGACCCCAGAACCTTTGTGAAAATTCTGGGAGCCGTGGCCAGGCTGAAAGGAAGAGCCACGAACTGGAAGTGTTTGTCTAGGAAGGCAACTTGTAGGTACACGTCCTTTAAATCCATAGTTGTCATGAATTGACCGTCCTGGAATAAGGTTAGAGTGGAATGAATAGTTTCCATCTTGAAGGAAGGAATCCTAAAAATTTGTTTAGACTCTTTAGGTCTAAAATTGGTCTGAAGGTTCCCTCTTTTTTGGGAACCACAAACAGATTGGAATAAAAACCCTGACCATGTTCCTGGACTGGAATGGGAGCAATCACTCCCAAGGCGGAGAGGTCTTTTACATAATGTAAGAATGCCTCTCCTTTTGTCTGGTCTGCAGATAATCTTGAAAGCAGAAACCTGCCTCTGGGAGGAAAACTTTTGAACTCCAATTTGTATCCCTGAGAGACTATTTCTATTGCCCAGGGATCCTGAACGTCCCAAACCCAAGCCTGAACGAAGGAAAGTCTGCCCCCTACCAGATCCGTTTCTGGATCGGGGGCATGCCCTTCATGCTGTTTTGGATTCAATAGCTGGCTTCCTAGATTGTTTACTCTTGTTCCAAGACTGGTTGGGTTTCCAAGTAGGCTTAGATTGTTCCTGCTTAGAGGAGGAAGAGGAAGAATTTCCCTTGAAATTTCGAAAATTACTTTGTTGTCCCTTTTGTTTGTTTCTCTTATCCTGAGGGAGTAGATGACCCTTACCTCCCGTGATTTCAGAAATAATTTCTGACAGGCCAGGTCCAAACAGGGTCATTCCCTTGTAAGGAATCGCTAAAAGCTTAGTCTTAGATGACACGTCAGCAGACCAAGGTTTTAACCAAAAGGCTCTGCGGGCTAGGACAGAGTAACCCGAGCTCTTAGCTCCCAGTTTAATAATTTAAAGTGAAGCGTCCGTAATAAAAACATTAGCTAGCTTCAGAGCCTTTATTCTGTCTTGGATCTCCTCCAAGGAAGTCTCAGTCCTGAGAGACTCTGACAGAGCATCAAACCAATATGCTGCCGCACTAGTGACGGTAGCAATGCACGCAGCAGGCTGTAATAGCAGACCCTGGTGAACATAAAGCTTTTTAAGCAAACCCTCTAACTTCTTGTCCATAGGATCCTTGAAAGCACAACTATCCTCTATGGGAATAGTAGTTCTCTTGGATAAGGTGGAAACAGCACCTTCCACCTCTTTGAAAGTGTCAGCTATGGGAAACATCTTCTTAAAAATAGGAGAGGGAGAAAAGGTAATACCTGGTCTCTCCCATTCCCTAGTAACAATCTCCGAAGCTTGCTTTGGCACTGGAAATACGTCTGAGTAAGAAGGAACTTTGAAATATCTGTCCAATTTACTAGACTTTGCAGGGGTACACAGTCGTCTAGAGTAACCAAAACCTCCCTGAGCAGCAGGCGGAGGTGTTCTAGCTTAAACCTAAAAGATACGACCTCCGAGTCATTCAGACGCAATGAACTTTCTGAGACTGAAATTTCGCCTTCAGATGGAACCTCAATACCCTTCTCTTCAGGTCCTTGGGAGGGTACTTCCGAGATTGCCACCATTGCATCAGAAACCTCACTTACTGCATGTCTGGCTTTCCTCTTACGTTTGCCTTGCAGCATTGGGAAAGCAGACAACACATCCGAAATTGTGGAAGACATGAGAGCAGCTATGTCTTTCAAGGTAACTCCAGCGGGTGCTAGAGCAGAAGTACAGGGCACTGCTTGAGAAGCCGTTAAGGTCTGGGACACTTGGGGAGAAAGCTGTGGCATACCTTGAATCTCTTCATTAGACTCTTGTGAAGCATCCGCTTTTGAAAAGTTTGCTCAGTAAAAATCTTTTCCCTATAACTTAAAGCCCTCTCAATACATGAGGGACAGAAAGGGATTGGTGGTTTCACATTTGCGTCCAAACACATGGAGCAAGTAACATTTTGCATGGCTCCTATGACCATACTGAATCACAAAGATATAAATATGCAATAAAAACTTTAATGTTAATAAAAAAAAGTTTGAATGAAAAAAACGTTACTGTGTCTTTAAATTTAAAAGTGAAACTTTTTTACTGCGAGAGGAAAAAAACGTGTTCACAGCAGCATACACAAATAAAAAAAGACACCTTTACACCTTAGCAGCTCTGCTGAGGTGCCTACCTTACTACAAAACCTGAGCCTCTTTCCCCCTTCTGGCCAGCAATCCGGACTTGATAGGGAAGCGAATTAGAAACCCTCCTGACCTAGAAACGCCTGCTTTAGACAATTAACATGCGTCTCTAGGCAGAGGTAGTTTATCCGTTGTGTACCTGGTCTTAATCTGACTCCAGATAGAGGCGCAGAACAGAAAGCGCGCAATCAGGATGATCCGCCCATCGTAGGCGTGGCTAATCACAACAACGTTCTCACGGGCGTTAAACAGTGATAACACTAATGCCATAGTTCTAAAAACCACCATGTAAGAGCTAATACTCCCAGACACAGTGCCTGTACATGCTGTCTTGTTCTCTCAGACTCTGAGAGTCTTATGTCCCAAAGTTCCTAATACGTTGTATAACCATAAGCCCTTTATGAATATAATGAAGTCAAATACAAGTGCTCCTTTTCCTCTAAGACCTAGGAAAACATCAAGCACTTACCTCATATGGCTGCCTGACAGCAAGGCAGTTCACCAGGTTTGAGGGGTCCTATCCCCCACATGGACCTGTGAAGAAAAATAAATTCCTGAAAATGTATTCCTCAGGTTTTAAGGGTTAGGGCAGCAATAATATGGGAGGTGCAGTGAGAATTATGTCCCAGAAGTTCCCATTGCTCTAAAGCCACCAATGCCCTCTAAAGAGACTGATATGGACTATGGCTACACCCCAGGACAAAGCAGCACAATCTCTTGCACTACTTTAAAAAAGGAAATTTATGCTTACCTGATATATTTGTTTCTTTTTAGACACAATGAGTCCATGGATCATCATCCTTACTTGTGGGATATTCACCTCCTGGTCAGCAGGAGGAGGCAAAGAGCACCAAAGGAGAGCTGTTAAATAGCTCCTCCCTTCCCTCCCACTCCAGTCATTCGACCGAAGTTAGGAAGAGAAAGGAAAAGTCAAGGTGCAGAGGTGTCTGAAGTTTATAAAATTAACAACCTGTCTTAAAATTACAGGGCGGGCCGTGGACTCATTGTGTCTAAAAAAAAAAACAAATTTATCAGGTAAGCATACATTTCCTTTTCTTTTTAAAGACACAAAGTTTACGAATCATCATCCTTACTTGTGGGATACAATACTAAAGCTAGAGTACACGGATGATAAGGGAGGGACAAGACAGTAAACCTAAACGGCACCACTGCTTGAAGAACCTTTCTCCCAAAAAGCAGCCTCAGCCGAGGCAAAAGTATCAAATTTAGAAAATTTAGAAAAAGTGTGAAGAGAAGACCAAGTTGCAGCCTTGCAAATCTGTTCTACAGAAGCTTCATTTTTGAATGCCCATGAGGAAGCAACAGCCCTAGTGGAATGAGCCGTAATTCTTTCAGGAGGCTGCTGTCCAGCAGTCTCATATGCAAAACGGATGATACTCTTCAACCAAATAGAAAAAGAGGGAGCCGTAGCTTTCTGACCCCTACGTTTTCCAGAGAAAATTACAAACAGAGAAGAAGACTGACAAAAGTCCTTAGTCGCTTGTAAGTAAAACTTTAAAGCACGGACTACGTCCAAATTGTGCTCAAGACGAAGAGGGAAAGAGCCGGTAGGGAAGGAGGAACAGAGGCAGCGTGCTCAAGCTCAGAAGGGAGAGAGCTTAACCACCCCACAGTAACACTCTGCAAGCATTTTCCTAGGGGCCTTTGCTATTTAGGGAGCCGCCGGATTACAGCATTAATAGTGCAGCTTGCCGTTAGCCCAGTATCTGCTGGGACATAGATACATCAAGCGGCTTGACTTTCATGGTGTTGAAAAGGCCTATCTAGGTACTTTTATGCAAACTTTCAACAAATTTATGTCGAGCATAATGCTATAATGCCATAAAACTGGACTGCTCTATATGGTACTCTACAGTAAAAATAAAAATAAAAAAAAAAATGCAATTTTCTACCGCTGGTATGCCGACAGAGCCTTCATAGTCCCTACAGAGCCCTGATATATCCACATACCCTAATATTGTTCTGAAGAGATCTGAATAGTCTTGAAAATCTTGCTTGGAGAGATGTCTGCTTGTCTGTCTGTTTGTTTGCTACAATAACTGCAGAAGCCGCAGCAGTAAGAGAAGATATAAAATTTAGCGCTTACCATTGTGTGGATCTCTTCCTGGTAAGAGTCTGTTTGGTACACCTGTGCTGGTAAACTCAGAGGCCAGTGTCCGCCGGCAGTTAATGACCTCTCCCTGGTGATAGCTCGCTGTAACTGCTGTCAGCGGTACTGGCGAACGCCGAGCTGTTTACCCGCCGTATACCCCCCGTGACGGGTCTCTCTCGGGCTGAGAGCTGGATGGAAAACATACACACTGCAGTGTATGGGGAAAATTCTCAGTTGGCCTGAAACGGATTCAGCCAGTAGCCCTAACATCGAGCGAAGGAAGATCGGAGTATGCAGCAGATGCTACAGGTGTCCTGATTCTCTATATCTCCTGGAGTGTAGGAGCACCTAAGTAGTAATCAATTTACCATATACTACCCGGTATCCAGTGTAGCGTCCTGACCATTCCTGTGCCTATCAACGGCTCTTCAACGGCTCTTCAACGGCTCTTCAACGGCTGGCTACAACCCTCTTACTCTTACACAGTAAATACCTGGGAGGCCTCTAAATACAGGGAGCATGCTTGGATGATTAGCGGTGCTATACACCTTTCTTAAAATAAAATAAAAAGCGCTGCGGATCATTTGCTCCTGTTTGGTTTTCGACTTGCTTTGCACCCAGGCAGCATGCTGGTAAGACTGTTCCTGTTTTTCTTTTTGCTTCCCTAGTTTGAGACTCTGGCACTTATCAAATACTTCTGTATAGATAAGCTGTATATCATTTTAATACCAGCTTAAAAAGAAGACGCCATTATAACCTACTACTAGCAAAAAGTTGTCCATAATACTACTATAAGGACTCTGGCACTCTTATTTATTTTAATGCATTTGCCATTTTAGGCTTTTTGACGTTAAAAAGGGCTCTGAAGTTTCATGACTGTGTTAAAATAATCTCTTGCTGTCAATTACTTAATAATATCTGGGCAAAGATGTCTAGTTCTACTGTTAAGTGCTGCTAATTTTGTCTGCTAGAAATTGTACTTGGTTTATGATAAGAAAAGCTTTAAATACTGTTGCTAGGCTCACTCTATAATTGGTTTAACTATCAATTCTTATATCTTAATTGCTGTTAAACTAGTTAATGATAACTTGGTAAAGCTGTTTTAATATACTTCTAAGGGCTGATAATTTGCTGTGTTTGAAGGTCTATCTTTTAGATGAAAAGAACAGCTGTAAATATTGTTTCCAGGTTTAGTATGCAACTGTCTTAATTACCAAGTGATTTTTTTTTTTTTCTGTGATTACTTTTGAATACCCTCCTTGCTGTGCCCAAAGGGACTCATATAAATAGGAAAAGTGCGTTAAAAGGAGATAATATAAAGGTTATATCTTGTTTATTAACCTAGAGTTAATTTAACTGCTGAATGGTGAATTATTGAATTGCACGATTCAAATTTTGAATGGTGGATGGTCTAAGAACTGAGCTGGTTTTGCTTGGTTCAACCTTGAATTGTAATATTTACATCTTGTTTGCATTTAAGAAAACAGCATCCCTCTATCTGATGTATGACTTTTCTTTTGTGGCCCTATATTGTAACAAATTTGCAACTTAGGTAAAAGTAACCAAAGGGAGCTAAATTTGTAACTTTGACTTTGTCCCAGCTTGTTGTCTCATATAAGTAACAAAGCGTTAGTAAAATCTAATTCCTTCTAGCTTGCTATTTATTAGTGTTATGGGATTTCTTCCTGTATTCTTTATTGTTTTCTGCACGTATTGCTGTTATATAGGAAAATTTTGTACTTGGTAGTGGATATATTAAGTACATATATCACCTTTTTTTAATTTTAACACTGTATACTTGATAATTATCTTACTGTAATTGTATATAGTTGTCTCTTCTTTTTTTGAGAAGGTACCATAAATAAGATTATAATTCTGTCACATTGCAAATTTCTTAGGGGCAAGTACCTCACCACAATCACTCTTCTAGAAATCATATATTTTGCACCCTTTATATCTTTTTTTCTTTTTTTTTTTCACGTCTATCCTATGGATAAATTTATCTCTAGTCACAAATTAAGCCCAGTCAAGATGCCACCTAAAACTAGAGAAAGGAAGACCAGGACTAGCACTGATAACTTAGTTAATATAACTCCAATAAGTAATATTTCAGAGTTTCAGGGGAAGGAAACCCAAGATACTGTAAAACAAATGTCAGATCTCATGATCCCCCAATTTGAATACCTTAAAGTAGAAATAGTAAACCTCACGGCTGAGGTCAAACAATTTACGCATAGACTGAATGAGGCAGAACAACGTATATCGGACTTAGAGGATAGTAATGAGCAACAGGCAGCGACTATAAGGGAACATTCAACCCAGCTTACAAATATCCAGACTAAATTGAACGAATTTGAGGACAGAAATAGGCGTAATAATATAAGAGTAATTGGCATACCTGAAACGTCAACCTACCATGACCTGATTGATTTTATGTCTAATACCTTACCGCAGGCCTTAGGTATGGATCCCAATTTGCTTCCTCTGTCAGTAGAGAGGGCGCACCGCATAGGACCCTTAAAACATCTGCCTGACGGGTCTAGTAAGAGCAGGCCAGTAATTGCAAGGTTCCTGAATTTTCAGGAAAAAATTAAAATTATGCAGATTTACAAAAAAAAAATTCCCTTTTCTATTCAGGGCAAAAATATATTTCTATTCCAAGATTTTTCAATAGAAACCTCTCTTCAACGTAAAGAAATGACACCTCTATGTTCTAAAATTATTGCTAATGGCTATAAGGCCACGGTGATATACCCCGCTAAACTTAAACTAACTACTGATTCTGAGACTCTGATTATGAATAATCCTGAGGAAGTAAGAGTCTTTGCAAAAAAAAATGGCATTACACTATAAAGAGGGTAAAGAATATAAAACACCTCAGACCCCTATTCTTAAGTATCAATATACTGAATTTTCTTAGGGTATGTCCATGGTTTCAATTTTTTGGTCAGGCAAAAATCTTGATAAGTAAAGGCCTAGATGTATTTTTTTTGTTTTTTCTTTTGTTTCGTCTCTTCCTTTTTATTTTTTTTCTCTCTGTCCCTCGCTCTTCTCATTGCACCTTTCCTTATATATAGGGGAAGGAGGAAGGAGGAAGGGAGGGGGAGGGAGGAGAAAAGGAAGGAAAAAAAATAATGTTAAATCTAAATATAAATATTAGAGATGATTAACCTGGCCTCCTGGAATGTAGGGGGTATTACTTCCCCACAGAAAAGAAAAAACATAATTTATGTAAGAACTTACCTGATAAATTAATTTCTTTCATATTAGCAAGAGTCTATGAGCTAGTGACGTATGGGATATACATTCCTACCAGGAGGGGCAAAGTTTCCCAAACCTCAAAATGCCTATAAATACACCCCTCACCACACCCACAATTCAGTTTAACGAATAGCCAAGAAGTGGGGTGATAAGAAAGGAGCAAAAGCATCAAAATAAGGAATTGGAATAATTGTGCTTTATACAAAAAAATCATAACCACCACAAAAAAGGGTGGGCCTCATGGACTCTTGCTAATATGAAAGAAATGAATTTATCAGGTAAGTTCTTACATAAATTATGTTTTCTTTCATGTAATTAGCAAGAGTCCATGAGCTAGTGGCGTATGGGATAATAAATACCCAAGATGTGGAACTTCCACGCAAGAGTCACTAGAGAGGGAGGGATAAAATAAAGACAGCCAATTCCTGCTGAAAAACAATAATCCACAACCCAAAACAAAAGTTTTAATCTCAATAAAGAAAAAAAACTGAAAATATAAGCAGAAGAATCAAACTGAAACAGCTGCCTGAAGTACTTTTCTACCAAAAACTGCTTCAGAAGAAGAGAAAACATCAAAATGGTAGATTTAGTAAAAGTATGCAAAGAAGACCAAGTTGCTGCTTTGCAAATCTGATCAACAGAAGCTTCATTCCTAAACGCCCAGGAAGTAGAAACTGACCTAGTAGAATGAGCCGTAATTCTTTGAGGCGGGGATTTACCCGACTCTACATAAGCATGATGAATCAAAGACTTTAACCAAGACGCCAAGGAAATGGCGGAGGCCTTCTGACGTTTTCTGGAACCAGAAAAGATAACAAATAAACTAGAAGTCTTTCTAAAATCTTTAGTAGCTTCAACATAATATTTCAAAGCTCTTACTACATCCAAAGAATGTAAAGATCTCTCCTTTGAATTCTTAGGATTAGGACACAATGAAGGAACAACAATTTCTCTACTAATGTTGTTAGAATTCACAACCTTAGGTAAAAATTTAAATGAAGTCCGCAACACCACCTTATCCTGATGAAAAATCAGAAAAGGAGATTCACAAGAAAGAGCAGATAACTCAGAAACTCTTCTAGCAAAAGAAATGGCCAAAAGGAACAGAACTTTCCACGAAAGTAATTTAATGTCCAGAGAAAGCATAGGTTCAAACGGAGGAGCTTGTAAAGCCCTCAGAACCAAATTAAGACTCCAAGGAGGAGAGATTGACTTAATGACAGGTTTGATACGAACCAAAGCCTGTACAAAACAATGAATATCAGGAAGATTAGCAATCTTTCTGTGAAAAAGAACAGAAAGAGCAGAGATTTGTCCTTTCAAGGAACTTGCAGACAAACCTTTATCCAAACCATCCTGAAGAAACTGTAAAATTCTAGGAATTCTAAAAGAATGTCAGGAGAATTTATGAGAAGAACACCAAGAAATGTAAGTCTTCCAGACTCGATAATAAATCTTCCTAGACACATATTTACGAGCCTGTAACATAGTATTAATTACTGAGTCAGAGAAACCTCTATGACTAAGAATCAAGCGTTCAATTTCCATACCTTCAAATTTAATGATTTGAGATCCTGATGGAAAAAAGGGCCTTGAGATAGGTCTGGTCTTAACGGAAGAGTCCAAGGTTGGCAACTGGCCATCCGAATGAGATCCGCATACCAAAACCTGTGAGGCCATGCTGGAGCCACCAGCAGTACAAACGAACGTTCCAATAGAATTTTGGAAATCACTTTTGGAAGAAGAACTAGAGGCGGAAAGATATAGGCAGGATGATAATTCCAAGGAAGCGACAACGCGTCCACTGCCTCCGCCTGAGGATCCCTGGATCTGGACAGATACCTGGGAAGTTTCTTGTTTAGATGAGAGGCCATCAGATCTATTTCTGGAAGTCCCCAGATTTGAACAATCTGAAGAAATATCTCTGGGTGAAGGGACCATTCGCCCGGATGTAACGCCTGGCGACTGAGATAATCCGCTTCCCAATTGTCTACACCTGGGATGTGAACCGCAGAGATTAGACAGGAGCTGGATTCCGCCCATAAAAGTATCCGAGATACTTCTTTCATAGCCTGAGGACTGCGAGTCCCCCCTTGATGATTGACATATGCCACGGTTGTGACATTGTCTGTCTGAAAACAAATAAACGATTCTCTCTTTAGATGAGGCCAGAACTGAAGAGCTCTGAAAATCGCACGGAGTTCCAAAATGTTTATTGGTAATCTCGCCTCCTGAGATTCCCAAACCCCCTGCGCTGTCAGAGATCCCCATACAGCTCCCCAACCTGACAGACTCGCATCTGTTGAGATCACAGTCCAGGTTGGACGAACAAAAGAAGCCCCTTGGACTAAACGATGATGATCTATCCACCACGTCAGAGAGTGTCGTACATTGGGATTTAGGGATATTAATTGTGATATCTTTGTATAATCCCTGCACCACTGGTTCAGCATACAAAGCTGAAGAGGTCGCATGTGAAAACGAGCAAAGGAGATCGCGTCCGATGCAGCAGTCATGAGACCTAGAATTTCCATGCACAAAGCTACCGAAGCGAATGATTGAGACTGAAGGTTTCGACAGGCTGAAACCAATTTCAGACGTCTCTTTTCTGTTAGAGACAAGGTCATGGACACTGAATCTATTTGAAAACCCAAAAAGGTTACCTTTGTCTGAGGAATCAACGAACTCTTTGGTAAATTGATCCTCCAACCATGTCTTTGAAGAAACGACACAAGTTGATTCGTATGAGATTCTGCAGAATGTGAAGACTGAGCAAGTACCAAGATATCGTCCAAATAAGGAAATACCGCAATACCCTGTTCTCTGATTACAGAGAGAAGGGCACCGAGAACCTTTGAAAAGATTCTTAGAGCTGTTGCTAGGCCAAACGGAAGGGCCACAAACTGGTAATGCTTGTCTAGAAAAGAGAATCTCAGAAACTGATAATGAGCTGGATGAATTGGAAAATGAAGGTATGCATCCTGTAAATCTATTGTGGACATATAATGCCCTTGCTGAACAAAAGGCAGAATAGTCCTTATAGTTACCATTTTGAATGTTGGTATCCTTACATAACGATTCAATATTTTTAGATCCAGAACTGGTCTGAAGGAATTCTCCTTTTTTGGTACAATGAATAGATTTGAGTAAAACCCCAGACCCTGTTCCAGAACTGGAACTGGCATAATTACCCCAGCCAACTCTAGATCTAAAACACATTTCAGAAACGCTTGAGCCTTCACTGGGTTTATTGGAATGCGAGAGAGAAAAAATCTTCTCGCGGGCGGCCTTACCTTGAAACCTATTCTGTACCCTTGTGAAACAATGTTCTGAATCCAAAGACTGTGAATCGAATTGATCCAAATATCTTTGAAAAATCGTAATCTGCCCCCTACCAGCTGTGCTGGAATGAGGGCCGCACCTTCTTGTGGACTTGGGAGCTGGCTTTGACTTTCTAAAAGGCTTGGATTTATTCCAGACTGGAGAAGGTTTCCAAACGGAAACCGTTCCTTTAGAGGAAGGGTCAGGCTTCTGCTCCTTATTCTGACGAAAGGAACGAAAACGATTAGCAGCCCTGTATTTCCCTTTAGATTTTTTGTCCTGAGGCAAAAAGGTTCCTTTCCCCCCAGTAACAGTTGAAATAATAGAATCCAACTGAGAACCAAACAATTTATTACCTTGGAAAGAAAGAGAAAGCAAAGTTGACTTAGAAGTCATATCTGCATTCCAAGTTTTAAGCCATAAAGCTCTTCTAGCTAAAATAGCTAAAGACATATACCTGACATCAATTCTAATGATATCAAAGAAGGCATCACAAATAAAGTTATTAGCATGTTGAAGTTTAACAATGCTATGAGTATTATGGTCTGACACTTGTTGCGCTAAAGCCTCCAACCAGAAAGTGGAAGCAGCAGCAACATGAGCCAAAGAAATAGCAGGTCTAAGAAGATTACCTGAACATAAATAAGCTCTCCTTAGAAAGGATTCAAGTTTCCTATCTAAAGGATCCTTAAAGGAAGTACTATCCGCCGTAGGAATAGTAGTACGTTTAGCAAGAGTAGAGATAGCCCCATCAACTTTAGGGATTTTGTCCCAAAACTCTAATCTATCAGATGGCACAGGGTACAACTTTTTAAACCTTTGAGAAGGAGTAAATGAAGTACCCAGATTATTCCATTCCCTAGAAATTACTTCAGAAATAGCATCAGGGACAGGAAAAACTTCTGGAAT
The DNA here is from genome assembly GCF_027579735.1 of Bombina bombina. Lineage (NCBI taxonomy): Eukaryota > Metazoa > Chordata > Amphibia > Anura > Bombinatoridae > Bombina > Bombina bombina. The sequence goes on from NC_069508.1 coordinate 45,030,465, forward strand.
AACTGTATGAGGTTTGAAAACCGAATTTAAACGCTTAGTAGATTTAGTATCAAGAGGACTAGACTCCTTCATATCTAATGCGATTAACACTTCTTTAAGTAAAGAACGAATAAATTCCATTTTAAATAAATATGAAGATTTATCAGTGTCAATATCTGAGACAGAATCTTCTGAACCAGATAGATCCTCATCAGAAACAGACAAGTCAGAATGATGACGGTCACTTAAAAATTCATCTGAAATATGAGAAGTTTTAAAAGACCTTTTACGCTTACTGGAAGGAGGAATAACAGACAGAGCCTTCCTAATAGATTTAGAAACAAATTCTTTTACATTAACAGGGACATCCTGAACATTAGATGTTGAAGGAACAACAACAGGTAATGGATTATTACTAATGGAAACACAATCTGCATTAGAAAGTTTATCATGACATTCATCACAAACAACAGCCGGAGGAACAGTTACCAAAAGTTTACAACAGATGCACTTAACTTTGGTAGAACCAGTATCAGGCAGCGTCTTTCCAGAAGTAGATTCTGATCCAGGGTTATGTTGAGACATCTTGCAATATGTAATAGAAAAAACAACATATAAAGCAAAATTATCAAATTCCTTAAATGACAGTTTCAGGAATGGGAAAAAAATGCCAAATGAACAAGCCTCTAGCAACCAGAAGCAATGAAAAATGAGACTGAAATAATGTGAAAAAAAGGTGGAGACAAGAATAACGCCTACATTTTTTGGCGCCAAAAATGACGCCCACATTATTGGCGCCAAGTACAACGCCCATATTTTTTTGGCGCCAAGTATGACGCCACATCCTGTGACGCAGAAAAAAACGACGCCCACAATTTTGGCGCAAAAAAAGTCTGAACGTCAAAAATGACGCAACCATGCACAAACTTCCGGCGTCAATTAGGGCGCCGGAAATGACAAAAAAAAATTTGCGCCAAAAAAGTCTGCGCCAAGAATAACGCAATAAATTGAAGTATTTTCAGCCCCCGCGAGCCTAACAGCCCACAGGGAAAAAAGGTCAATTGAAAAAATTCTTTTAAGGTAAGAAAAAAATATTTCATATGCATTATCCCAATAATGATACTGACTGTCTGAAAATAAGGAATACTGATTATCCTAAATCATGGCAAATATAAGTTTAAATACATATATTTAGAACTTTACATATAAAGTGCCCAACCATAGCTTAGAGTGTCATAATAAAATAAGACTTACTTACCCTAAGACACTCATCTACATATAGTAGACAGCCAAACCAGTACTGAAACGAGAATCAGTAGAGGTAATGGTATATAAGAGTATATCGTCGATCTGAAAAGGGAGGTAAGAGATGAATCTCTACGACCGATAACAGAGAACCTATGAAATAGATCCCGTAGAAGGAGACCATTGTATTCAAATAGGCAATACTCTCTTCACATCCCTCTGACATTCACTGCACTCTGAGAGGAAAACCGGGCTCCAGCCTGCTGCGAAGCGCATATCAACGTAGAATCTAGCACAAACTTACTTCACCACCTCCATGGGAGGCAAAGTTTGTAAAACTGAATTGTGGGTGTGGTGAGGGGTGTATTTGTAGGCATTTTGAGGTTTGGGAAACTTTGCCCCTCCTGGTAGGAATGTATATCCCATACGTCACTAGCTCATGGACTCTTGCTAATTACATGAAAGAAATATATATATATATATATATATTATAGAGAGAGCAAGAGAGAGAGCGAGATATATATATATATATAGATATATATATATATATATATATATATATATATAGATATATATATATATATATATATATATATATATATATATATATATATATATATATATATATATAGATAGATAGTGCCAAAAATGTGTGTGTATCTACTCCAGAAAAAAAAATTAACACTTACCTGAAGTTGCTGCCCGGCAGTAAGGCAGTCCACCTGACTTGCGAGGCCCACAATTTCCCCTCACATTGGCCCGTGGAAATAATCAAAAGTATTGAGCCTCTCTTAATCAGACTTTTGCAGGTGGGGCAGCAAATCATGTCTGGGAGGCGCAGTGAGAATAAAATACCACAAGTTCCCATTGCTTTGAAGCCACCAAATGCTTCTCTTTTTGCACCGAAGAGACTGATTTGGTCTAGGCTAAACCCCAAAACAAAGTAGTACACAGTGGCACCACTTTTAAAAAAACCACTTGATTGAAGAATCTATAACTAACACCTCACTCTGCCTCTTCCTATCACTAACGCAGGCAAAGAGAATGACTGGGGTGGGAGGGAAGGGAGGAGCTATATATACACAGCTCTGCTGTGGAGCTCTTTGCCTCCTCCTGCTGACCAGGAGGCGATATCCCATAAGTAAGGATGAAATCCTCGTCATATCTTGTTAAAGAAATATGTCTCTTTAAGGAACTTGCTGATAACCCCTTTTCCAATTCTTCATAGAGAAAAGACAAAATCCTAGGAATCCTAACCGTACTCCATGAGTAGCATTTGGATTCCCACCAATAAAGATACATACGCTATATCTTATGGCAAATTGTCCTAGTAATAGGCTACAAGCCTGAAGCAAAGTATTTAAGACCGAATCAGAAAAACCTCGCTTAGATAATATTTAGCGTACAAACTCCAAGCAGTTCGCTTCAGAGAAACCAGTTTCAGGTGACCGAAGGAACCCTGAATGAGAAGGTCCTCCCTCAATGGAAACATCTACGGTGGCCGAAACGACATGTCCACCAGATCGGCATACCAAATCCTGCGAGGCCACTGCCGGGGCAATGAGGATCACCGATGCCCTCTCCTGTTTGATTCGAGCAATCACCCGGGAAAGGAGAGCAAACAGAGGGAATACATAAACTAGGTTGAAAACCCAAGGAACTGCCCAGGCATCTATCAGCTTGGCCTGGGAATCCCTGGACCTGTATCTCGGAAGCTTGGCATCCCGACAAGACGCCATAAGGTCCAATGCTGGCCGACCCCATCCGAGAATCAGGTCTGAAGATATGACCGGATGGAGATTCCACTCCCTCGGATGAAAGACTGCCTACTCAGAAATTGTTCTCCCAGTTTTCCACCCCTGAGATGTAAATCGTCGACAGATGGCCAAGAGTGAGTCTCCGCCCACTGAATTAGTTTGGCAACCTCTAACAATCGCTAAGGAACTCCTTGTTCCACCCTGATTGATGTAAGACACTGTCGATATGTCATCCGACCGGAATCTGATAAAGCGGGCCGAGGTCATCAGAAGCCGGGCCTGAAGCGCATTGATAGTGCCCTCAACGCTAGAATGTCGATAGGAAGGAGAGATTCCGCTTTAGTCCATACCCTGAGCCCTTAAGGAATTCCAGAGAGCCCTCATCCTAAGAGACTGGTAACGTTGTCACAATCACCCATGTGGGTCTGCGAAAGCATGTCCCCCGGGATAGATGAACCAGCGACAACCATAATAGAAAAAAATTCCTTGTCTCCTGATCTAGGGTTATTCGAAGAGACAAATCCGTATAATCACCATTCCATCGCTTGAGCATGCTTAGCTGCAGAGGCTTGAGAGGAAAACGTGCAAATGGTACGAAGTCCATTGCCTCTACCATCAAACCGAATACCTCCATGTACTGGAGGTACAGACAGCCGAGGAGAGGACCAAAGGACTCTACATATATTCAGAATCTTTGACATTCCGACCTCCGCCAATAAAAATCCTCATGGATATAGAGGCGATTAGGAGGACCGAAGGACACCCTTATCTGCGGAATTAACAAACTCCTTTCCAGATTTACCTTCCACCCGTGAGGTCACGATAAGGATAGCACAATGTTGGTATGGGACCTTCTTAGCAGAGAAGATGACGCCTGAATTTTTTATTCTTAAAAGGCTGAGTTGGCCTCATCAGAGAACGAACCTGCAACTCTCGGGTGCTACAGAGCTCAGACAGTGTGTATAAGTAGGCTGAGCTATCTGCCCAGCTCACCCCAGATAAGGCACCACCGCAATGCCCCGCGGTCTTGGAACCGCCAGTAAAGACCCCAGAACCTTTGAGAAAATTCTGGGTACCATGGGCAGACTGAAAAGGAGAGCCACGCACTGAAAAAAATGGATCCTCCTGGATCACAGGAAGGATGGTACGAATAGATGCCACTCAAAAGGGCGGTATTGTATTAAACTGCAGAAATCTAAAATTAGTCTGAAGGTTCCCTCTATACTAGGGAATCCCACCCAGATTGAATAAATGTCAGACCCTGTTCCTGAACCGGAGATAGCACTCCCACCTAAAAATAATGGAACACAGTCTATCTGGTTCCAGAACAAAATACAATATATATATATATATATATATATATATATATATATATATATATATATGGTACTCATAAAAGGAAGGGAAAACCCTCATAAGAGTCTCACGGCATTACTCATGTTATTGGCTGAGCCATATACTGAAGAGAACCAGACAACATATGAGCTAGTATACTGACAGAAAAAGTAGTACGACAAACCTGGAACAAACCCACTACCCCAAGAACTATGGGATACTAAAAGGGAATATCTATCCTCTATAGAAATAGAAGTCTACTGATCATAATGGAATAGTATTCCAATACTCCTTGAGAGGCCTAACAACCGCTCAGGCAATATAGGAAAGTGAATAAAGAGAAAACCCATTAACTTACATCTCTTAGAACTACTTCCCGATACCATAACAAATAAACAGTCGACCGTAATGTTGTTGCAGAGTAGCTAAAAACCTCCTCAGAATAACCAGAGCAGAGTTAGCTTAATACCTGAAACTATCATTTCAGCATCAGCGTGAGGAACTATACCACCAGTACTGAAAATTTACCACTGAAGTATCCCCTTCCATATGTAACTTGGAGAAAACCTCTAAGGTAGTAATCTACGACAGAAACCTCACTCACTGAACATTTAGTCTTCCTCTTGCGCTTTCCCTGCAGTGTGGGAAAGCTGACAACACACCTGACAAGCACAGAGGAAAGACAATGTCTTGCAAGATAACCCCAAGAGGAGTCGAGAAGGAAGCACAGGGCACTGGATGAATGGGCGTTATTTTTTTTTTAAATTATTATTATTTATTTTTGTTTAGGACACTTGAGGAGAAAGCTGCAGAAAAATGTAAGTGTCAGAATGCTTCTGAAACATCCGAGACAATGTTGGCTCTGAAAACAATTTTTTTTTTTTTTTAAATCCTTTATTTATTACTAAATATCATAATAAAAATAACTTTAAATGATAAACAAAAACGTCCTAAACGAGTTCCCTTAACACTGACGAAGAACCTCTAGGACCATAAAAATTCACCATTTGAGAGTAATAAAGCAGACGCACTTTTAGCCAACAAGCTCAAAAACAGGACGAGTTCATCCAGAATTCACCATATTCAATCCGGGAATCAGATCTACCGAAAACCCTCAGAGATAGGCACATGCTTTGAAAATTTTTATTCAAAACTATATAACTTGGAAAACACCCCAGACCATTCATTAGCCTCTGCCTCTGAAATTAGTTTGTTCCTAGACCACTTAAATCTCCCTTCATTACCAATAGAAGACCAGGAATCACTCTCATCCCCTTTTACAATAAAAGAAATCCAACACGTCACACATGAAAACCTTTAAAACTCCAGGCCCAGACTGTTATTCGGCATCTTTCTATAAAACCTACATAAACGAACTAGCGCCATTGCTCCTTAGGTTTTTTTAACCAGGCTAGAGAGGAAGGGAACTTTGCTAGGGAGTTCTTAGAAGCCACTGTAATAACTATCCCCAAAACCTCAAAAAGACCCATCTCTTTGCTCCATTTATAGACCAATTTCCTTGATTAACTTGGATGTTAAAATTTATGCCAAATGGTTAGCCACCCGCATATCTAAATTACTCCCGCAACTTATAAACTTAGACCAAGTTGGGTTCATCCCACACCGTGAAGGCCCTGACAATAGCAGGCGCCTGCTAAACATTTGCACTGAATCCGCCAGACTGAAAAAGCCATTCTCTGTAATCTCGTTAGATGCAGAGAAGGCCTTTGACCGTGTTAGATGGTCTTATTTATGGAAGGTCCTTAGAACCTTTGGTTTCCCGGATCAAATTATTAAGGCGATTCAGGCACTCTATTCCACTCCTTCGGCAATGGTTAAGGGACTAGGCTTCCTTTCACTCACCTTCCCAATCTCCAATGGCACTAGACAGGGGTGCCCCCTTTCAACTTTGCTTTTTGCCCTCACGATTGAACCACTAGCGGAACAAATCAGGCAAGACAAGAAAATAGATGGCGTTCGCCTTCATGGCACTATTCATAAAATAGCGCTATTTGCCAACGCTATAACAATATTTTCCTCAGACCCTTTATCCTCATTCCCTAGATTGAAGGAAGTCCTGGAATCCTTTAACCATATGTCCCTCTATAAACTAAACTTAGATAAAACTGAAATTTTCACCTGGGGATTCCCTCAAGATACAGCTGATACCCTTAAAATCCAGTATAGAGTCCACTGCGTCAATAATTATATTTCACTTAGGAGTTAAGATAGCGAACAATATCCTGCAGATGATTAAAGAAAACTATTTACCATTGCTCTCTGGGTTACGCACTCTGAAAGACAAATAGGACTATACTTACATATCATGGATAGGTAGACTAACGGCTCTCAAAAAGTCATTCCTACCCAAAATTACTTATCTCTTTAGGTGCCTCCCTTTTAGAATCCCAGAGTATATTCTACACTAATTCCAGAGTGAATTTACAAAACCTATATGGCAACACAAACCCCCCAGAGTAGCACATAAAAACCTCCAGAGTTCTTTACACAGAGGTGGGATAGCCTCCCCTTCGATCCTTCGTTACTATGAAGGAGCAATGCTCACACACATGGCACAATGGGGCGCCACAGAGTCCTCCAGTAAATGGAAAACCATAGAACAAGCTTTATTACCGCACCACATACACTTACCTGACTTAATCTGGATCCCTCCCCACTTACGGCGAACCTCGGACATTAGTAACCCCATAATACAAGAATGTCTTGCTATGTCAGACAAGCTTAGACATTACCCGCATACAGCCCCACACCCCTCGCCTATTACTCCTCTAACGGGTCTTCTCCAAGGACTACCTGACTCCCACCCGCACGGATGGGCACAGCTAGGGGTTCAGACAGTCTCAGACCTCTGGGTCACTTCCCCAACCCTGCGTTTTCTAGCACTTACAGCACTACAGACTGAACTTGCTCCTCCCCGACACATGACTTATGAATACACTAGGTTAAGAAGTTTACTACTTAGTTGGGGATTTAAGCCTGAACTACATCGCCCTCGAACATTATGGGAAATAATGTGGCAACAAGGCAACAGATTACACAGACCCCTTTCAATACATTACTCCCTAATAGGAAGCACAGACTGAGAACAAGCTCCCTCATCTACTCAAATGGGAATCATCCCTGAACATGACCATATCCCCACTGACGTGGCAACACGTAATATCCCTCACTAAGGCGGCCTTACACTGCGTCACCCTGTTCGAAACATATTATAAACTTCTCACGCACCGGTACCTTACCCCCACTAAACTTAAAATATATAGCTCTACTTCGCCTTTGTGTTGGCGTAACTGCGGGAAAAGAGGAGACGCCTTACACATATGGTGGGACTGCCCTATTTTAACGCCCTTATGGAATACCTGCTGCCGAACATTGGCTGGATTGGGTATAATGCTCCCCAAAACCCCTTCAAATGCCCTTCTTCACATTGGTACCTGCAATTGACCCAAGCACCAAGCATACCTATGCATTTATTTACTAACAGCCACTAAAGCGGCAATAGCCAAAGCATGGAAAAGCACAACCCCCCCAAATTGGTCCTCTATTTTAAATTCAATGGCATATATTTATAACATGGAGAAAAGCATCTTTTACACTTTAAACAAATCAGACCTGTTCGAACTTATGTTGGCAACACGCGCTATGACACCACTTGGTCTCCGAATGTTGTGACAAACACACGTTAAGTAGCCTCATACAGCCTATTCCTACGATAGAGTTCCCTTCCAACTCCCTACACCCCATCCCACCCCTCCCTCCTGTACCTATTTTAAAGAGTCTTATACTGGTATTATTCTGTATAACATATATGAATATTACTCCCAAGTGTTTGAATTGGTTAGATTCTCTATATCCTTGTAAAGTAGGAGCATGCATGCTCCACGTATAGTTTTCATTCTTGATTTTTGTACCTGATGGTAATTTATTTCAGTAAAAACATTTAAAAACTTAAAAACGTAGCAGAAAATATACCTACCTACAGAAGGAACATTAACAAATAGTCCCTCTGTAAGCAGTTCTGAAGACAGCAAGAAAAACCCTCATTGCTGCAAAACATAGTGCAGCAGAGAAGGCATCCAGAATTATACCAATGCTAATTCTACACTTTGTGCAATTAATTTAACAGTCTTAAAGCTTCTCTGCTGCGAGACATAAGGCAGCAGGGAAGGACTGCGGATCACCCAAATACTGAGTGTGGAGCCTCTCTGCTGAAAAGTCACAATTTTAAAGAGAACACATACAGACTACCCATTAACTTTGACATCGTTAACACTGTAACCCGATTTGAGCCTCCCTGCTGTAATAGTCTAACACAGCAGAAAAGGCATCCTACCCCGGAAATAACCGATACACAGGAATGGTTGTAAAGGGCGCACAACAATGGTGCGTATCTAAGCTCCGCCCATCGTGGGCGTACCTAGTAATAGTTAAACAGAGCTCCCAGCTACTATCTAAAATAAGCCAACAGGAGAAATAAGCGCGCCAACAATGGCGCTTAACGTCCATCGTGGGCGTGACCTGTTAAACATCGTAGATTGCAAGATGAAGCCATCAGTGGACTAAAAACACAAACTGCAAGACATAAACATAACTCCCGGCTACTGAAATAGGGAAGCCAACGGGAGAAATAGCCTCGCAAACAATGGCGCGCATCATTAGCTCCGCCCATCGTGGGCGTTCCAGCTAAAACTTCCTCAGCGGCTAAGATGGTTAACACTGAGCCGGTACCATGCAATAAACAGAGATCCTGCATTAAAGTAAAGTAAATGTAGTTGCACCAAGCACACAGAGCCCTAGACATGAACCCCATCATGAGTAAACAGGCTAAACTGCCTCGGCGGCTAAAATGTTCAACACGGAGCCGCCAGGAGACGTAAGCACCAACTCGTAATAAATAAACAGAGCTCCTGGGCATTAAAGTAAAAGGAGAAAATGTAGCTGCACCAAACACACATAGCCCCAGACATGTACTCATGTGAAAACAGGCCAAACGTCCTCCTAGGAAAACACAAGCCGTTTGGAGTCTAAATAAAAAACATAATTTATGCTTACCTGATAAATTCCTTTCTCCTGTAGTGTAGTCAGTCCACGGGTCATCCATTACTTATGGGATTATAACTCCTCCCTAACAGGAAGTGCAAGAGGATCACCCAAGCAGAGCTGCTATATAGCTCCTCCCCTCTACGTCATACCCAGTCATTCGACCGAAAACCAAACGAGAAAGGAGAAACTATAGGGTGCAGTGGTGACTGGAGTATAATTTAAAATTTAGACCTGCCATAAAAAACAGGGCGGGCCGTGGACTGACTACACTACAGGAGAAAGGAATTTATCAGGTAAGCATAAATTATGTTTTCTCCTGTTAAGTGTAGTCAGTCCACGGGTCATCCATTACTTATGGGATACCAATACCAAAGCTAAAAGTACACGGATGACGGGAGGGACAGGCAGGCTCTTTACACGGAAGGAACCACTGCCTGAAGAACCTTTCTCCCAAAAATAGCCTCCGAAGAAGCAAAAGTGTCAAATTTGTAAAATTTGGAAAAAGTGTGAAGTGAAGACCAAGTTGCAGCCTTGCAAATCTGTTCAACAGAGGCCTCATTCTTAAAGGCCCAAGTGGAAGCCACATCTCTGGTAGAATGAGCTGTAATTCTTTCAGGAGGCTGCTGTCCAGCAGTCTCATAGGCTAAACGTATTATGCTACTATCATAAACGCCCTGTGAAAGATAGTTAACTTAATGATTATGAGGATCACAGTTGCAGATCTCATTCCTAGCAAAACAATATGTATGTTTGTAATAACTCCTGCAGATTGGCGGAGACTGAACATATAAGTACTTTATACTTCGCAGAAGATTATACAATTTTATTCTATGGCATCTGAAATGCATCTGTATATTACCTCATATACAGATGGATATTCCTGCCAATTTCTCATATGAGGGTAAATGTTAGACATATATATATATGGCAAGGAAAAAATAAGTAAGGACAAAAATATAGCAACTTGCAATAATAACTTTCAAAAGATAATACTGAATCAAAGATGGAGATGAGGTAGCTGAACTAAGTAAGGATAATATCATATGTTCAAGGAGACTCCGGTAAACATAATAAGATGGTATAAATATGGAGTAACGATATTCACAAATTTGCAAACAATGATATTCAATGTCAGAGATAAGGCTTATGAACATTAAGAGTCAAATGGAAATCAAACCTGCACGAAAATAAGTTTGAGTAGGGAGAGCGCGGCAGTAGCAGCTGCAGCCGTGAGGACAAGTCGGCGTGTGACGTCACCGCAATGAAGCCGGAAGTTGCAAGTTGTTAGAGCAAAGGATGAGGAGTCAGTCAGAATAGCAAACGATTGAGACCGGTAATTCACCCAGAGGAGGGGCTTGATACAGAGCTTGATTGGAGACAGAATAACAAGCAATGATGAGAGTTGCAAGGTGAGCTTTATAGCAAAAGCGATGATCCAATTACAGGTGTGAAAGAGTTTGCTTGAAAAAGGGTAAGAGTCCACAACTGTAACATGACAGGACACCCCCTCTAAAGATCACCTCCGGAGATCAGGCGTGGGTCGGTCAGGATGTCTTCTATGGAATAAAGCAACCAAACGAGGTGCAGAAACTTGTGTAGCAGGCTCCCAAGAGTCATCCTCATCAGGATAGTCTTTCCAATGTATCAGATATTGGAGTTCTCCACCAACTTTTCTTGAATCAAGTATCTTTTGAACCTCATATTCACTTGAAGGAACTAAGAGTTGAGGAATACTGGGTATGATAGGATTGTGGTCTCTGAGCTTTTTATATGGTTTTAACAGAGATACATGGAAGGTTGGATGTATTCTCATATTAGTTGGTAATTTTAGAGTTACTGCATTTTGGTTTATAACTCTGGTAATTGGGAATGGTCCTATGAAAACTGATGAAAGTTTTTTAGAAGGATAGTGGAGTTTGAGATTACGGGTCGAAAGCCAAACAAAATCACCTACAGCGTAATTTGGAGAGATAGATCTACGTGTATCATAGTAGAACTTTTGTTTCTTCTTAGCTAACGAAATGTTATCCTTAATTGAAGTGAAAGTTTCGGCAATGGTGTTAATCATTTGATTAACCATTGGGCATTTACTTTGAATACTGTTATCCCAGTGATAATTTGGGTGGAAGCCATAATTTACATAAAATGGTGTATTCTTTATTGAATTGTGGTAAGTATTATTGAAGGCAAATTCAGCATGTATCAGAAGATCAGACCAATTATCCTGTTGAGCAGTGGTAAAACATCTTAGGTACTGTTCTACCCACTGATTGGTTTTTTCTGTCTGTCCGTTACTTTGAGGATGGTAAGCACTAGACAACCTTCTTGTGATTCCAAGTTTTGTACAAAGTTCTTGCCAGAATTTACTGGTAAATTGTGTACCACGATCCGAGGTAATTGAGTTAGGTAATCCGTGCAATTTGAAGATGTTGTTGTAAACTATAGTGGCTGTTTCATAAGCGGTTGGTAGCTTATGGTATGGTACAAAATGAACCATTTTACTAAACAAATCAACTATAACAGCTATGGTGTTAAATTTGTTAGCTGGAGGTAAGTCCACTATAAAATCTATGGCGATATCCTGCCATGGCCGATCTGGAGTTGGCAAAGGTAAAAGCTGTCCAAATGGTGCTTTCTTCCCTTTTTTGGAGATTACACAAATCTTACATGACTGAACATATTCAGCCACATCTTGTGCTACTGATGGCCACCAGAAGAATCTTTTAACAAGTTCTTGTGTTTTAGTGATACCTGGATGTCCAGAAAGAGCTGAATCATGTAAAGTCTGAAGCACCATTTTACGGAGAGATTCCGGTACATATATTTGATGATCATGGTAATACAACCCATCATCTTGAAGTTGAAGTTCTGTTTTTGGTATATTGGTATCAGTTGACTGTTTATCAGAAAATAGTTGTTTTTGATCAAGAGTAAGACCTAGGAAATGGTCTAAAGAGATAATTGTTCCCTCTTTGTTAGAATCATGAGAAATGTCGAATTGTCGGGAGAGAGCATCTGCCTTACGATTTTTAGAAGCTGGTCTGTATGTTATGAGGAAGTTAAACCTGTTAAAGAAGAGATTCCATCGTACCTGTCTGGATGTTAAAGTCCTGTTAGTTTTAAGGTACTGGAGGTTCCTATGATCTGTGTAAATCAGTATAGGGTTTAAAGTGGCCTCAAGAAGATGTCTCCAGTGTTCCATAGAACTTTTAATAGCGAGAAGTTCCTTTTCTCCTATTGGATAGTTTTCTTCAGCCGATGTTAAGGTTCGTGAGTAATAAGCTACTGGATGTAATGGCTTTTCCAAACTCTCTCTTTGTGAGAGAATAGCTCCAATTGCTACATTGGAGGCATCTACCTCAAGAATGTATTGAAGTTTTGGGTTTGGAAAGTGCAAAATAGGTGCACTGGTGAAAGATTTCTTTAAATTATCGAAGACTGTTTGTGCTTCAATTCCCCACTGAAAGGGTGTGTTCTTCTTTGTAAGATTAGTTAAAGGTTTTGTTATATGTGCGAAGTTCCGTATAAATTTCCGATAAAAATTAGCAAAGCCCATGAATCTTTGGACTTGTTTCTTGTTAGTGGGTCTCGGCCAACGTAAGATCGCTGAGATCTTATCCTCTTCCATGTTTATTCCTTCAGAACTAATAGTATAACCTAAGAAGGTTATCTTGTTAGTGTGAAATTCACATTTTTCAAGTTTTACGTAGAGGTGGTTTTCACGTAACCTAGTGAGTACCACTTTCACATGTTGAATATGTTCATCGAAAGACTTTGAGTAGATGAGAATGTCATCCAAATAAATCACTATAAACATATCGAGTAGATCTTTAAAAATGTCATTAATCAGAAACTGGAAAGTCGCTGGGGCGTTACATAGCCCGAAGGGCATGACCGTATATTCGTATAGCCCATATCGGGTACGGAAGGCAGTCAGCCATTCATGCCCTGATTTGATTCGAACTAAATTGTAAGCACCCCTCAAGTCCAGTTTTGTGAAGAATTTTGCACCTTGTAACCTTTCAATCAGGTCAGGAATTAGAGGTAAAGGGTATCGGTTTTTAACAGTGCGCTTGTTAAGTTCGCGATAATCAACAATAGGTCTTAAGCTATGATCTTTATTCCGAACGAAGAAAATTCCTGCTCCTGCAGGTGAAGTAGAAGGTTTAATAAACCCTTTTTTTAAGTTGTCCTCCAAATATGTTTTCAGGAATTCTAATTCTGAATCTGATAAAGGGAATATATGCCCGTATGGAATGTCCACTCCAGGTAGTAAATCAATTGGACAATCGTATTTTCTATGAGGAGGCAAATTTTCTGCCTCCTTTTTGTCAAAAACATCAGAGAATGTCTGATATTGTGGGGGTATTAAGGATGTGTCAGTTAAGAGAACATGAGAGTGAAAACAAGTCTTTTTACAATAATCTGAAGTGAACTCAGTTGTAGAGTTTGACCAAATAATATTAGGGTCATGTAAGGATAACCAGGTAATACCAAGTATTACAGGATAAAGAGGTGAAGGTATAACATCAAATGTTATATATTCTGTGTGGTTCTGTTTGGAAATAACTCTTAGCGGAATAGTTTGGTATTGTATAGGACCTGAGGAAATAGATTTTCCATCAATAAAACGTAACACAGTGGGGTTTGCTTTTTTAATTAATGGAATTTTATTTTGGTTAACAAAATCAGCATCAATATAATTCAAACTAGCCCCAGAATCAAGGATAGCCTGGGTTTGTAGTTGATGTTGGTCCCACTGTAAGAGAATAGATAGTAGACAGTGAGTTGATAGTTTACTATATGTTGATAAACAGTTAGCAGTAGTTATTTGCTTACCCTTCCTTGTGCGCAATTGGGAGCAGTCTTTAACTGTGTGATCTGGCGCTCCACAGTACATACACAGGTTGTTGCTGCGTCTTCTTTGTTTCTCTTGTTGGTTCAAGGGTCCTCTAATAAATCCTAGGTCCATTGGCTCAGGTGGGTCTTTATTAGTAACTTTAATGCTATGTTCTGAGTAGTTTGGAGTGTATGTTTTTCTTATTGAGTGATCTGACTGATACCTCTCTACTCTCCTTTCTCTAATTCTTCTGTCAAGAACTATACAGAGGTTAATTAAATCTTCAAGAGATTCAGGTAGCTGAACTCTCGCCAGTTCATCTTTTAACGCATCAGACAACCCTAACCGGAATTGATTTCTGAGTGACAGGTCATTCCAGAGTGTATCCTTTGACCATTTTTTAAAGTCTGTAATATATTCTTCCACCTGTCGTTTATTTTGTCTCAATGACCTCATAGTGTTTTCTGCTGTGAGTTGTTTATTTGGGTCGTCATATAATTGACTCATAGCTTTAAAGAAATTTTCTAAAGAGTACAGGATAGGGTCATCAGTCTCAAAAAATGTGTTAGCCCAGCTACGGGGCTCTCCTCTCAGATAAGAAATTGTAGTTAACACCTTAGAGTGATCATTAGGATATGATCTTGGTTTTAGTGCATAGTACAAAAGGCAAGCATTTTTAAATTCTCTGTATTGCCTTCTATCTCCAGAGAATTTCTCTGGTGGACTGGGTTGTGGATCTGATGCTAAGTTTGAGGAGCTCATTGATTGTAATTTTTCATTTATATACAATTTTAAATTTGTATTTTCCTGGTGTAAACTATTATAACCTTGTGTGAGTGTCTCTACTCTATCTGTGAGAACCTGAACATGTTTAACAAGGTCTGCTGGATCCATGTTGAGGCTTGTTATTTCTATCATAAACGCCCTGTGAAAGATAGTTAACTTAATGATTATGAGGATCACAGTTGCAGATCTCATTCCTAGCAAAACAATATGTATGTTTGTAATAACTCCTGCAGATTGGCGGAGACTGAACATATAAGTACTTTATACTTCGCAGAAGATTATACAATTTTATTCTATGGCATCTGAAATGCATCTGTATATTACCTCATATACAGATGGATATTCCTGCCAATTTCTCATATGAGGGTAAATGTTAGACATATATATATATGGCAAGGAAAAAATAAGTAAGGACAAAAATATAGCAACTTGCAATAATAACTTTCAAAAGATAATACTGAATCAAAGATGGAGATGAGGTAGCTGAACTACTAAGTAAGGATAATATCATATGTTCAAGGAGACTCCGGTAAACATAATAAGATGGTATAAATATGGAGTAACGATATTCACAAATTTGCAAACAATGATATTCAATGTCAGAGATAAGGCTTATGAACATTAAGAGTCAAATGGAAATCAAACCTGCACGAAAATAAGTTTGAGTAGGGAGAGCGCGGCAGTAGCAGCTGCAGCCGTGAGGACAAGTCGGCGTGTGACGTCACCGCAATGAAGCCGGAAGTTGCAAGTTGTTAGAGCAAAGGATGAGGAGTCAGTCAGAATAGCAAACGATTGAGACCGGTAATTCACCCAGAGGAGGGGCTTGATACAGAGCTTGATTGGAGACAGAATAACAAGCAATGATGAGAGTTGCAAGGTGAGCTTTATAGCAAAAGCGATGATCCAATTACAGGTGTGAAAGAG
The DNA here is from genome assembly GCF_027579735.1 of Bombina bombina. Classification (NCBI taxonomy): domain Eukaryota; kingdom Metazoa; phylum Chordata; class Amphibia; order Anura; family Bombinatoridae; genus Bombina; species Bombina bombina. The sequence goes on from NC_069508.1 coordinate 45,046,395, forward strand.
TTTGCTTGAAAAAGGGTAAGAGTCCACAACTGTAACATGACAGCTACGAAGCCAAAAAGAGAGAGAGGTAGCAGAAGCTCTTTGACCTCTCCTCTGTCCAGAATAAACGACAAACAGGGAAGAAGTTTGTCGAAAATCTTTAGTTGCCTGTAAATAAAATTTCAGGGCACGGACAACGTCCAGATTGTGCAGAAGACGTTCCTTCTTTGAAGAAGGGTTGGGGCACAATGATGGAACAACAATCTCTTGATTGATATTCCTGTTGGTAACTACCTTAGGTAAAAACCCAGGTTTAGTACGCAGGACTACCTTGTCTGAATGGAAAATCAGATAAGGAGAATCACAATGTAAGGCAGATAACTCAGAGACTCTTCGAGCCGAGGAAATAGCCATTAAAAACAGAACTTTCCAAGATAACAGTTTGATATCAATGGAATGAAGGGGTTCAAACGGAACACCCTGTAAAACGTTAAGAACTAAGTTTAAACTCCATGGCGGAGCAACCGTTTTAAACACAGGCTTAATCCTGGCCAAAGCCTGACAAAAAGCCTGAACCGGATTAGTTATAGAAACCAAATTTTCACAGTAAATGCATTAATTTAGCAAAGGATTGCACCCATTAGCAAATGGATTATTAACCCCTTAATACCAAAAAACGGATAATAAAATATATAACGTTTTTATCACAGTCAAAGCACAGTCTCACAGGTCTGCTGTGAGTGATTACCTCCCTCAAACTAGCTTTGGAGACCCCTGAGCTCTGTAGAGACGTCCTGGATCATGCAGAGAGAATAAGGAAGGCTGTGACTGAATTTTTGATGCGTAGTAAAAGCGCCAAAATAGGCCCCTCCCACTCATAATACAACAGTGGGGAAGCTCAGTAAATTGATTTTATTCAAAATAAACGAAAGCCAAGTGGAAAATAATGCCCATAAAATTTTTCACCAAGTACCTCAGAGAAAAAAACGATTAACCTGCCAGTAAACGTTTTAGTATGAATATATGAAATGATATTAAAAGCCTGTTGCTAGTCGCTCTCACTGCAGAAAGGCTATAAGTTATATGTATAAAGTATTTTCTTAGTGAAGTGCCATTCCCCAGAAATACCTCAGTGCCAACATACATACATAACAGCCTGATACCAGTTGCTACTACTGCATTTAAGGCTGTACTTACATTATATCGGTATTAGCAGTATTTTCTCAGTCAATTCCATTCCTTAGAAAATAATATACTGCAACATACCTCTTTGCAGGTGAACCCTGCCCGCTGTCCCCTGTTCTGAAGTTACCTCACTCCTTAGAATGGCCGAGAACAGCAAATGGATCTTAGTTACGTCCGCTAAGATCATATACAAACTCAGGTAGATTCTTCTTCTAAAACTGCCTGAGAAAACATAATTTATGCTTACCTGATAAATTCCTTTCTTCTGTAGTGTGATCAGTCCACGGGTCATCATTACTTCTGGGATATTACTCCTCCCCAACAGGAAGTGCAAGAGGATTCACCCAGCAGAGCTGCATATAGCTCCTCCCCTCTACGTCACTCCCAGTCATTCGACCAAGGACCAACGAGAAAGGAAAAGCCAAGGGTGAAGTGGTGACTGGAGTATAAATTAAAAAATATTTACCTGCCTTAAAAACAGGGCGGGCCGTGGACTGATCACACTACAGAAGAAAGGAATTTATCAGGTAAGCATAAATTATGTTTTCTTCTGTTAAGTGTGATCAGTCCACGGGTCATCATTACTTCTGGGATACCAATACCAAAGCAAAAGTACACGGATGACGGGAGGGATAGGCAGGCTCTTTATACAGAAGGAACCACTGCCTGAAGAACCTTTCTCCCAAAAATAGCCTCCGATGAAGCAAAAGTGTCAAATTTGTAAAATTTGGAAAAAGTATGAAGCGAAGACCAAGTTGCAGCCTTGCAAATCTGTTCAACAGAGGCCTCATTCTTGAAGGCCCAAGTGGAAGCCACAGCTCTAGTAGAATGAGCTGTAATTCTTTCAGGAGGCTGCTGTCCAGCAGTCTCATAAGCTAAACGAATTATGCTACGAAGCCAAAAAGAAAGAGAGGTCGTAGAAGCTTTTTGACCTCTCCTCTGCCCAGAGTAAATGACAAACAGAGAAGACGTTTGTCGAAATTCCTTAGTTGCCTGTAAGTAAAATTTTAGAGCACGGACTACATCCAGGTTGTGCAGTAGACGTTCCTTCTTTGAAGAAGGATTTGGGCATAAAGAAGGAACAACAATCTCTTGATTGATATTCCTGTTAGTAACTACCTTAGGTAAGAACCCAGGTTTAGTACGCAGGACTACCTTATCCGAATGAAAAATCAAATAAGGAGAATCACAATGTAAGGCTGATAATTCAGAGACTCTTCGAGCCGAGGAAATAGCCATTAAAAATAGAACTTTCCAAGATAACAACTTTATATCAATGGAATGAAGGGGTTCAAACGGAACGCCCTGTAAAACATTAAGAACAAGGTTTAAACTCCATGGTGGAGCAACAGTTTTAAACACAGGCTTAATCCTGGCCAAAGCCTGACAAAAAGCCTGGACGTCAGGAACTTCTGACAGACGTTTGTGTAACAGAATGGACAGAGCTGAGATCTGTCCCTTTAATGAACTAGCAGATAAACCCTTTTCTAAACCTTCTTGTAGAAAAGACAATATCCTAGGAATCCTAACCTTACTCCAAGAGTAACCTTTGGATTCACACCAATATAGGTATTTACGCCATATCTTATGGTAAATCTTTCTGGTAACAGGTTTCCTAGCCTGTATTAAGGTATCAATAACTGACTCAGAAAACCCACGTCTTGATAAAATCAAACGTTCAATTTCCAAGCAGTCAGCTTCAGAGAAGTTAGATTTTGATGTTTGAAGGGACCCTGTATCAGAAGGTCCTGTTTCAGAGGTAGAGACCAAGGTGGACAGGATGACATGTCCACCAGGTCTGCATACCAAGTCCTGCGTGGCCACGCAGGTGCTATTAGAATCACTGATGCTCTCTCTTGTTTGATTCTGGCAATCAATCAAGGAAGCAACGGGAAGGGTGGAAACACGTAAGCCATCCTGAAGTCCCAAGGTGCTGTCAGAGCATCTATCAGGACTGTTCCTGGATCCCTGGATCTGGACCCGTAACGAGGAAGCTTGGCGTTCTGTCGAGACGCCATGAGATCTATCTCTGGTTTGCCCCAACGTCGCAGTATTTGGGCAAAGACCTCCGGATGAAGTTCCCACTCCCCCGGATGAAAAGTCTGACGACTTAAGAAATCCGCCTCCCAGTTCTCCACTCCCGGGATGTGGATTGCTGACAGGTGGCAAGAGTGAGACTCTGCCCAGAGAATTATCTTTGATACTTCCATCATAGCTAGGGAGCTTCTTGTCCCTCCCTGATGGTTGATGTAAGCTACAGTCGTGATGTTGTCCGACTGAAACCTGATGAACCCCCGAGTTGTCAACTGGGGCCAAGCCAGGAGGGCATTGAGAACTGCTCTCAATTCCAGAATGTTTATTGGCAGGAGACTCTCCTCCTGACTCCATTGTCCCTGAGCCTTCAGAGAATTCCAGACGGCACCCCAACCTAGAAGGCTGGCGTCTGTTGTTACAATTGTCCAGTCTGGTCTGCTGAATGGCATCCCCCTGGACAGATGTGGCCGAGAAAGCCACCATAGAAGAGAATTTCTGGTCTCTTGATCCAGATTCAGAGAAGGGGATAAGTCTGAGTAATCCCCATTCCACTGACTTAGCATGCACAGTTGCAGTGGTCTGAGGTGTAAGCGTGCAAAGGGTACTATGTCCATTGCCGCTACCATTAAGCCGATTACCTCCATGCATTGAGCCACTGACGGGTGTTGAATGTAATGTAGGGTGCGGCAAGCACTTTGAAGTCTTGTTAGCCTGTCCTCTGTCAGGTAAATCTTCATTTCTACAGAATCTATAAGAGTCCCCAGGAAGGGAACTCTTGTGAGTGGAACGAGTGAACCTTTCTTTTCGTTCACCTTCCATCCATGTGACCTTAGAAATGCCAGCACTAACTCTGTATGAGACTTGGCAGTTTGAAAGCTTGAAGCTTGTATCAGAATGTCGTCTAGGTATGGAGCTACCGAGATTCCCCGCGGTCTTAGTACCGCCAGAAGAGCACCCAGAACCTTTGTGAAGATTCTTGGAGCTGTAGCCAATCCGAATGGAAGAGCCACAAACTGGTAATGCCTGTCTAGGAAGGCAAACCTTAGGTACCGATAATGATCTTTGTGAATCGGTATGTGAAGGTAAGCATCTTTTAAATCTACAGTGGTCATGTACTGACCCTCTTGGATCATAGGTAAAATTGTCCGAATAGTCTCCATCTTGAACGATGGAACTCTTAGGAATTTGTTTAGGATCTTTAAGTCCAGGATTGGTCTGAAAGTTCCCTCTTTTTTGGGAACCACAAACAGATTTGAGTAAAACCCCTTGTCCCTGTTCCGATCGTGGAACTGGATGGTTTACTCCCATTAACAAGAGCTCTTGTACGCAGCGTAGAAACGCCTCTTTCTTTGTCTGGATTGTTGACAATCTTGACAGATGAAATCTCTCTCTTGGAGGAGAGTATTTGAAGTCCAGAAGGTATCCCTGAGATATTATCTCTAGCGCCCAGGGATCCTGGACATCTCTTGCCCAAGCCTGGGCGAAGAGAGAAAGTCTGCCCCCCACTAGATCCGATCCCGGATCGGGGGCCCTCAATTCATGCTGTTTTAGGGGCAGCAGCAGGTTTCCTGGCCTGCTTGCCCTTGTTCCAGGACTGGTTAGGTTTCCAGCCTTGTCTGTAGCGAGCAACAGCTCCTTCCTGTTTTGGTGCAGAGGAAGTTGATGCTGCTCCTGCTTTGAAATTACGAAAGGAACGAAAATTAGACTGTCTAGCCTTAACTTTGGCTTTGTCCTGAGGCAGGGCATGGCCTTTACCTCCTGTAATGTCAGCGATAATCTCTTTCAACCCGGGCCCGAATAAGGTCTGCCCTTTGAAAGGTATATTAAGCAATTTAGACTTAGAAGTAACATCAGCTGACCAGGATTTTAGCCACAGCGCCCTGCGTGCCTGAATGGCGAATCCTGAATTCTTCGCCGTAAGTTTAGTAAGATGTACTACGGCCTCCGAAATGAATGAATTAGCTAGTTTAAGGACTCTAAGCCTGTCCGTAATGTCGTCCAGAGTAGCTGAACCAATGTTCTCTTCCAGAGACTCAATCCAGAATGCCGCTGCAGCCGTGATCGGCGCAATGCATGCAAGGGGTTGCAATATAAAACCTTGTTGAACAAACATTTTCTTAAGGTAACCCTCTAACTTTTTATCCATTGGATCTGAAAAAGCACAGCTATCCTCCACCGGGATAGTGGTACGCTTAGCTAAGGTAGAAACTGCTCCCTCCACCTTAGGGACCGTTTGCCATAAGTCCCTTGTGGTGGCGTCTATTGGAAACATTTTTCTAAATATCGGAGGGGGTGAGAACGGCACACCGGGTCTATCCCACTCCTTAGTAACAATTTCAGTAAGTCTCTTAGGTATAGGAAAAACCTCAGTACTCGTCGGTACCGCAAAATATTTATCCAACCTACACATTTTCTCTGGTATTGCAACTGTGTTACAATCATTCAGAGCCGCTAACACCTCCCCTAGTAATACACGGAGGTTTTCCAGTTTAAATTTAAAATTTGAAATATCTGAATCCAGTCTGTTTGGATCAGAACCGTCACCCACAGAATGAAGTTCTCCGTCCTCATGTTCTGCCACCTGTGACGCAGTGTCTGACATGGCCCTAATATTATCAGCGCACTCTGTTCTCACCCCAGAGTGATCACGCTTAGCTCTTAGTTCTGGTAATTTAGCCAAAACCTCAGTCATAACAGTAGCCATATCCTGTAATGTGATTTGTAATGGCCGCCCAGATGTACTCGGCGCTACAATATCACGCACCTCCCTCTGAGCGGGAGATGTAGGTACTGACACGTGAGGCGAGTTAGTCGGCATAACTCTCCCCTCGTTGTTTGGTGAAATTTGTTCAATTTGTACAGATTGACTTTTTATTTAAAGTAGCATCAATACAGTTAGTACATAAATTTCTATTGGGCTCCACTTTGGCATTGCAACAAATGACACAGGTATCATCCTCTGAATCAGACATGTTTAACACACTAGCAAATAACTTGCAACTTGGAAATACAATTCAATTAGAATAATATTAAAACGTACTGTGCCTTTAAGAAGCACAGAAGATCTATGACAGTTGAAAATTAATAAATTGAAACAGTTATAGCCTCAATCCTTGTAAACAACACAACTTTAGCAAAGGTTTAATCCCATTAGCAAAGATAACAAATTCTGAAAGCAGGAAACAAATTACAGAATAAACGTTTTTTATCTCAGTCAAACTACAATTCTCACAGCTCTGCTGAGAGAAATTACCTCCCTCAAAATAAGTTTTGAAGACCCCTGAGCTCTGTAGAGATGAACCGGATCATGCAGGGAATACAATGAGTTGCTGACTGAAATATTTGATGCGTAGTAAAAGCGCCAAAAAAACGGCCCCTCCCCCTCACACACAGCAGTGAGGGAGAACAGAAACTGTCAGAAAACAGATTAAGCAACTGCCAAGTGGAAAAAAAGTGCCCAAACATTTATTCACTCAGTACCTCAGTAAATGAAAACTATTTTACATTCCAGCAAAAACGTTAAACATAATCTCTAGTTATTAAACAGCTTTATGTATTTCTTACAGTGTAATTCTAGAGAAGTACCATTCCCCAGAATACTGAAGTGTAAAGTATACATACATGACATTATATCGGTATGGCAGGATTTTCTCATCAATTCCATTATCAGAAAATAAAAACTGCTACATACCTCTATGCAGATTCATCTGCCCGCTGTCCCCTGATCTGAAGTTTACCTCTCCTCAGATGGCCGAGAAACAGCAATATGATCTTAACTACTCCGGCTAAAATCATAACAAAAACTCTGGTAGATTCTTCTTCAAACTCTGCCAGAGAGATAATAACACACTCCGGTGCTATTTTAAAATAACAAACTCTTGATTGAAGATAAAAACTAAGTATAATCACCATAGTCCTCTCACACATCCTATCTAGTCGTTGGGTGCAAGAGAATGACTGGGAGTGACGTAGAGGGGAGGAGCTATATGCAGCTCTGCTGGGTGAATCCTCTTGCACTTCCTGTTGGGGAGGAGTAATATCCCAGAAGTAATGATGACCCGTGGACTGATCACACTTAACAGAAGAAAAAACACACTCCGGTGCCGTTTAAAACAACAAACTTTTGATTGAAGAAATAAAAACTAAATTTAATAACCACACTCCTCTCACACATCCTATCTATTAGTTAGGTGCAAGAGAATGACTGGGTATGACGTAGAGGGGAGGAGCTATATAGCAGCTCTGCTTGGGTGATCCTCTTGCACTTCCTGTTAGGGAGGAGTTATAATCCCATAAGTAATGGATGACCCGTGGACTGACTACACTTAACAGGAGAAACGGCCATTCTCATCCTCCAGTGCCTGCATTCACTGCCCAAAAACATATCCTCACTCCGGAGGAATAATGTTATATTAGTGTCCTAATGAAGTGTAAAATGTGCCAAATTTTATGTGTACCTTCTTCTTCTGGATCAAATATAAAATTTAGCACTTACCTCAGAATGCTGCCCGGCAGGAGGGCAGCCCACCTGGCATGCGAGGTCCTCTGTTCACCTCACATTGGCTTGTGGAACAAAAAAGAAAAGTACCGAGTATATTCTCTTCCCTCAGACTTTTACAAGCAGGGCAGCAAACCAAGTATGGGTGGTGCAGTGAGAATTATTTCCCACAAGTTACCATTGCTTTAACGCCACCAAATGCTTCTCATTTTACTGAAGAGACTGATCTGGTCTAGGCTACACCCTAGGACAAAGTAGCACACTCTGGCACTACTTAAAAAATAATAAACTCTTGATTGAAGAATCTATAACACCTCACTTTGCCTCTTCCTATCACTAACACAGGCAAAGAAAATGACTGAGTTGGGAGGAGCTATTTATACAGCTCTGCTGTGGTGCTCTTTACCTCCTCCTGCTGACCAGGAGGCGATATCCCACAAGGATGAAATCCGTGGACTCATCGTATCTTGAAAAAGAAAAACACTTAAGGCAACACTTACCTTGATTTCTGCCTGGCAGCTCTCAGGTTTGAGAGGTCCTCTCCCTCACATCGACCTGAGGAAAACATGCTGAGTCAATGAGTAACTCAGATTGAAGGATAAGGGCAGCAAGAAATTATGGGGAGGCGCAGTGAGAATTATGTCCCACCAGTTCCCATTGCTCTAAAGCCACCAAAGCTCTACTGTAGAGACTGATATGGAATACGGCTACACCCTAGAACAAAGCAGCACAATCTTGCACTACTTTAAAAATAATAAACTCTTGATGGAAGAATCTAATACCTTGCTTTACCTCTTCCTATCACAAATGATGGCAAAGAGAATGACTGGAGTGGGAGGTAAGGGAGGGGGAGCCATTTAACAGCTCTACCGTGGTGCTCGTTGCCTCCTCCTGCTGGCCAGGAGGTGATTATCCCATTAGTAATTAAGATAATCAGTGGACTCATTGTGTCTTAAAAAAGAAAGTCAGCACTTACCTCAGATCTGCCAGGCAGCACACTAGGTTTGAGAGGTCTTCTCCCTCACATGGACCTGTGGAAAAAGATAAAGACCAAGTAATATTACTCAGACTCCGTATTAGGGCCGCTTTAACTACATGGGAGGGGCATGTTCCCATTGCTTGAAAGCCACCACCACTGCTCTACTGAAGAGACCGATATGGACTACGGCTACAACCTAAGACAAAGCAGAACAATGCACTGCCGAAAATAAAATCTTGCTTGAAGAATCTTCTTTCCAACACAAACTTTACCACTTCCTTGCTCGAACGTAGGCAAAGAGAATGACTGGGGTTGGAGGGAAGGGAGGTGATATTTAACAGCTTTTCTGGGTGCTCTTTGCCGCCTCCTGCTGGGCAGGAGTGATATTCCGATTAGATGATCTGTGGACTCGTCATTGGGAAAAAAAAACAGAATTTATTTTTACCTGATAAATTTCTTTCTCCTACAGTGTATCCGGTCCACGGCTTCATCCTTACTTGTGGGATATTCTCAATCCCTACAGGAAGTGGCAAAGAGAGCACACAGCAAAGCTGTCCATATAGCTCCCCTCAGGCTCCGCCCCCCCAGTCATTCGACCGACGGTTAGGAGAAAAAGGAGAACCATAGGGTGCAGTGGTGACTAGTTTATAAAAAATAAATTGAAACCCGACTAAAATGCCAGGGTGGGCCGTGTACCGGATACACCGTAGGAGAAAGAAATTTATCAGGTAAACATAAATTCCGTTTTCTCCTACATTGGTGTATCCGGTCCACGGCTTCATCCTTACTTCTGGGAACCAATACCAAAGCTTTAGGACACGGATGAAGGGAGGGAACAAGTCAGGTAACCTAAACGGAAGGCACCACTGCTTGCAAAACCTTTCTCCCAAAAATAGCCTCCGAAGAAGCAAAAGTATTGAATTTGTAAAATTTGGCAAATGTATGCAGTGAAGACCAAGTCGCTGCCTTACAGATCTGTTCAACAGAAGCCTCATTCTTGAAAGCCCAAGTGGAAGCCACAGCTCTAGTAGAGTGAGCTGTAATTCGTTCAGGAGGCTGCCTTCCAGCAGTCTCATAAGCCAACCGGATGATGCTTTTCAGCCAGAAAGACAGAGAGGTCGCAGTCGCCTTTTGACCTCTCCTCTTACCAGAATAGACGACAAACAAGGACGATGTTTGTCTGAAATCTTTAGTTGCTTTTAGGTAAAACTTCAAAGCACGAACCACATCGAGATTGTGTAACAGACGTTCCTTGTTAGAAGCTGGGTTAGGACACAGAGAAGGAACAACTATTTCCTGGTTAATATTCTTACTGGAAACCACTTTTGGAAGAAAACCAGGTTTGGTACGTAAAACGACCTTATCTGTATGAAACACCAGGTAGGGTGAATTACACTGCAAAGCAGACAATTCAGAAACTCTTCTAGCGGAAGAGATAGCAACCAAAAACAAAACTTTCCAAGATAGTAACTTAATATCTATGGAATGTAGAGGTTCAAACGGAACCCCCTGAAGAACTGAAAGAACTAGATTTAGACTCCATGGAGGAGCCACAGGTCTGTAGACAGGCTTGATTCTGACTAAAGCCTGCACAGACTCCTGAACATCTGGCATTGCTGCCAGACGTTTGTGTAACAAAACAGACAGAGCTGATATCTGTCCTTTCAAGGAACTAGCTGACAAACCTTTCTCCAATCCTTCTTGGAGAAAAGCTAAAATCCTTGGAATCCTAATCTTACTCCATGAGTAACCCTTGGATTCGCACCAACAAAGATATTTCCGCCATATCTTATGGTAAATTTTCCTAGTGACAGGCTTTCTAGCCTGAATCAGGGTATCTATAACTGAATCCGAAAACCCACGCTTAGCTAGAATCAAGCGTTCAATCTCCAAGCAGTAAGTTGCAGAGAGACTAGGTTTGGATGTACGAATGGACCTTGAATTAGAAGGTCCTGCTTCAAAGGTAGCTTCCATGGTGGAACCGATGACATTCACCAGGTCTGCATACCAGGTCCTGCGTGGCCATGCAGGAGCTATCAGAATTACCGATGCCTTCTCCTGTTTGATCCTGGCTACTAGCCGTGGGAGAAGAGGAAACGGTGGAAAGACATAAGCTAGATTGAACGACCAAGGCGCTGCTAAGGCATCTACCAGTGTCGCCTTGGGATCCCTGGACCCGTAACATGGAACTTTTGAGTTCCGACGTGACGCCATCAGATCGAGGATCCGGAATGCCCCATAGTTGAGTTAACTGGGCAAAAACCTCCGGGTGAAGTTCCCACTCCCCCGGATGGAAAGTCTGACGACTCAGATAATCCACTTCCCAGTTGTCCACTCCTGGGATGTGAATTGCTGATAGATGGCAGAAGCGATCCTCTGCCCATTTGATGATCTTGGATACCTCTCTCATCGCCAGGGAACTCTTCGTACCCCCTGATGATTGATGTACGCGACAGTCGTCATGTTGTCCGACTGAAATCTGATGAATCTGGCCTCCGCTATTTGAGGCCATGCCTGGAGCGCATTGAATATCGCTCTCAATTCCAATATGTTTATCGGGAGAAGAGATTCTTCCCGAGACCATAGACCCTGAGCCTTCAGGGACTCCCAGACCGCGCCCCAGCCCAAAAGACTGGCGTCGGTCGTGACGATGATCCACTCCGGTCTGCGGAAACTCATTCCCTGAGAAAGGTGATCTAGAGACAGCCACCAGAGGAGTGAGTCTCTGGTTTTCTGGTCCATTTGAATCTGGGGAGACAAGTCTGCATAATCCCCATTCCACTGTTTGAGCATGCACAGTTGCAATGGTCTTAAATGAATTTGAGCAAAAGGAACCACGTCCATTGCCGCAACCATTAGTCCTATTACCTCCATGCACTGAGCTATGGAGGGCTGAGGAATGGATTGAAGAACTCGACAAGCGTTCAGAAACTTTAACTTCATGACCTCTGTCAGAAAGATCTTCATTTCTACGGAGTCTATTATTGTTCCCAGAAAGGGAACCCTTGTGGACGGGGACAGGGAACTTTTTTCTATGTTCACCTTCCACCGGTGAGATCTGAGAAAGGCTAGAACAATGTCTGTATGAGCCCTTGCTTTGGGAAGGGACGACGCTTGTATTAGAATGTAGTCTAGGTAAGGTGCTACTGCAATGCCCCTCGGCCTTAGCACCGCTAGAAGGGACCCTAGCACCTTTGTGAAAATTCTGGGAGCAGTGGCTAATCCGAACGGAAGAGCCACAAACTGGTAATGTTTGTCCAGAAAGGCGAACCTCAGGAACTGATGGTGATCTTTGTGGATAGGAATATGCAGGTACGCATCCTTTAAGTCCACGGTAGTCATGTATTGACCCTCCTGGATCGTTGGTAAAATTGTCCGAATGGTTTCCCTTTTGAATGATGGAACTCTGAGGAATTTGTTTAGAATTTTTAAGTCCAGAATTGGCCTGAAAGTTCCTTCTTTTTTGGGAACTACAAACAGGTTTGAGTAAAAACCCAGTCCTTGTTCCACTGTTGGAACTGGGTGTATCACTCCCATCTTTAATAGGTCTTCTACGCAACGTAAGAATGCCTGTCTCTTTATCTGGTCTAAAGATAAACGAGACATGTGGAACTTTCCCCTTGGAGGAAGGTCCTTGAACTCTAGAAGATACCCCTGAGAAACAATTTCTAGTGCCCAGGGGTCCGGAACATCTCTTGCCCAAGCCTGAGCAAAGAGAGAAAGTCTGCCCCCTACTAGATCCGGTCCCGGATCGGGGGCTACCCCTTCATGCTGTCTTGGTAGCAGCAGCAGGCTTCTTGGCCTGTTTGCCCTTGTTCCAGCCTTGCAAAGGCTTCCATGCTGGTTTGGGCTGGGATGCGTTACCCTCTTGCCTAGTGGCTGTAGAGATGGAAGTCGGTCCGTTCCTGAAATTGCGAAAGGAACGAAAATTAGTTATTTTTAGCCTTGAAAGGTCTATCCTGTGGAAGGGCATGGCCCTTTCCCCCAGTGATATCTGAAATAATTTCCTTCAACTCTGGCCCAAATAGGGTCTTACCCTTGAAAGGAATATTAAGTAATTTTGTTTTGGACGACACATCCGCCGACCAAGACTTTAACCAAAGCGCTCTGCGCACCACAATTGCAAAACCAGCGTCTGTAATGAAAGAATTAGCCAACTTCAGGGCGTGAATTCTGTCCATGACTTCATCATAAGAAGTCTCCTTTTGGAGCGAGTTTTCTAGTTCCTCAAACCAAAAAGTCGCTGCAGTGGCTACAGGAATAATGCAAGAAATTGGTTGAAGAAGAAAACCCTGTTGAACAAAGATTTTCTTAAGTAAACCTAATTTTTTATCCATAGGATCTTTGAAAGCGCAACCGTCTTCTATTGGTATAGTCGTACGCTTAGCTAGCGTTGAAACTGCCCCCTCTACCTTAGGGACCGTCTGCCACGCGTCCCTTCTGGGATCAACAATTGGGAACATTTTCTTAAATATAGGAGGGGGAACAAAAGGTACTCCTGGCTTCTCCCACTCCTTATTAACGATATCCGCCACCCTCTTGGCTATAGGAAACGCATCAGTGTGTACTGGGACCTCTAAGAATTTGTCCATTTTACATAATTTTTCTGGGATCACCAAAGGATCACAATCATCAAGTGTAGCTAGTACCTCCTTAAGTAGGGCGCGGAGGTGTTCTAGCTTAAATTTAAATGCTATAGTATCAGGCTCTGCCTGCTGAGAAACTTTTCCTGTGTCAGAAATTTCTCCCTCAGACAGGCCTTCCCTCACCGCTAAGTCAGATTGGTGTGAGGGAACTACAGATAACTTATCCTCTGCGTCTGCTTGCTCATCCTGTGTTTAAAACTGAGCAATCACGCTTCCTAGGAAAAGCAGGCAGTTTGGAAAAAATGCTGAGAGAATTATCCATTACTGCCGCAGTTGCATAGTAATCACAATTGGTGCGTTAGATGTACTGGGCATCGCTTGCGCGGGCATAGCTGGTGTTGACACAGAAGGGGAGGATAGCGAGCCATCTTCACACCCTTCATCTAAAGAATCATCTTGGGCTATATCTTTAAGTGTAATTGTACGGTCCTTAAGCTGTTTGGACGCTATAGCACATTTCACACAAATTTAATGGGGGAACCACCTTGGCCTTTGAACATACAGAACATAGGCTATCTGAAGGTTCAGACATGTTTAATAGACTTAAAAATAACTTCAATGCAATAAAATTTATTTTTGACAAAAACGTTACTTTCTCTTTAACTAATAAAAGTGCATACTTTATTACTGAACCATCAAAAAACCATCAAAAACACATCCGATTTTTATGAATTTTTCACCAGTGTCATAATGCTTTGAAAAGGTTGCACACTAATTTTCAGACCAATTAACCCCTTAATGCCCAAACCGGAGCTAATAACAGCAGTTTACCGGTTAACACACTACAGTACTCTGCCACAGCTTGCCCTGTGGCTTTTACCTTCCTTAGGGTTATTTTGGTAAGAATATAAGCCTCCCTGGAGCCCTTTCTGATGCCTCCGGACTCCCCACGTGAAGCTGCATTAACTGGCTAGTCAAAACCAATTCGCAATTGAGGTGCGAAAATGAGGCTTCCTTCCTCTGCATACCAGAGTGGAGGGGCCTTTCTGACTAGATCAGGTGTCCAACTAAGTGCCAGGTGCAAATTAATCCCCAAAAGTGTTTTAAGTTGATAAAAAAAAACACCTTTTTAAGTTGAAAACTTGCTAAAAAGCAATCGATTAGCCCACAATAGTGTCAACCAGCATAAGCCCTTAAAATAAGCCATCCTTTTATTGCTGAATCTAATAACAATGGCTTACCTATCCCAGAGGGAATTTCTGACAGTCTTCTAGCATTACTGGGTCTCGTTAGAAAAATGACTGATCATACCTGAAGCAGTTAAGCCTGCAAACTGTTCCCCCAACTGATGTTATCTGGTTTCAACAGTCCTGCGTGGGAACAGCAATGGATTTTAGTTACTGGTGCTAAAATCATAGTCCTCTTAGCAGAAATCTTCACTTTCTGCTGCAGAGTAAATAGTACAAGCCGGCACTATTTTAAAATAACAAACTCTTGATAGAAGAAATAAAAAACTACAACTAACACACTCTTTACCACCCCCGGGGAGATGCTACTAGTTAGAGCTGCAAAGAGAATGACTGGGGGGGCGGAGCCTGAGGGGAGCTATATGGACAGCTTTGCTGTGTGCTCTCTTTGCCACTTCCTGTAGGGATTGAGAATATCCCACAAGTAAGGATGAAGCCGTGGAACGGATACATCAATGTAGGAGAAATTAGCTGTTTTTATCCGGAAACTACCTGAAAGTTCCTCATTGCACTCAGTGATACAGGAATTTATGGATAAGAGAAGCATCTCTTCCCACCTTTGTCTGCTTTTTAGTTATTTTTAGGTTGAACCAGAACTACAACCCACAGTACATATCTCCAGTAACAAATAGGACAAAAATATGACAAAAATATGACACTGACCATATTTACATCAACAAAATCTTTATTTTTAATCAGTAGACCAGCATTATCTAAACTGCAAGAAGTGGAAACAAAAACAGATCACATCACAGCTTTTGGTCACAGAGCATGCTAGAAATTAAAGTGTACAAAAACACAGCAGCTTCAATTTAGGTAAAGAGGGTTATGGTTTTTCAGGTGTATACTAGAAACCACTGGAGCAATGGAACTAAAAATTTTCAAATATCAAACAATGAAACAAGCTAAAAAACATTTTATTTACAGCAGAAAGACGTTAAATATAATATGCATTATAAATGCAAACTGCGAAATAAAAAAGTAATAAAACAAAATCTAAAAACTATTAAAAATTGGATTAACATTGTTTTGATAACATTTTAATCATATTAAACAGTCACTGATGACCATATGACATTTATGACTCCAATGGTTCAGCTGCTACTTCTGCATCTTCAGTGTCTACACACACATCCCCCTCTGCGCCAGCGTCCATATCAGCAGTCACATCTGTTTCCTGACTCTCAAAGGGATTTTCACCCTAAGGGAGTGAAACAAAGGGTTAATGTACCTAAATATAGTGGTGTAAAGATCCTCTAGAAGAATTAAACATTAAAAGTATCTAGCTGCAAGCTTTATTTTTAAGAAATCTAAAAAGGTGTGGAAACAAAATGACTGCCCCTTTAAATAAAGGTGGACACTGAATTTTTACTATTATGACTGTTTTGCAAATAGTTGGTGAACTTCAGCTAACAGCAGTAAAAAGAGGTTAATTTGATTTCCTTTGTGGATACTAAAGTAGGTAGGCTCAGGAATGCTCTGCAGACAGGATGCGTTTAGCTAGGTCCCAGTAATGTATTGGTGATGCCAAGCCAACTTTTCAACAAAGGATACAAAGTGAATGAAGCAAATTTGATAACCAAACGTAAATTGGAAAGTTGCTTCATGTTTTGTTTGAATCATTAAAGTTCCACTTTAAAAATGTAACCACATCAGGATAAAAACCCCAAGCAAGAAAGATTTGAGGACCATTAATACAGTAGAGTTTCATAATCAAATAAAAAAATTATGCTTACCTGATAAATTTCTCTCTTGTGGGGTATCCAGTCCACGGGTTCATCCATTACTTGTGGGATATTCTCCTTCCCAACAGGAAGTTGCAAGAGGACACCCACAGCAGAGCTGTCTATATAGCTCCTCCCCTAACCCCCACCTCCAGTCATTAGACCGAAGACAAGTAAGAAAAAGGAGAAACTATAGGGTGCAGTGGTGACTAGTTTTAAAAATAAAAACACCTGCCTTAAAGTGACAGGGCGGGCCATGGACTGGATACACCACAAGAGAAAGAAATTTATCAGGTAAGCATAAATTTTGTTTTCTCTTGTAAGGTGTATCCAGTCCACGGGTTCATCCATTACTTGTGGGATACCAATACCAAAGCTTTAGGACACTGATGAAGGGAGGGACAAGGCAGGAACTTAAACGGAAGGCACCACTGCCTGTAAGACCTTTCTCCCAAAAATAGCCTCCGAGGAAGCAAAAGTATCAAATTTGTAGAATTTAGAAAAAGGTATGAAGCGAAGGCCAAGTCGCCGCCTTACAAATCTGTTCAACAGAGGCCTCATGTTTAAAAGCCCATGTGGAAGCTACCGCTCTAGTAGAATGAGCTGTAATTCCTTCAGGAAGCTGCTGGCCAGCAGTCTCATAAGCTAAACGGATTATGCTTCTCAGCCAAAAAGAAAGAAGTTGCCGAAGCCTTTTGGCCTCTCCTCTTTCCAGAATAGACAACAATGCAGATGTTTGACGAAAATCCTTAGTAGCTTGCAAATAAAACTTTAAAGCACAAACCACGTCAAGATTGTGTAATAGACGTTCCTTCTTTGAAGGATTAGGACACAGACGGAACAACAATTTCCTGATTGATATTATTATTAGATACCACCTTAGGAAGAAACCCAGGTTTGGTACGCAAAACTACCTTATCTGCATGGAAGATCAGATGAGGGGAATCACACTGCAAGGCAGATAACTCTGAAACTCTTCGAGCCGAAGAGATAGCTACTAGGAACAGAACTTTCCAAGATAAAAGCTTGATATCTATGGAATGCAAAGGTTCAAACGGAACCCCTTGAACTTTAAGAACTAAATTTAAACTCCATGGCGGAGCAATAGGTTTAAACACAGGCTTGATTCTAACTAAAGCCTGACAAAACGCCTGAACATCTGGAACATCAGCCAGACGCTTATGCAAAAGGACAGAGCAGAAATCTGTCCCTTTAAGGAACTAGCCGATAATCCCTTTTCCAATCCTTCTTGGAGAAAGGATAATATCCTAGGAATCCTGACCTTACTCCACGAGTAACCCTTGGATTCACACCAATGAAGATATTTACACCATATCTTATAATAGATTTTCCTAGTGACAGGCTTTCGAGCCTGAATCAAGGTATCAATGACCGACTCTGAAAAACCACGTTTTGACATAATCAAGCGTTCAATCTCCAAGCAGTCAGACACAGAGAAATTAGATTTGGATGTTTGAATGGACCTTGGAGTAGAAGGTCCTGCCTCAGCGGCAGAGTCAATGGTGGAAAGGATGACATATCCACCAGATCTGCATACCAAGTCCTGCGTGGCCACGCAGGTGCTATCAAAATCACAGAAGCTCTCTCCTGCTTGATCTTGGCAATCAGACGAGGGAGGAGAGGAAATGGTGGAAACACATGAGCCAGGCTGAAGGACCAGGGCACTGCTAGAGAATCTATCAGCGTTGCCTGGGGATCCCTTGACCTGGACCCGTAACAAGGAAGCTTGGTGTTCTGACGAGACGCCATCAGATCCAGTTCTGGTTTGCCCCATAGTTGAATCAGCTGGGCAAATACCTCCGGGTGGAGCGCCCACTCCCCTGGATGAAAAGTCCGCCTCCCAGTTCTCTACTCCTGGGATATGGATAGCTGAGAGATGGCAAGAGTGAACCTCTGCTCATAGAATTATCTTGGAAACCTCCATCATTGCCAGGGGACTCCTTGTTCCCCCCGATGGTTGATATAGGCTACAGTCGTGATATTGTCCAACTGAAATCTGATGAATCTGACTGCAGTTAGTTGAGGCCAAGCCTGAAGAGCATTGAATATTGCTCTTAGCTCCAGAATGTTTATCGGAAGGAGGGCTTCCTCCTGAGTCCACGAACCCTGAGCCTTCAGGGAATTCCAGACTGCGCCCCAGCCCAGAAGGCTGGCATCTGTCGTCACTATAGTCCACTCCGGCCTGCGGAAACACATTCCCCTGGACAGATGGACCCGAGACAACCACCAGAGAAGAGAATACCTGGTATCTTGATCCAGATTTAGCAGAAGAGACAAATCTGTGTAGTCCCCATTCCACTGATTGAGCATGCAAAGTTGCAGTGGTCTGAGATGTAGGCGGGCAAACGGCACTATGTCCATTGCCGCTACCATTAGGCCGATCATTTCCATACACTGAGCCACTGACGGCCGAGAAGTGATATCCTGACCTCTGTCATAAAATTTTTCATTTCTACTGAATCTATCAGAGTTCCTAGGTAGGAAACTTGTGAGAGGAGAAAGAACTCTTTTCTCTGTTCACTTTCCACCCGTGAGACCTCAGAAAGGCCAGAACAATGTCCGTATGGGACTTGGCAAGCTGAAAAGTCGACGCCTGGATTAGAATGTCATCTAAGGCGCCACCGCTATGCCCAGCGGCCTTAGAACCGCCAGAAGGGACCCTAGAACCTTCATAAAGATTCTTGGCGCCGTGGCTAACCCGAAAGGAAGAGCCACAAACTGGTAATGCCTGTCTAGGAAGGCGAACCTGAGGAACTGATGATGCCCTCTGTGAATCGGAATGTGGAAATAAGCATCCTTTAAGTCCACGTTAGTCATATTGACCCTCCTGGATCATAGGGAAGATGGTTCGGATTGTCTCCATCTTGAAGGATGGGACCCTGAGAAATTTGTTTAGGATCTTGAGATCCAAGATTGGTCTGCAAGTTCACTCTTTTTTGGGAACTATAAACAGGTTTGAATAGAAACCCTGCCCCTGTTCCTCCCTTGGAACTGGGTGGATCACTCCCATAACCAGTAGGTTTTGAACAGAAAGTAAGAATGCCTCTCTTTATCTGGTTTGCAGATAATTGTGAGAGATTAAATCTCCCCTTTGGAGATGAACCTTTGAATTCCAGAAGATATCCCTGGGAAACAATCTCTAGTGCCCAGGGATCCTGGACGTCTCTTGCCCAAATCTGGGTGAAGAGAGAGTCTGCCCCCGACTAGATCAGGTCCCGGATCGGGGGCTACTCCTTCATGCTGTCTTAGAAGCAGCAGCAGGTTCTTTGGCCTGCTTCCCCTTGTTCCAAGCCTGGTTAGGTCTCCAGACTGGTTTGGACTGGGCGAAATTTCCCTCTTGTTTTGCATTATAGGAAACTGAGGCTGTGCCACTCTTGAAGTTTCGAAAGGAACGAAAATTATTCTGTTTGGTCCTCAATTTATTGGACCTATCCTGAGGAAGGGCGTGACCTTTTCCTCCGGTAATATCAGAGATGATCTCCTTCAGGCCGGGCCCGAATAGGGTCTGTCCTTTGAAGGGGATGTTAAGAAGCTTAGACCTTGAAGTAACGTCTGCTGACCAGGACTTAAGCCATAGCGCCCTACGCGCCAGAATGGCAAAACCTGAATTCTTAGCTAGGGTAGAGACTGCTCCCTCCACCTTAGGGACTGTCTGCCACGAGTCCCGTATGGTGGCATCTATGGGAAACATCTTTTTAAAAGCAGGAGGGGGAGAGAACGGCACACCTAGTCTATCCCATTCCTTAGTAATAATTTCCGAATATCTCTTAGGGACTGGAAAAACAGTGTAAACAGGCACTGCAAAGTATTTGTCCATCTTACACAATTTCTCTGGAACTGCAATGGGTTCACAGTCATCCAGAGTCGCTAAAACCTCCCTAAGCAATAAGCGGAGGTGTACAAGCTTAAATTTAAACGCTGTCATTTCAGAATCAGACTGAAGCAACGCCTTCCCTGAATCTGAAATGTCACCCACAGATAGAAGCTCATTGCCTCGGCTTCTGAGTATTGTGAGGGTATATCGGACACAGGTATTAAAGCGTCAGAAAGCTCTGTATTTGTTCTAGCCCCAGAGCTGTCTCGCTTTCCTTGTAACCCTGGCAGTTTGGACAATACCTCTGAGAGGGTAGCATTCATAACTGCCGCCATGTCCTGTAAGATAAAAGAATTAGACGCGCTAGATGTACTTGGCGTCACTTGAGCGGGAGTTTTAGGTTCTGACACGTGGGGAGAGCTAGATGGCATAATCTCCTTTTTTCAGCCAGAATCCTCTGGAGATAAATCTTTAAACACCATAATATGTTCTTTATAGTTAATAGAAATTTCAGTACATTTGGTACACATTCTAAGAGGGGGTTCCACCATTGCTTCCAAACATATTGAACAAGGAGTTTCCTCTATGTCAGACATGTTTAACAGACTAGTAATGAGACAAGCAAGCTTGGAAAAAACACTTTAATAAAGGTGAAAAAGCAATTAAACAAAAACGTTACTGTGCCTTTAAGAGAAAAAAACTAGCACTTAAACTGCAAAACAGTGTAAAAATACAGTAAAGTCTTCAAAATATTTACAGTATGTGTAAGGGACTAAAGCAACATTGCACCCACTTGCAAATGGATGATTAACCCCTTAGCCCCCAAACCGGATTTAAAAAACGTCAACCACGGGTAAAAAAACAGTTGAGCACCTTGCCACAGCTCTGCTGAGGCTCCTACCTGCCCTTTAGTGAAGAAATAAACCCTTTATGATTGTCCTCAGATGCCAGAGTACTCCTCTAGGGAAGCTGGATGTCTCAGTCTGCAGGAAACTGCGCATCTAGAGCGCGAAAATAGGCCCCTCCCACCATGTGCTGGATGTCAGAGGGGCCTTAAGAAAGTACTCTAGGAGTATCTGACTAGCCATGTGGAAAACTAGGCCCCAAATAAAGACTTATCTCCCTCAGAGAAAAAACGTTCTATTTATGAAAACATGCAAACTTTTTTTTTTTACCAAGTAATATGAGTATTAACATGAGTATTACCCCGTTTTGTAAGCATGATCCCAGTCGTTAAATCACTCCATCTAGCTTACCTCAAATATACAAGGCTCTGTCAGCATTTTCTAGAACTTATTCATCTCTCTAGAAATAAAAATACTAAACATACCTCAAAGCAGGTAATCCACAGACCGTTCCCCCAACAGAAGTTTTCCCATACTCTTCAGTTGTGTGAGAACAGCAATGGACCTTAGTTACAAACCGCTAAGATCATCAACCTCCAGGCAGAATTCTTCTTCTAATTTCTGCCTGAGTGTAAAACAGTACAACGCCGGTACCGTTTAAAAATAACAAACTCTTGATTGAAGGTAAAACTACACTAAGTCACCACATATCTCTTGAGACTTCCCATCTTGTTGAGAGTTGCAAGAGAATGACTGGGGGTGGGGGTTAGGGGAGGAGCTATATAGACAGCTCTGCTGTGGGTGTCCTCTTGCAACTTCCTGTTGGGAAGGAGAAAACCTGTGGACTGGATACACCTTACAAGAGAAAATGCAATAGCTTAATCAAATTCTACTGCTTGTTTAAAATTCAATTTGCATCCCACCTGTATTACATGACAGCTATCAGCAAATCAAAGACATGTATAAAAACTGAACGCTTGCACATGATCAGTAGTAGTTTGCACCTCAAGAAGCGTGCATATAAATGACATCCATCATCAAAATGTGTACAAATTTGAGTCCTAAAACAGCACGCTCCAAATTATGTTTAACCCCTAATGAGCACAATGTACCATGTACATCGCCGGCCGTCAAGGGTTTTCTTTTTTAAGGGGTTATTTTGAGCTTTAGTGTCCCTATAAATAGGCAGGTAAAACATGAATATACAAACTGTTTCCCAAACCCAGTCCTCAGGGGATATTCATTATCTTAACTAGAGCACAGGTGAAAATCAGCTCACTCAGCTGATTTCACCTGTGCTCTAGCTAATATAATGAATATCTTGCCTAAGTAAGGCTCTTAAGGACAATGTTTTAATGGTCACACCAACCAGCTGATTTTACCGAACCCCTAGAATTTTAGCCAATATTAGAGACGCCGAACCCAAAAAAAAAATTTTTTTTTGTGATTCAGATAGAGCATGCCATTTTAAACCACTTTCTAATTTACTCCTATGTTTTTTGTTCTCTTGCCATCATTTGAAAAAAGGCATCTAAGCTAAGGAGCCAGACAATTTTTGGTTCAGACCCTGGACAGCTTGTTTACTGGTGGGTGAATTTATCCACCAATCAGCAACCATCACCCAAGGTTGTTCATCAAAAATGGGCCGGCATCTAAACTTACATTCTTGGTTTTCAAATAAAGATACCAAGAGAATGAAGAAAATTTAATGAGTAAATTAGAGTTGCTTAAAAAAGGAAATTTATGCTTATCTGATAAATTTGTTTCTTTTACGATATGACGAGTCCACGGATTTCATCCTTACTTATGGGATATCGCCTCCTGGTCAGCCGGAGGAGGCAAAGAGCACCACAGCAGAGTTGTATATATAGCTCCTCCCTTCCCTCCCACTCCAGTCAATCGAGCGAAGGAAGAGAAAGGAAAAGCCAAGGTGCAGAGGTGACTGAAGTTTAACAAAAATAAAAGACTTGTCTTAGAAATTGAGAGGGTGGGCCGTGGACTCAAAGCAATAGGACACGGATAAAAGGGAGGGACAAGACAGGAACCTAAACGGAAGGCACCACTGCTTGAAGAACCTTTCTCCCAAAAACAGCCTTGGACGAGGCAAAAATATAAAATTTGTAAAATTTAGAAAAAGTGTGAAAAAAGAACCAAGTTGCAGGCTTGCAAATCTGTTCAACAGAAGCATCATGAGGAAGCCACAGCCCTAGTAGAATGGGCCGTAATTTGTTCTGGAGGCTGCTGGCCAGCAGTTTCATATGCAACACGGATGATACTCTTCAGCCAAAATGAGAGAGGTAGCCGTAGCTTTCTGACCCATACGTTTCCCAGCAAAAAAGGAAATTTATGCTTACTTGATTTTCTTTTACGATATACCGAGTCCATGGTTTCATCCTTTACTTGTGGGATATATTCCTCCTGCTAACAGGAAGTGGCAAAGAGCACCACAGCAGAGCTGCTATATAGCTCCTCCCCTAACTCCTCCCCCCAGTCATTCGACCGAAGTTATAGGAAGAGAAAGGGAAAGAACCATAAAGGTGCAGAGGTGACTGAAGTTTATATAAAAACAAATCCTGTCTCAAAATGACAGGGTGGACCGTGGACTCGGTATATCGTAAAAGAAATCAATTTATCAGGTAAGCATAAATTTCGTTTTCTTTTACAAGATATATAGAGTCCACGGTTTCATCCTTTACTTGTGGGATACCAATACCAAAGCTTTAGGACACGGATTAAAGGGAGGGACAAGACAGGATCCTAAACGGAAGGCACCACTGCTTGAAACCCCTTTCTCCCAAAAATAGCCTCAGAAGAAGCAAAAAGTATCAAATTTGTAAAATTTGGAAAAAGTATGAAGGCCAATGTGGAAGCCACAGCTCTAGTGGAATGAGCCGTAATCTTCTCAGGAGGCTGCTGTCCAGCAGTCTCGTATGCCAAACGTATGATGCTTTTCAGCCAAAAAGAAAGATGTAGCTGTAGCTTCTTGACCTCTACCCTTTCCAGAATAAACCACAGAGAGGATGTTTGATGGAAATCCTTGGTTGCTTGCAAGTAAAACTTCAAAGCACGAACCACGTCTAAGTTATGTAACAGACGATCCTTATTAGAAGGATTAGGACAAAGAAGGAACAACAATTTCCTGATTAATAATCTTATTTGAAACAACCTTAGGAAGAAATCCAGGTTTAGTCCGCAAAACCACCTTATCAGAATGGAAGATAAGGGGAATCACATTGTAATGCAAAAAGCTCAGAAACTCTTCGAGCAGAAAAGATAGCGACTAGAAACCAAACTTTCCAAGATAACAGCTTAATATCTATGGAATGCATGGGTTCAAACGGAACCCCTTGAAGAACATTAAGAACTAGATTCAAGCTCCATGGCGGAGCAATTGGCTTGAACACAGGCTCGATTCTGATTAAAGCCTGACAAAATGCCTGAACATCTGGGATGTCAGCCAGCTGCTTGTGAAGCAAAATTGACAAAAGCAGATATTTGTCCCTTCAAGGAACTAGCTGATAAACCCTTCTCCAATCATTCTTGGAGAAAATACAAAATCCTAGGAATCCTGATCTTACTCCATGAGTAACCCTTGGATTCACACCAATAGATATTTACGCCATATCTTATGGTAAATTTTTCTAGTGACCGGCTTGCGAGCCTGAATCAGGGTATCAATAACCGGCTCAGAGGAACCCCGCTTAGATAAAATCAACCGTTCAATCTACAAGCAGTCAGCTGCAGAGAAGTTAGATTTGGATGTTGGAACTGACCTTGAATGAGAAGGTCCTTTCTCAATGGCAGTCTCCATGGTGGCAGAGACGACATGTCCACTAGATCTGCATACCAGGTCCTGCGTGGCCACACAGGCACTATTAGAATTACAGAAGCCCTCTCCTGTTTGATTCTGGAAATCACCGAGGAAGGAGAGGAAAAGATGGAAACACATAAGCCAGGTTGAACGACCAAGGTACTTGCTAGAGCATCTCAGTACTGCCTGGGGATCCCTTGACCTGGACCCGTAACATGGAAGTTTGGCATTCTATCGAGATGCCATAAATCCAATTCTGGTGCGCCCCATTGACGAGTCAAGTCTGACGACTTGGAAAATCTGCTTCCCAGTTCTCTACTCCTGGGATATAGATCGCAGACAGATGGCATGAGTGAGCCTCCGCCCATCGGATTATCTTTCATACTTCTATCATCGCTAGAGAACTCCTTGTTCCCCCTTGATGATTGATATATGCCACAGTCGTGATATTGTCCGACTGGAATCTTATGAATTTGGCCGAAGCCAACTGGGCCATACCAGCAGCGCGTTTAATATCGCTCTCAGTTCCAGAATATCGATTGGTAATTGAGACTCCGCCCGAGTCCACACACCCTGAGCCTTCAGGGAATTCCAGACGGCACCCCAGCCCAGAAAACAGGCGTCCGTTATTACCCAAGATGGCCTACGGAAGCACATACCTTGGGACAGATTGTCCTGCGACAACCACCACACCGAAGAGCGTCTCTGGTCTCTTGGTCCAGATTTATCTGAGATAAATTCACCTAATCTCCATTCCACTGACTGAGCATGCACAGTTGTAGTGGTCTTAGATGAAAGCGAGCAAACGGGATGATATCCACTGCCGCTACCATTAGTCCGATGACTTCCATACACTGAGCCGCTGAATGGACTGCAGAGCCCTGCAAGTATTTAGAATCTTTGATTTTCTGACTTCTGTCAGAAATATTTTCATGTTTTCTGAGTCTATCAGAGTTCCCAGGAATGGAACTCTGGTCTGTGGAACTAGTGAACTCTTTTCTACATTTACTTTCCAACCGTGAGTTCTCAGAAATGACACTATGTCCGTGTGATATTTGGACAGATGAAATGTTGACGCCTGAATCAGGATATCGTCCAGATAGGGCGCCACTGCTATGCCTCACGGCCTGAGGACCGCTAGAAGAGACCCTAGAACCTTTGTGAAGATCTTGGGAGCCGTGGCCAACCCAAAGGACATGGCCACAAACTGATAATGTTTGTCCTGAAATGCAAATTGCAGGAACGGATGGTGATCCTTGTGGATAGGGATGTGAAGATACGCATCCTTCAGGTCCACCATGGTCATGTATTGACCCTCCTGGATCATAGGCAGAATTGTACGAATAGTCTCCATCTTGAACGATGGAACTCTGAGAAACTGGTTTAGGACACTTGAGATCTAAAAATCGGTCTGAAGGTTCCCTCTTTCTTGGGAACCACAAAAAGGTTTGAATAGAACCCCTGCCCTAGTTCCCGATCTGGGCAAATTACACCCATGGTGTAGAGGTCTTTTACACGGCGTAAGAACGCCTCTTTTTGTCTGGTCTACAGACAATCATGAAAGATGAAATCTCCCCCTTGGGGGGGGGGGGGGAGTCTTTGAATTCTAACTGATACCCCCCTGGGCCACAATTTCCAATGGATCCTGTACATCCCTTGGCCAAGCCTGAGCAAAGAAAGTCTGCCCCCTACTAGATCCGGTCCCGGATCGGGGGCTGCCCCTTCATGCTGTCTTGGTAGCAGCAGCAGGCTTTTTGACCGGTTTGCCTATATTCCAGGCCTGATTAGGTCTCCAGACCACCTTGGATTGCGCAAAGTTCCCTTCCTGCTTAGTGGAGGAAGGGGAAGCAGAGGATGTTCCTTTAATATTTCGAAAGGAAAGAAAATTATTTTGTTTACTCATCTTGAGGGGCTTGTCCTGAGGTAGGGCGTGACCCTTACCTCCAGTAATGTCAGATTATTTCCTTCAGTTCAGGCCCGAATAGGGTCTTACCCTTGAAGGGAATAGTCAAAAGCTTAGATTTAGACGATACGTCAGCCGACCATGACTTTAGCCATAACGCTCTACGTGCTACAATGGCAAAGCCTGCATTTTTCGCTGCTAATTTTGCAAGTTGAAAAGCAGCATCCGTCAAAAGAATTAGCTAGCTTAAGAGCCTTAGTTCTGTCTAAAATGTCCTCTATAGGTGTCTCAACCTTCAGAGACTCTTCCAGGGCGTCAAACCAAAAGGCAGCTGCAGTAGTTACTGGAACCATGCAAGCTATAGGCTGTAAGAGAAAACCCTGGTGAACAAAAACTCTTTAGAAGACCCTCCAATTTTTATCCATAGGGTCTTTAAACGCACAACTGTCCTCAATGGGTATAGTTGTACGTTTAGCTAAAGTAGAAATAGCTCCCTCCACCTTGGGAATCAATTGCCAAAAAACCCTCATGGTGTCAGATATGGGAAACATCTTTATAAAACTAGGAGGGGGAGAAAACTGTATACCTGGTCTATCCCATTCCTTCTTAACAATTTCTGAAATTCTCTTAGGAACCGGAAAAACATCCGTGTAAGTAGGTACTTCCAAATATTTGTCCATTTTACACAACTTCTCTGGAGGATCCGCGATTGGGTCACAATTATCCAGAGTCGCTAGAACCTCAATGAGAAATAAGTGGAGGTGTTCTAATTTGAATTTAAAGGACACAAAGTCCGAATCTGTCTGAGGTAATAAATTTCCTGACTCTGAAAGTTCTCCCTCAGACATAAAATCCCTAACCCCCAAATCAGAGCATTGGGAGTTATGGCCACTAAGGCGTCAGAGGGTTCAGTATTTGCATTAATATCTGACCTATGGCGTTTACCCTGCAAACCTGGCAGCTTAGACAATACCTCTGTAAGGGAAGTAGACATGACTGCAGCAATATCTTGCAAAGTAAAAGTAGACTCACTAGAAGTACTCTGCGTCGCTTGCGTGGGGGGTTAAAGGTTGTGACACTTGGGGAGAATTAGATGGCATATGCCGACTCTCTGCAAACTGAGAATCCTCCTGAGGCCCACTTTCTCTATTTAAAATATGATCTTTTAGTGCACAAAGGGCACAATGTAAGAGGGGGTTCCACCATGGTTTCTAAACACATAGAACACTGACTTCCCTTGTCAGACATGTTGTACAGACTAGTAATAACAGCACAAGTCTTTCCCAACCTTATATGTGAAAAAAACAGACCGCACAAAAAAAGGTTACTGCGCCTTTAAGATAAAAAAAAGTGTACACTGTTTTGCAAAGTCGTTAAATGATAACAAAAATGACCAATTTTGTGATTTTTAGAGCCTAGTGTGGCATTGGATGCACCACAAGTAAAAGGAGAGAAATTTAAATTTTAGCAAATTAGGCAGTAAACTAACAATCTGCAGACAATTTTTCACTAAATGACTTCTGCACCTCGCCACTGCTCTGCTGTGGCGCCTACCTGCCCCCAAGACCTGTCAAAACGATCCGGTCTCACTCTAAAGTACAGCCTCACAGTATGGGTCCAACCGGAGCTAATAGCTAGCTGCTACCTCTCCAGAAAAACTAACTGCGCACTGAAGCGCGAAAATATGCCCCGCCCATCCTGTCTGATGAGCCAAAAATAAAGAAAACCGCATGGGAAGCGTTTTCAACTAACATGTACACACTGCTTGTAAAATATGCCATGTGAACCCCACAGAAATTATACAACTCAGCCTCAAAAAAACTCATATATCGTTAACCGAAGGTTTGTCTAGGCTGCCCCAGTGTCTAGCCACATAGCCCTTAAGTATCCCCAGCAATTTAGACTGGGATAAAAATGTATAGGCTACCACAGTATCACCCCATAATAAGGACAACTGCTTACCCTTGCCCCTCATGGGGAATATGTCAGCCAGATTCTGATATATCATATTTCCTCAGAATATAAATGACTGCACATACCTTGAAACTGCTTGCAGCAAGAAAACGTTCCCCCATACTGAAGACTTCTCCTGTAATTCCTCAGCATCACTAGTGGGAACGAACATCATCTTAGTTACTACTGCTAAGATCAGACTCAAGGCATGATTCTTCATCCCTATCATGCCAGAGGGAAACCGTACACACCGTGGTACCATTTAAAATGAAAAAATTCTTGATTGA
Source organism: Bombina bombina (assembly GCF_027579735.1). Lineage (NCBI taxonomy): Eukaryota > Metazoa > Chordata > Amphibia > Anura > Bombinatoridae > Bombina > Bombina bombina. The sequence continues at coordinate 45,075,261 of NC_069508.1, forward strand.
AGAAAAACTAAAGCTATCTTTTTATCACCACATAAAACTTTACCCTTCCTATTGCTATGCATAAGCAAAGAGAATGACTGGGGGGAGGAGTTAGGGGAGGAGCTATATAGCAGCTCTGCTGTGGTGCTCTTTGCCACTTCCTGTTAGCAGGAGGAATATATCCCACAAGTAAAGGATGAAACCGTGGACTCTGTATATCTGGTAAAAGAAACAACGAATAATGAAGATGTTTGACGAAAATCCTTAGTCGCCTGCAAGTAGAACTTAAAGGCACAGACTACATCCAAATTATGTAACAGACGCTCCTCCTTAGGATTAGGACACAAGTAAGGAACAACAATTTCCTGATTAAAATTTTTGTTAGAAACAACCTTAGGAAGAAAACCAGGTTTGGTACGTAACACCACCTTATCAGAATGGAAAATAAGATAAGGAGAATCACATTGTAATGCCGAAAGCTCAAACTCTGCGAGCAGAAGAAATGGCAACTAAAAATAAAACTTTCCAAGATAATAACAATATCTATGGAATGCATGGGTTCAAACAGAGTTTGAATTTAGTTCTTAATGTTCTTCAAGGGGTTCCAAGGAGGAGCAATTGGTCTAAACACAGGCCGGATTCTAGTCAGGGCCTGACAAAAAGATTGAACATCTGGAACATCTGCCAGACGCTTGTGTAACAAAATAAAGAAGAAATCTGTCCCTTTAAGGAACTTGCTGACAACCCTTTCTCCAGTCCTTGGAGAAAAGAAAATCCTGGGAATCCTAACCCTACCCCATGAGTAGCCCTTGGATTCGCACCAATAAAACAATTTATGTAAGAACTTACCTGATAAATTAAATTAATCTTTCCTATTGGCAAGAGTCCATGAGCTAGTGACATATGGGATATACAATCCTACCAGGAGGGGAAAAGTTTTCCAAACCTCAAAATGCCTATAAATACACCCCTCACCACACCCACAATTCAGTTTAACGAATAGCCAAGCAGTGGGGTGATAAAGAAAGGAGTAGAAAGCATCAAAGGAAATTTGGAAATAATTGTGCTTTATACAAAAAATCATAACCACCATAAAAAGGGTGGGCCTCATGGACTCTTGCCAATATGAAAGAAATGAATTTATCAGGTAAGTTCTTACATAAATTATGTTTTTTTCATGTAATTGGCAAGAGTCCATGAGCTAGTGACATATGGGATATCAATACCCAAGATGTGGATCTCCACTCAAGAGTCACTAGAGAGGGAGGGAAAAATAAAAACAGCCATAATCTGCTGAAAAAAATTAATCCACAACTCAAACATAAGTTTTTCATTTGAAAGAAAAAAACTTAAATCAAAAGCAGAAGAATCAAATTGAAACAGCTGCCTGAAGAACTTTTCTACCAAAAACTGCTTCCGAAGAAGCAAATACATCAAAACGGTAGAATTTAGTAAATGGATGCAAAGAGGACCAAGTTGCCGCTTTGCAAATCTGATCAACTGAAGATTCATTCTTAAAAAGCCCACGAAGTGGAGACTGATCTAGTATAATGAGCTGTAAATCTCTGAGGCGGGGCCTGACCCGACTCCAAATAAACTTGATGAATCAAAAGTTTCAACCAAGAAGCCAAGGAAATAGCAGAAGCCTCCTGACCTTTCCTAGGACCAGAAAATAAAACAAATAGACTGGAAGTCTTCCTAAAATCTTTAGTAGCTTCCACATAATATTTCAAAGCTCTTACCACATCCAAAGAATGTAAGGAACTTTCCAAAGAATTCTTAGGATTAGGACACAAGGAAGGGACAACAATTTCTCTACTAATGTTAGACTTCACAACCTTAGGTAAAAAGCAAAAAGTCCGCAAACTGCATTATCCTGATGAAAAAAATTAGAAAAGGAGACTCACAAGAAAGCAGATAACTCAGAAACTCTTCTAGCAGAAGATGGCCAAAAGGAACAACACTTTCCAAGAAAGTAGTTTAATGTCCAAAAAATGCATAGGTTCAAATGGAAGAACCCGAAAAGCCATCAGAACCAAATTAAGACACCAAGGAGGAGAAATTGATTAAATAAGAGGCTTAAAAAGAACTAAAGCCTGTACAAAACAGTGTATATCAGGAAGTATAGCAATCTTTCTGTGAAAAACAGAAAGAGCAGAGATTTGTCCTTTCAAGGAACTTGCAGACAAACCCTTATCCAAATCGTCCTGAAGAAACTAAAATTCTAAAAGAATGCCAGGAGAATTTATGAGAAGAACACCATGAAATGTAAGTCTTCCAAACTCTATAATAAATCTTTCTAGAAACAGATTTACGAGCTTGTAACATAGTATTAATCACCGAGTCAGAGAAACCTCTATGACTTAGCACTAAGCGTTCAATTTCCATACCTTCAAATTTAATGATTTGAGATCCTGATGGAAAAACGGACCTTGAGATAGTAGGTCTGGCCGAACAGAAGTGGCCAAAGCGGCAACTGGACATCCAAACCAGATCCGCATACCAAAACCTGTGTGGCCATGCTGGTGCCACCAGCAACACAAATGATTGCTCCATGATGATTTTGGAGATCACTCTTGGAAGGTGAACTAGAGGTGGGAAATGTAAGCAGGATGCATACACCAAGGAAGTGTCAGCCTATCCCCTGCTTCCGCCTGAACATCCCTGGACCTGGACAGGTATCTGGGAAGTTTCTTGTTTAGATGAGAGGCCATGAGATCTCTCTGGAAGAACCCACAACTGAACAATCTGAGAAAAACACATCTGGATGGAGAGACCACTCCCTCTGGATGTAAAGTCTGGCGGCTGAGATAATCCGCCTCCCAATTGTCTACACCTGGGATAAGCACTGCAGAGATTAGACAAGAGCTGTATTCCGCTGGATCCGAGAAACTTTTTCATAGCTTGGGGACTGAGTCCCACCCTGATGATTGACATATGCCACTGTTGTGATATTGTCTGTCTGAAAACAAATGAACGGTTTCTCTCTTTAGCAGAGGCCAAAACTGAAGAGCTCTTGAAAATTGCAAGGAGTTCTAAAATATTTTAGTAATCTTGAGATTTCCAAACTCCTTGTGCTTTCAGAGATCCCTAAACAGCTCGCCAACCTGAAAGACTCGCATCTGTTGTGATCACAGTCCAGGGTTGGTCGAACAAAAGAAGCCCCTTAAACTTAACGATTGTGATCTAACCACCATGTCAGAGAGTGTCGTACATTGATTCAGAGTCATGGACACAATCTGGAAGCCTAAAAAGGTTACCCTTGTCTGAGGAATCAAGAAACTTTTGGTAAATTGATCCTCCAACCATGTTTCCAAAGAAACACTAGTTGATTTGTGTGAGATTCTGCAGTACACAAAGACTGAGCTAGTACCAAGATATCGTCCAAAATAAGGAAACACCGCAATACCCTGTTCTCTGATTACAGAGAGTAGGGCACACAGAACTTTGAAAAGATTCTTGGAGCTGTTGCTAGGCCAATTAATCTGCCCCCTACCAGCTGAGCTGGAATGAGGGCCGCACCTTTAGCATATTGCAATAGGCGAATAATGCTAGATAAGTCAGAATCATATTCCTGTTTGCGCTAAATTCTCCAACCACAAGGTTGATGCAGCCGCAACATCAGCCAAAGAAATTGCAGGTCTGAGAGATGACCTGAATATAAATAGGCCTTCCTTAGATAAGATTCAAGCTTCCTATCTAAAGGATCCTTAAAAAGGAAGTACTATCTTCATAGGAATAGTGGTACGTTTAGCAGGAGTAGAAATAGCCCCATCAACTTTGGGGATTTTTTTCCCAAAACTCTATAGATTTTGCTGGTAAAGGACACAATTTTTTAAACCTTGAAGAAGGAATAGAAGTAGTACCTGGCCTATTCCCATTCCCTAGAAATCATATCAGAAATAGCCTCAGGAATAGGAAAAAAACCCTGGAGAAACCACAGGAGGTTTAAAAACAGAATTTAAACGTTTATTAGACTGAACGTCAATGGGACTGGTTACCTCAATATCCAAAGTAATTAACACTTTTAATAAAGAACGCATATACTCTATTTTAAATAAATAAGTAGATTTGTCAGTGTCAATATCTGAGGAAGGATCTCTGAATCAGATAGCTCCTCATCAGAAGAGGATAAATTTTTATGTTGTTGGTCATTTGAAATTTCATCAACTAAATGAGAAATTTTAAAAGACCTTTACGTTTATTAGAAGGTGGAAATGCAGACACAGCCTTCAAAATAGAATCAGAAACAAATTCTTTAAAATTTACAGATATATCATAACATTAGAAGTTGAAGGAACTAAACTGGCAATGTGCCATTACTGATGGATACACTAACTGCATGTAAAAGTTTATCATGACCACTATTACAAATGACATTCAGTGAAATAATTTCAACAATTTTACAACAAATGCACCTAGCTTTGGTAGGACCAATGTCAGGCAGCAATGTTCCAGCAGAAACTTCTGAGGCAGGATCAGATAAAGACATCTTGCAAAATTTAAGAGAAAAAAACCCATAAAAAGCAAAATGATCTATTTCCTTATATGACAGTTTCAGGAATGGGAAAAAAAGCAAATAGCATAGACCTCTGATAGAGAGAAAAAAAAAAAAAAATCAAGAGGCAAACATCAATGGGGTATTGAAATAATGAAAAAGTATGGCGCCAAGTTTCACGCACAACGTAACGTAAACTTTTTTGGCGCCAAAAATAACCGGAAATGACACTCGCATCACTAATAACGCAACCGTGTGAAAGGTCTCGGCGTCAAGTATGACGCCGGAAATGACGAAGTTGCGTCAGACATATTTTTCCGCGCCAAGAATGACACAAAGTTTAGCATTTGACACACCCGCAGGCCTAATGCCACCCGCAATTTGCAAGAAGTAGTCAATTGAAAAAAGACTAAACCCCAGGTAAGAATTTTTTTTTCTATAAAAGATGTTTATATTACCCAAATAGAAACGGACAGTCTGCAGAAGGAAATACATGACCTGACTCATGGCAAATATAAGTACAATACATATATTTAGAACTTTATATAAATGCATAAAGTGCCAAACCATAGCCGAGGTATCTTAAGTAATAAAAAAAACATACTTACCAAAAGACACCCAGCCACATATAGCAGATAGCCAAACCAGTACAGAAACCGTTATCAGTAGAGGTAATGGTAAATTGAGAGTATATCGTCGATCTGAAAAAGGGAGGTAGGAGATGAATCTCTACGACCGATAACAGAGAACCCATGAAATAGGACCCCCCCCTTAGGGAAATCATCATATTCAATAAGTGATACTCCCTTCACATCCCTCTGACATTCGCTGTACTCCGAGAGGCATCTGGCTTCAACAATGCTGAGAAGCGCATATCAACGTAGAAATCTTAGCACAAACTTACTTCACCACCTCCATAGGAGGCAAAGTTTGTAAAACTGAATTGTGAGTGTGGTGAAGGGTGTATTTATAGGCATTTTGAGGTTTGGGAAACTTTGCCCCTCCTGGTAGAATTGTATATCCCATATGTCACTAGCTCATGGACTCTTGCCAATTACATGAAAGATATTTACTCCATCTCTTCTGGTAAATTTTTCTAGTAACAGGCTTGTGTGAATGAAAAAAGGTATCAATGACTGATTCAGAGAACCCTCGCTTAGATAAAATCAAGCGTTCATCTCCAAGTAGTCAGCTGCTGAGAAGTTAGATTTGGATGATGGAAGGGTCCCTGAATGAGAAGGTCCTACCTCAGTGGAAGTTTCCACGGCGGCAGAGGGGACATGGCCACCAGATCGGCATACCAAGTCCTGCGAGGAAACACATAAGCTAGGTTGAACGGCCAAGGCACTGCCAAGGCATCTATCAGTTCGGCCTGAGGATCCCTGGACCTGGATCCGTATCTTGGGATTTTGGCATTCTGATGAGACGCCATCAGATCCAATTCCGGTCTGCCCCATCTGAGACATTCCCCCGGATGAAACTCATGTCTGCTCAAAAAATCCGCTTCCCAGTTGTCCACTCCTGGGATGAAGATTGCCGCCAGATAAGCGTTAGCCTCCGCCCACCAAATTATCTTGGACACTTCTGTCATCGCTAAGGAACGCCTTGTTCCTCCCTGATGATTGATGTAAGCCACAGTCGTAATGTTGTCCGACTGAAACCGGATGAATTTGGCCGAAGCCAACTGAGACCAAGTCTGGAGCGCATTGAAGATTACTTCCAATCAATATTCTGTAATTGAGAGCAGAGACTCCGACCGAGTCCACACACCCTGAGCCTTCAGGGAATTCCAGACTGCACCCCATCCTAGTAGACAGGCATCTGTTGTCACTATCACCCATGAGGTTCTGCGGAAGCACGTCCCTTGGGACAGATGATCCTGCAACAACCACCAAAGAAGAGTCTCTTGATCCAGATCTGAGGAGACAAATTTGCATAATCTCCATTCCACCGTCTGAGCATGCTCAGTTGTAGAGGTCTGAGATGAAAATGATCAAACTGAATGATATCCATTGCCGCCACCATTAATCCAATTACCTCCATGCACTGAGCCACTGATGGCCGAGGATAGGCCTGAAGGGCTCGACATGTATTCAGAATCTTTAACTTTCTGACATCCGTCAAGAAGATTTTCATGGATATAGAATCTATTAGAGTTCCCAGGAAAAGGAACCTTGTCTGTGGAATTAGTGAACTCTTCTCTAGATTCACCTTCCACCCGTGAAACCCTTAGAAAGGACCAGAACTATGTCTGTATGAGACTGTCAGTTAAGATGCCTGGATCAGAATAATCGTCCAGATAAGGTGCCACTGCAAATGCCCCGCGTCTGAACCGCCTAGCAGAGACCCTAGAACCTTCGTGAAGTTCCTGGGTGCCGTGGCAAGCCCAAAAGGTAGAGCCACAAATTGAAATGTTTGTCCAGGCAAGGCAACCTTAGGAACTGGTGATGATCTTTGTGGATAGAAATATGCAACCTTTAAGTCCACGATAGTCTATATTGACCCTCCTCGGATCAATGGCAGAATTGTCTGAATAGACTCCCATCTTGAAGGATGCGAACTCTGAGAAAACTTGTTATAGACTCTAGAGATCTAAAATGGGTCGGAACAGTTCCCTCTTTTTTTGGGAACCAGGAAAGCTTTGAGTAAAACCCCCTGCCCATGTTCCGGAATTGGAACGGGACAAATTACTCCCATAGTGGAGAGGTCTTTTACACAACGTAAGAATGCTCTTTATTGGTCTACAGACAATAGTGAAAGGAGGAACCTTCCCTTGGGAAGGCATTTTTGAACTCTAGCTGATACCCTTGAGACACTTTCCAGTGTCCAGGAATCATGAACGTCTCTTATCCAAGCCTGAATAAAGAGAAAGTCTGCCGCCTTACTAGAATCCGGTCCCCGGATCGAGGGCCACCCCTTCATGCTGTCTTGGGGGCAGCAACGGGCTTCTTGGGTTGTTAACCCTTGTTCCAAGCCTGGTTGGGTCTCCAGACGGGCTCAGTTTGTGCAAAGATCCACTCCTGTTAACAGAAAGAGGAAACTCCCTTGAAATTTCGAAAGGAACGAAAATTACTCTGTCTGCCCCCTCTGTTTAGATGTTTTATCCCTGAGGTAGGAGGTGGACCCTTACCTCCCCGTAATGTCAGAAATGACCTCTTTCAAGTCAGGCTCCGAATAGGGTCTTACCCTTGAAAGGGATAGCCAAAAGTTTGGATTTAGAGGACAACATCCGCAGACTAAGATTTTAACCATAAGGCTCTGCGTGCTAAAATGGAAAATATTGCATTCTTAGCCACCAACTTGGCGATCTGAAAAGCGGCATCCGTAACAGAAGAATTCGCCAACTTAAAGGGACAGTATACACTCATTTTCATATAACTGCATGTAATAGACACTACTATAAAGAATAAGATGCACAGATACGGATATAAAAAATCCAGTATAAAACAGTTTAAAAACTTATTTAGAAGCTCAGTTTAGCTTTGTTGAAAAGGTAGCTGGAAAGCCCACTGCAAGAGGGAAATAAGACACACCCTCCCCCTTCTTTTGCATATGAAAAGACCCTTTACACAAGCATAAGCAAGCTGGAGAAGGTAGCTGTTGGTATTCACATAAAACTTTGGGGCTTGGTTAGGAGTCTGAAAATTAGAGCAATGTTAATTAAAAATAAGCAAAACTATTTTTTTTTTTTTTTTTTAAACTTCATGGGCTATATAAATAGATCTACAAACATTATGCAAAGAAAAAGTGTATAATGTCCCTTTAAGGGCCTTTTATTCTATCCATTATTTCCCTCTAAAGAAGTCTGTCTTAAGACTCTTCTAAGGCCATCAAACAAAAGACAACCGCAGTTGTGACTGGTACAATGCAGGCCATCTGCTGTAATAGAAACCCTTGATGTACAAATAGCTTTTTCAGAAGACTCTCTAACTTTTTTTCCATAGGTAAAGCACAACTGTCCCTCAATAGGGATAGTCGTACGCTTAGCCAGGGTAGAGATAGCTCCCCCCACCCTTAGGGATCATTTGCCAAGAATCCCGAAAAGAGTCAGCTACAGGGTACATTTTCTTAAAATTAGGAGAAGGTGAGAAAGGGATACCGGGTCTTTCATTCACGCGCAACAATTTCCGAAAATTCTCTTAGGAACCGGAAAAACATGCTGAGAAGGAACCTCCAAGTATTTGTTCATCTTACACAATTTTTCTCTGGCGGTACCACAATAGAGTCAGTCGTCCAGAGTCGCTAAAACCTCACGGAGTAACATACCGAGATGTTCAAGCTTAATCTGAAGGAACATGACGTCAGAGTCTGTCTGAGGTAACGCACTCCCTGAGTCAGAAAGTTCCCCCCTCAGACAGAAGCTCCCTACCCCTCAAATCAGATCCCTGGGAGGGCACATCGGAGATAGTCATCAAAGCATCAGAAGTCACTGGAACCAAAAAGGGCTTCTGTCCTACTAAAATTTGCCTTGTAACACCGGCAAATGCAGCCCATATCCTGCAGAGTAAATGAAGAGGACGTCAGTGAAGAACATGGCGTCGCTTGAAGTGGGCGTTAAGGGCTGTGACGCTTGGGGAGAAAGAATTGAATACCCTGAGTCTCCATCAGTCTGAGAAACATCCTTAGCTATATATTTGTTAAAGAAAATCTCTCTACATGCAATGCCCTCTCAGTGCATGAGGGGCAAAAGTAAACCAGGGGTTCCACATTGGCATCTAAACACATGGAACAAGTAATGGGCATTAAGATCATCCATTATGAAAAAAAAAAAAAAATTAAATATATAATAAACTTTCTATATAGAAAACTAAAAAGCACTGTGCTTTTAAGAATAAAATATAAGAATGTTTTGCTTAGCACACTGTTATAACGTTTTAATATTTGCGGCTTTGGAGACAAAAAACAAAGTGTATTTAACGTATCCCAGAAACTGTCAACTATTTTGGGGCAGTTACTTACACTTTAAATATAATAGCACCTCGCCACAGCGACTACCTGCTACCTATGAACCCTGGGACAAAACTACACCGCCTGTGCATACCCCACACGGGTCCAGACAAAACATCGGAGTCATTTACTCTTCCGACTCCAGAAAAACACAGCACAGATTCTCTCAGCGCGATGTGAACGAGTGCCCCGCCACATCGTGGGACGTACCCAACGAAACTCCTGGGCAGCTCTGTACAGTAGTAAAAATTGAGTCACGTGGACAAATGTGATCCACACGCATATCTAATAGGAGCCAGTCCCCCAAATAAATCTAATAACTCCCGGTCCCGTTGAAACAACTCCTGAGTCCGGAGTAAACAAGAGCAGTAAACCGGAATACACTAGTAAAAATCCCCAGCGTCAGCCCAAATCCTGAAGGGGTTAACTTGTTAAAAACCACCCCACTGTACCTCATGCAAGCCCCATAAACAGGCCAATAAACCCGCACAGAACGTTGTAGTAAAGCACCAGCCATAGGTGAATATATTCAGTTCAGAGGAAAATGACCGTCTTTTCTGAGGTACTAGGTGTCATAGAAAGTAATAGACTGCACATACCTCCATGCTGAGTAACAGCATGACTTGTCCACACTGCTAGAGGTCCATTCTCCAGGAATCTGTGGGAACAAAATTGTGCCTTAGATAAAATTAGCTAAGACCATATTCAGCAGGGCAGCACACAGTCTGAAGTCACAAAAAACGAGTATTTGAATCTGTACAGCTCCCCTTGCTTTACCCTGAGTAAAATAGTACACACCTTTTGGTACCATTTCAAAATAATAAACTCTTGATTGAAGAATCTAAACATAACACCTCACTTTACTAACACAGGCAAAGAGAATGACTGGGGTGGGAGGGAAGGGAGGAGCTATATATATACAGCTCTGCTGTGGTGCTCTTTGCCGCCTCCTACTGACCAGGAGGCGATATTCCAAAAGGATGAAATCCGTGGACTCGTCATATCTTGTAAAGAAATTGCATGCTCTGAATCACAAAAGAAAACATTTGGGTTCAGTGTCCCTTTAAGCTAAAATAAGCCAAATATTTTCAATTTCTAGTAAGCAAATTAAATTATTTTAAAATTAGGCATTTTATGCTTTGGATAACATTTAAATAGAAATTACACTGCTCCAACCTGGCAAGTTTATAATGTCACCATTCTGTGGAAAACACTGAAATTTACCGACTCCTCTAGGTATACTTTGGTGAAAAAAGAGTTTTAGGTGTATGCAAGCATTTAATGGACATCTATAGTCTCACTCAATTTGTGCCGACATGGCAATATTACACCTGAAAGCTATGATCGCCTTACCTTCATAGAACATTTCATATCGTGTCTTCACAAATGGATTGTTAAAGATACTAGTAGCGGTCAAAAATGCTTGATCGTTTTATTTGTTCCCTGTAGGTCTGTAAAAGAAAGTTTACATTTAGTTGTGTAGGTGCTTCACATAGTATTTATTAATTTGCTATGATTAAAACAATTTTAATGTTTAACATCAGTTTCTAAGGGTCATAAAACCAAAAAAAAATCACATTTGAGAGGAAAACAGAATTTAAAATAAGTTTAAAATTTACTTCTAATATCAAAATCTTTTTATTTTCTTTTTGTCCTTTGTTAAAAAGCAGGAAAGTAAGCTCAGGAGTTTGCGTAAATCTGCAACACTATATAGCAGCAGTCCTGCAACAATGTTATACACTCGCAAGAGCACTAGATAGCAGCACTATTTCCTGTCTCGTACTAATCCATACATGTGCAAGCTACCTATCTAGATACTCTTTCAACAAAAACATAAGCAAATTTGATAAAGAAAAATTATGCTTTACCTGATAAATGTATTTTTTTTTTTTACACAATGAGTCCACGGATCATCATAATTACTAATGGGATATTCACCTCCTGGTCCGCAGGAGGAGGCAAAGAGCACCACAGCAGATCTGTTAAAAAGCTCCTCCCTTCCCTCCCACTCCAGTCATTCGACCGAAGTTAAAAAAAAGAAATACATTTATCAAGTAAGCATAAATTCTTTAAGACACGATGAATCCACGGATTATCTTAATTACTAATGGGATTCATACCCAAGCTAGAGTACACAGATGATACCGAAGGCACCACTGCTTGAAGAACCTCTCCCCCAAAAAACTGCCTCAGCGAGGTAAAAGTGTCAAATTTGTAAAACTTTGAAAAAGTGTGGAGAGGACCAAGTTGCAGCCTTTGCAAATCTGTTCAACAGAAGCTTCATTTTTGAATGCCCATGAGGAGAGCAACAGCCCTCGTGGAATGAGCCGCAACTCTGAGGAGGCTGCTGATGCAGCAGTCTCATATGCAAAACGTATGATATTCTTCAGCCAAAAGAAAGATGTAGCCGTAGCTTTCTGTCCCTTGCGTTTTCCTGAGAAAACGACAAAGACTGACGTAAGTCCTTAGTCGCCTTGCAGGTAAAAACTTTAAAGCACGGACCACCTCCAAATTGTGCAAAAGTCTTTCCTTCTTAGAAGGATTAGAAACACAAGCGAAGGCACAACAAATCTCCTGATTAATGTTCCGATCAGAGACATCCTTACGATGATATCCTAATTTGGTACGCAAAAACTACCTTATCAGCATGGAAAATAAGAGAAGACTCATACTGTAATGCCGAGAGTTATGACAATCTCCGAGCAGAAGAAATAGCCATGAGAAGTAAAAAACTTTCCAAGATAACAACTTAATATGTAAGGAATGCATAGGCTCAAACGGAGCCCCTTGAAAAACATTGAGAACTAAATTAAGACTCCATGGAGGAGTAACTGGTTTAAACACAGGCCCGATCCTGACATAAAGATTGTACATCTGGGACATCGCCAGACGTTTGTAACAAAATAGATAAGGCCAAGATTTGACCCATTAGGGAACTAGTCTATAAACCTTTTCCAAACCCTCTTGAACAAAAATTCTAGGAATCTTGAGTAGCCCTTGGAGTCACACCAATAGATATTTACGCCATATCTTATGGTAAATTTTTCTAGTTAGGCTTTCGAGCCTGGAATCATGGTCTCTATGACCAATTCTGAAAAGCTCCGCTTGGATAAAATTAAGTGTTCAATCTCTAGCAGTCAGTTTAAGAGAAACTAGATTGGGTGTAGGATAGGGCCCTTGAATTAGAAGGTCCATCCTCAACGGAAGTCTCCAAGGTGGTAGAGATGTCATCTCCACTAAGTCTGCATACCAAATTATGCAAGGCCAGGTCGTGTGCTATGAGGATCACTGAGTCCCTCTCATGTTTGATTCAAGCAATTACTCGAGGAAGAAGAGAAAATGGAGGAAAAAGGGTATGCTAGATAGAAATTCCAAGGGGCCGCCAGCACATCTATCAATCCGCCTGGGGGTCCCTGGATCTTAACACGTATCTCGGGAGCTTGGCATTCTGACGCAATGCCATAAGATCCAAATACCGGTCACCCCCACTTGAGAATCAGGCTGGAAAATACTTCCGGATGGAGCTCCACTCCCCAAATGAAAGGTCTGCCTGCTCAGAAAATCGCCTCCCAGTTGTCCAACCCTGGGATGTGGATCGCCAACCAGACAGCAAGAATGGGCCTCCACCCACTGAATTATTTTGGATACCTCTCATCGCCAAGGAACTACTTGTTCCTCCCTGATTGATGTATGCCACATGACGGTTATGTTGTCCGACTGGAACCTGATAAACCGGACCGAGGCCAAGGTTTAAACACTCTGCTTGAGTCCATATTCCCTGGGCATTTAGAGAGCCCCAGACTGCTCCCCACCCTAGAAGGCTGGCATCTGTTGTCACAATCACCCAAGATGGTCTGCGAAAGCATGTTCCCTTGGAGAGATCATTCAGAGACAACCACCATCATTGAGTCCCTCGTCTTCTGTTCAGAAGAAGTCGATGGGGACAAGTCAGAATAATCTCCATTCCATAGTCTCAGCATGTTCAAATGCAGAGCTCTGAGATGAAGCGAGCAAAACGGGATAAAGTCCATTCTTGCCACCATCAGCCCTATTAACTCCATGCACTGGAGCCACTGATTGAGTGGACTGAAGGGGCTAGGCAAGTATTGATAATCTTTAATTTCCTGACTTCTGTCAGACAAATCTTCATAGACAATGTCTATAATGGTTCCTAGGAAGTTACCCTTGAGTTAGGATCTAAGGAACTCTTTTCTAAATTCACAATGGGATCTTAGGAAGGACACCCACCAAGTCCGTATGATGAACTTGCTAGCTTAAAGGATGGCGCCTGGACTAGGACAGTCGTCCAGATAAGGCGCTACTGCAATGCCCTTTGATCGAAGTACCGCCAACAGAGATCCCAGAACCTTTGTGAAGATTCTGGGGGGGTGTGGCCAGACCAAAAGGAAGAGCCACAAACTGGTAGTGTTTGTCCAGAAAGCAAACCTTAAGAACTTGTGATGATACCTGTGAATGGGAACATGTAGGGTACGCAACCTTTAAATCCACTGTTGTCATAAATTGATCCTCCTGGATCAATGGGAGGGATGGAACGATTGTTTCCATCTTGAAGGACGGAACTCTGAGAAACTTGTTTAGACTCTTGAGGTCCAGAATTGGTCTGAAAGTTCACTCTTTTTTGGAACCACGAACAGATTGGAATAAAACTCCAAGAGAGGATAGGTCTCCTACAAAGAGAAAGAACTCTATTTGTCTGGTCTGCAGATAAATCTTGAAATTAGAAATCTGCCTCTGGGAGGAAAAACCTTGAACTCCAGTTTTGCATCCCTGAAACCACTATTTCTATTGCCCAGGGATCCATGACATCCCAAACCCAGGGCTTGACGAAGATAAGGCCCTTCATGCCGTCTTTGAATCACTAACCGGCTTCTTGGACTGCTTTTCCCTTGTTCCAAGACTGGCTGGGTCTCCATGTAGGTTTAGACTGTTCCTGGAGGAGGGGGGGGAAGTTTCCTTTGAAATTTCGAAAGGAAAGAAAATTGCTTTGTCCTTTTTGTTGATTTCTCTTGTCTTGCAGGAGAAGATGACCCTTACCTCCCATAATATTGGAGATAATCTCCTTTAGATCAGGTCCAAACAAAGTCTTCCCATTGTAAGGAATAGCTAGAAGTTAGACTTGGAAGACCCATCCGCCATACCAAGCTTTAACCATAAGGCTCTGCGGGCTAAAATAAACTTGATATCTTAGCTCCCAATTTGATAACTTGAAGGGAAGCGCCTGAAATAAAGCATTAGCTAGCTTAAGAGCTTTTATCCTATCTTGGATCTCATCCACGAAGTCAGTCTGAGGGCCTCAGAGCATCAAGCCAATATGCCGCCGCACTAGTGACAGTAGCAATGCACACAGCCGGTTGCCACTGCCCTGGTGTACATAAATCTTCTCGGGTAACCCCTCTAACTTCTTATCCTTGGGAATAGTAGTTCTTTAGCCAATGTAGAAACGGCTCCTTCTACCTTAGAACAGTTTGCCAAGCCTCCTTACGAATCGGCTATAGAAACATTTGCTTAAAAAATAGGCAAGTAGGGAGAAAAAAAAAAGGGATGTCGGCCCTCTCCCACTCCTTAGCAATGATTTCAGTAGCTCTTTTAGGACTGGAAATGCATATGTATAGGAAGGAACCCTTATCTGACCAGTTTACTAGACTTCTGAGGGACAACCACCAACTGTGGAGTCACTATCGTCTAGACTCTTAGGTAATCAAAACCTCCCTGAGTAACAGACAAAGGTGATCTAGTTCAAATCTGAAAGATACCACCTCCGAGTCCGTCAGAGGTAATAAACCCTCTAAATCTGAAATTACTCCTTCAGAAGCTACTGCAGTACCCCTCACTTCTTCAGGATGTTGGGAGGATACCTCTGAAATTGCAACAATTGCATCCGAAACCTTGCTTACTAAATGTCTGGCTTCTCTTACAATTGCCCTGCAACATTGGAAAAGCAGACAGGGCATCAGAAATAGTTGAAGACATAAGAGAAGCTATGTCTTGTAATAAAATCCCCAAAGGGACTATAGCGGAAGCACAGGGCACTGCTTGTGAGGGTGGTAAAATTTGGGACGTTTGTGGAGAAAGCTGCGGCATAAATTGACCTTCAACATTGGACTCTTGGACATCTGCCTTATAGGAGACTGGCTCAGACAAAAATCTTATCCCTATAACTTAACGTCCTTTGAATACATGAAGGACAGAAAGGGATAGACGGTTCCACATTAGCATCAAAACATAAAGCACAGGTGACATCTTGGTCCATGTTTACACTAATTTACAAAACAAATAAAGTGTCAAATTTGAGAAAAATATTATAAAAAAACATTACCGTCTCTAAATTTAAAACTGTTATTTTAACTCTTGTTGAAAAGTGTCAGTTGATGTTTTCCCTTTTACAGATAAAAAATTAAATTTCCAAATAATCAAATATCCTCTGCACCTCAGCACTCTGCTGAAGTGCTCCTACCTGACCAAAGATAGTTTAATGTCCAAAAACTGTCTTTGTTCACTCAGCTGTTATGACTACCAATTGACGCAACTGTTATTCCAGCAAAACACTGTTTGCACTAGCCATGCATGAATTCCTCATGCGACTATAGAACAGACCTGTCAATCCACTGAGCGCACTATCCTTGAGTTGCGCTACGGAATACACAAAAAAACGGAAGTGGACCCCCCATCGTGGGCGGTGACCTAGCCGACTAAAAACTAAGTCCTGTGAAACCACCGGAGCCATCTCCTATACTGTTAAATCATTTAGCTTCCTCCAGCCCCAGTGCCCTGGTCCATTACACTACTGCCAAAAACCTTTCCCACATTAAAGGTATTATGTCCCCACAAAGAACTTATTCACTCAAAAAGCCCCTTAGGATGTAATGGTGTGCTTGTTGAAAAATTAGAGTCCTTTTCCCCATAAACTTAAGGTAGCACTTACCTTAACTTCTGCCTGGCAGCTCTCAGGTTTGAGAGGCCCCTGGACCTCACATCGACCTGAGGATATCAAAAATGCTGAGTCAATGCATATCTCAGACCTGAAAGATAAGGGCAGAAAGCTAAATCATGGGAGGCGCAGTGAGAATTATGTCCCACAAGTACCCATGCTCTAAAGCCACCAAGCTCTCCTGTAGAGACTGATGGGGACTACAGCTACACCCTAGGACAAAGCAGCACACACTGGCACTACTTTTAAAAATAAACTCTTGATAGAAGAATCTAATCTAACACCTCACTTTACCTCTTCCTATCACTAATGTAGGCAAAGAAAATGACTGGGGTGGGAGGGAACGGAGGAGCTATTTAACAGCTCTGCTGTGGTGCTCTTTGCCTCATCCTGCTTACCAGGCGGTGAATATCCCATTAGTAATTAAGATGATCTGTGGACTCGTGTCTTAAAAAAAGAAAAGTAAATTGGAAATTTTGGGTTTCATGTCCCTTTAATCAAATGCAAAGAAAAAAAAAGGAAATTTATGCTTACCTGATAAATTTGTTTCTTTTACGATATGACGAGTCTACGGATTTCATCCTTACTTATGGGATATCGCCTCCTGGTCAGCAGGAGGCGGCAGAGAGCACCACAGCAGAGCTGTATATATATCTCCTCCCTTCCCTCCCACTCCAGTCATTCGACCGAAGTTAGGAAGAGAAAGGAAAAGCCAAGGAGCAGAGGTGACTGAAGTTTAACAAAAATAAAAAGACCTGTCTTAGAAATTGAGAGGGTGGGCCATGGACTCGTCATATCGTAAAAGAACCAAATTTATCAAGTAAGCATAAATTTCCTTTTACAAGATATGACGAGTCCAGATTTCATCCTTACTTATGGGATACAATACCAAAGCTATAGGACACGGATGAAAGGGAGGGACAAAACAGGAACCTAAATAGAAGGCACCACTGCTTTAAGAACCTGTCTCCCAAACACAGCCTCGGGCGAGGCAAAAGTATCAAATTTGTAAAATTTGGAAAAAAGTGTGTAGAGACGACCAAGTTGCAGCCTTGCAAATCTGTTCAACAAAAGCATCATTTTTAAATGCGCATGAGGAAGCCACAGCCCTAGTGGAATGAGCCGCAATTCTTTCAGGAGGCTGCTGTCCAGCAGTCTCAAATGCAAGACGGATGATACCCTTCAGCCAGAAAGAGAGCCGTAGCTTTCTGACCCCTACGTTTCCCGGAAAAGACAACAAATAATGATGATTGACGAAATTCTTTAGTCACCTGCAAGTAAAATTTCAGGGCACGGACAACGTCCAAATTATGTAACAGACGCTCCTTCTTAGAAGGATTAGGACATAATGAAGGAACAACAATTTCCTGATTAATATTTTTATTGGAAACAACCTTAGGAAGAAACCCAGGTTTGGTACGCAACACTACCTTATCTGAATGGAAAATAAGATAAGGAGAAACACATTGTAATGCCAAAAGCTCAGAAACTCTGCGAGCAGAAGAAATAACCAAAAATAAAAAAAATTCCAAGATAATAACTTAATATCTATGGAATGCATAGGTTCAAACTGAACCCCTTGACGAACATTAAGAACTTAATTCAAACTCCAAGGAGGAGCAATAGGTCTAAACACAGGCCTGATTCTAGTCAGAGCCTGACAAAAAGATTGAACATTTGCCAGACGCTTGTGTAGCAAGATAGACAAAGCAGAAATCTGTCCCTTTAAGGAACTTGCCGTTAACCCACTCTCCAATCCTTCTTGGAGAAAAGATAAAATCCTAGGAATCCTAACCTTACTCCATGAGTAACCCTTGGATTCGCACCAAGAAAGATATTTACGCCATATCTTATGGTAAATCTTTCTAGTAAAAGGCTTACGTGCCTGGATCAAGGTATCAATGACCAAATCAGAGAACCCTCGCTTAGATAAAATCAAGCGTTCCAATCTCCAAGCAGTCAGCTGCAGAGAAACTAGATTTGGATGATGGAAGGGTCCCTGAATGAGAAGGTCCTGCCTCAATGGAAGCTTCGACGGTGGCAGAGAGGACATGTCCACCAGATCGGCATACCAAGTCCTGCGAGGCCACGCAGGAGCGATAAGAATCACCAAATCCCTCTCCCGTTTGATCCGAGCAATCACCCGGGGAAGGAGAGCAAATGGTGTTAACACATAAGCTAGGTTTAACGACCAAGGCACTGCCAAGGCATCTATCAGTTCGGCCTGAGGATCCCTGGACCTGGATCCGTATCTCAGGAGCTTGGCATTCTGACGAGACGCCATAACATCCAGCTCTAGTCTGCTCCATCTGAAAATCGGAGGCAAATACCTCCTGATGGAGTTCCCATTCCCCCGGATGAAACGTCTGCTCAAAAAATCCGCTTCCCAGTTGTCCACTCCTAGGATGTAAATTGCTTACAGATAAGAGTGAGCCTCCGCCCACCAAATTATCTTGGATACTTCTGTCATCGCTAAGGAACTCCTTGTTCCTTCCCGATTGGTGTAAGCCACAGTCGTAATGTTGCCAAACTGAAATCTGATGAATTTTGCCGAAGCTAAGCTTGAAGCGCATTGAATATTGCTCTCAACTCTAGAATATTGATTGGAAGTAGAGACTCCAACCGAGTCCACACACCCTGAGCCTTCAGGGAATTCCAGACTGCACCCCATTCTAGTAGACTGGCGTCTGGTGTCACTTTCACCCATGTGGGTCTACGGAAGCACGTCCCTTGGGACAGATCCTGCGACAACCACCAAAAAAAAAAAAAAAAGTCTGTCTCCTGATCCAGATCTATCTGAGGAGACAAATTTGCATAATCTCCATTCCACTGTCTGAGCATGCTCAGTTGTAGAGGTCTGAGATGAAAACGAGCAAACAGAATGTCCACTGTCGCCACCATCAATCCAATTACCTCCATGCACTGAGCCACTGATGGCCGAGGATTGGACTGAAGGGATTGGCATGTATTCAGAATCTAACTTTTATTTCCGTCAAGAAAATTTTCATGGATAGAGTCTATTAGAGTTCGCAGGAAAGGAACCCTTGTCTGTGGATTCAGCTAGCTTTTTTCTAGAATCACCTTCCACCCGTGAGTCATTAGAAAGGAAAGAACAATGTCGGTATGAGACTTTGTCAGCTGATATGACGCCTGGATCAGAATATCGTCCAGATAAGGTGCCACTGCAATGCCCCACGGTCTGAGAACCGCCAGCAGAGACCCTAGAACCTTCATGAAGATCCTGGGTGCTGTGGCCAGCCGAAAGGAAGGGCCACGGACAGAAAATGTTTGTCCAGAAAGGCAAACCTCAGGAACTGGTGATGATCTCTGTGGATAGGAATATGAAGATATGCATCCTTTAAGTCCACGGTAGTCATATATTGACCCTCCTGGATCAATGGAATTGTCCGGATAGTCTCCATCTTGAAGGATGGAACTCTGAGAAACTTGACTCTGAACATTCCCTCTTTTTTGGGAACCACAAAAAGATTTGAGTAAAATCCCTGCCCCTGTATCGGAACGGGACAAATTACTCCCATAGTGGAGAGGTCTTTTACACAACGTAAGAGCGCCTCTTTATCTGGTCTACAGACAATCGTGAAAGAAGAAACCTTCCCCTTGGGAAGGAATTTTTGAACTCCAACTGATACCCTTGAGACACGATTTCTAGTGAACAGGGATCCTGAACGTCTTATCCAAGCCTGGACAAAGAAAGTCTGCCCTCTACTAGACCCGGTCCCGGATCGGGGGCCGCCCCTTCATGCTGTCTTGGGAGCAGCGGCGGGCTTCTTGGGTTTTTTACCCTTGTTCCAAGCCTGGTTGGGTCTCCAGGTGAACTTGGCTTGAGAAAAATTCCCTTCCTGTTTAGTGGAAGAGAAAGGGGGAACTCCTTTGAAATTACGAAACAAAACTTTGTCGTCCCCTTTGCTTAGATGCCTCATCTTGAGGGAAGTGACCCTTACCTCCTGTAATGTCAGAAATTATCTCTTTCAAGTCAGGCCCGAACAGGGTCTTTCCCTTGAAAGGAATAGTCAAGTTTGGATTTAGAGGACACATCCGCAGACCAAGATTTTAACCATAAGGCTCTGCGTGCTAAAATGGAAAAACCAGCATTCTTAGCCGCTAATTTGGCGATCTGAAAGGCGGCATCCATAACTAAGGAATTAGCCAGCTTAAGAGGCTTAATTCTATCCATTATTTCCTCTAAGGAAGTCTCAGTCTTAAGAGACTCTTCTAAGGCGTCAAACCAAAAGGCCGCCGCAGTTGTGACTGGTACAATGCAGGCAGTTTGTTGTAATAGATACCCTTGATGAACAAATAGCTTCTTTAGAAGACCCTCCAACTTCTTATCCATAGGGTCCTTGAAAGCACAACTGACCTAAATAGGGATAGTCGTACACTTAGCCAGGGTAGAGATAGCTCCCTCCACCTTAGGGATCGATTGCCAAGAGTCCCGAATGGTGTCCGCTATAGGGTACATTTTCTTATAAATAGGGGAAGGGGAGAACAGGATACCCGGTCTTTCCCATTCCCGCATAACAATTTCCGAAATTCTCTTAGGAACCGGAAAGACATCAGAATAAGAGGGAACTTCTAAATATTTGTCCATCTTAAACAATCTCTGGTGGAACCATAATAGTCACAATCATCCAGAGTCATCAAAACCTCCAGCAGCAACAGACAGAGGTGTTCAAGTTTAAACCTAAGCCATGACGTCCAAATCTGTCTGGGGAAATGCACTCCCTGAGTCACAGTTCCCCTTCAGACAGATTCTCCCTACCCCCCCCCAATTCAGAGCCCTGGGAAGGTACATCGGAGATAGTCAAAGCATCAGAAGTTGCCGGGACCACATTGGTTTCTGTCCTGCTGCGTTTGCCTTGTAACACTGGCAACTTAGATAAAACTTCTGTAAGAGTGGATGATATAACTTCAGCCATATCTTGCAGAGTGAATGAGGTGGACGCAGTTTAAGAACATGGCGTCGCTTGAGTGGGCGTTAAAGGCTGTGACGCTTGGGGAGAAAGTTGCGGCATACCCTGAGAAACATCCTTAGATATATCTTTATTAAAGAAAATCTGTTCTCTACATAGCAATGCCCTCAGTGCATGAGGGACAAAAAGTAAGCGGGGGTTCCACATTGGCATTTAAACACATGGAACAAGTACTGGCATTAAGATCATCCATAGTAAAAACAAAACGGTATTCAGTTCTGTAATACACTTTTTTTGTACAAAACAGTTGAAAAATAAAAATAAGACAACTGTGCCTTTAAGAAAAATATAAATCTTTTGCTCAGCACACAACTTTATATAATTGTGGCTTTGTAGAAATAAAACGTGTTTATAAGTATCCCCAGAAAAGATAACTAATTGTTATTAACTGCACAGCTCGCCACAGCTCTGCTACGGCGCCTACCTCCCCCTCCTGAGACAAATGCCAACCCGAACAGCAGTGTCTCTCAACCGCCTGACTCCTAAGCACCTACGCGGTCCAGACAAACACTGGAGCCTAGTATACAGATCCGACTCGCAGGAAGACACTGTGCGGCTTCTCTCAGCGAACGAAGAATGCCCCGCCCATCGTGGCATACCATAGCGAAACTTGCGGGCAGCTTAGAACAGTGATAAGAAAAACGAAAATGGAGCCGCCGGGACAAATGTTACACCACATAAAAGTGCCCAAATTTCCAAAAGCCAGTTCCCCAGTCAATTTAACCACTCCCAGTCCCTGAGACAATCCCTGCCGGAAGAGTATTAAAGTAATGTTATACTGAGTGCAATACTGCTAATAAGTCCCCAGCGTCTGCCCAAACATAAAAAGGGTTAAATAGTGTGAAAACCTTCTGACTAAAGCACCCCATAATTTCATTATGTCAATGAATATGCCCAATAATGATAGCAGCCCTCCAGACCCGTGTATAGTAGGACACAGACATAGGCCAGCTTACAGAGGGAAAGACAGTCCTTTCTGAGGTACTAGGTGTCACAGAAAGACTGCACATACCTCCATGCTGAGTAACAGCATGACTTTTCCCACACTGCCAGAGGTCCTTCTCCTCCAGGAATATGTGGGAACAAACTGGGTCTTAGATAAAATCTGCTAAAACCATATTCAGCAGGGCAGCACAGACTGGGAGTCAGAGGAACGGATTTGAACTGCACAGACCCCATAGCTTTACCCTGAGTAAAATAGTACACACTGGCACCATTTAAAAAATAATAAACTCTTGATTGAAGAATCTAAACTAACACCTCACTTTACCTCTTCCTATCACTAACACAGGCAAAGAGAATGACTGGGGTGGGAGGGAAGGGAGGAGCTATATATACAGCTCTGCTGTGGTGCTCTTTGCCTCCTCCTGCTGACCAGGAGGCGATATCCCATAAGGATGAAATCCGTGGACTCGTCATCTCTTGTAAAAGAAATGTCACTCAAACTAATAAGCACTGCTGTGATGATGGATAATGGATATTAAAGTTCAGTTTACCTACAGGTTAGGAACAGTTATATAGTCTTACCGCTTTTTTCTTTAAATGTTCAGAAGATTTCAGATGCAACTGTACAGAAATGCGTAAAGCAGGAACATAAATATTGCAGGCACTGCAATGCACCGTCTCAACTCTGAGCATGTGATCCTCAATCGTAATACCTAAAAAGTAAAGAATGGGGACCATGAATTTAACCATGGAACTGATGCATTTGCCAAATATGGTATATTTTTCCACCAAAGATTACCCTGTGCTAAATTTTAAAGTTTGTTCTTGCATATCAATACAAATGAGGGACTTACCCAGCAGCCAGAGCAGCATGAAATACTGCAGTATAAATTGTGTATACACATCCATTTCAGACTCTTGCTTGCCAAAGGTTAATGTTAAACTGCTGCTTTAATACACTAACTTTCTCCCATGTCCTTTCAAAACAGTATATGGTTAGTATGTGACTCATGCATTTTAACACAAAAGCCTGCCCAGCACTAGGTGTACATACCTTCCATCACATCTTTTTCCACTTGGCTTGCAGAGCCACTTTGAGAAGCTTGGCGAGCTGCTGTTTTCTTGTACTTATTTACAATACTCTCCTTTGAATAATAAAAAAAAAAGATAGTATGTTCTATATTATTGTTAGTTCCCTGTTAAATAATATATATATATATATATATATATATATATATATATATATATATATATATATATATATATATATATATATATATATATATATATATATATATATATATATATATATATATATATATATATCAGTACATTGTCCAAAGTTTGGGTTAAATATTTCTATGGATTGTTTGGCCACAACAGCATACTGAAAGAAAAATCCTACTTACATGAAGAAAGTCAACAGCAGTCTGGTCAATCTTTGTTTGCTTCTGAATATGATTTAGCATTTCCTTGTGGTAATCACTATTTAAATGTTCTTCAATGCCTTTCTCATCAAAAGATCGAAATTTGCAAAACGAACATCTGAATGCCATCCTATAGAGAGATTTTGAATTACAAACATGGTCTTGCACAATGACACCAAAGAAACATACCAATATGCCAGAAGTTCCTTGTAATCTTATTGATTAAGTCATCACCACAGAGCCTCAGCCTTATTTTAGTGATCCTAGGACAAATTTAGGAATTTCCTTTACATATCTTAGTATTAGTTATAAATTCCAACGGTAAAATAAAAAAGGTATCTGTATAAAAAAACAGATTAGCAATATATTTTACTACTCAGATAACTAGTCTTACTAACCGATTAGTCCAAATTGAGGTTAAACACAAGCAATGCACTACAATGTTCTCAACAGAACATTTTGCCAGCTGGTGGCATGAAGTAGCAGGGTGGAAACAGTGCAATAACATTGAGTTCTGTTATTTATGAAAGTTAAGCTATCCAAAGCAAGTTACATTTTTGGCAACATTTGTTTTACAAATAATTAAATCAACTTGTTAAATTGTGTAATTAGTTGATTATAGCTTAATATTTGCTTAAAGTGACGGCAAATCCTAGAGATTCAAAAAGCTAGGATTTACCATCACAAAAAAAGGCCACCTTCATATATCAGTTTAAAAATCCAGGGCCAGATTTCTTCTTGTGAAACGGCAACACTAAGATCTGGATTTGCACAACGAAGTGTGTTGCAATTAAGTAATAACCAAATGCTGCTGGCTGCCACCATATTCAGCATTAGTTTGCCTCTGGATACTGAATGGACATGCCTAATAAACATACAAGAGTACCAAAAAAAAAAAAATTATGCTTACCTGATAAATTTATTTCTGGATATGGTGAGTCCAGGGCAGATCAATTACTGTTGGGAATATCACTCTTGGTCAGCAGGAGGCGGCAAAGAGCACCACAGCACAGCTGTATACAGACAGTGGGAGACTAATTCAACATTCAATGATCTGGTAGTCACCGGAGAACACTACTTTCAGGATGCTTTTATCGCACAGTCTGCCTCAAGTGATAGGGGAGAGAGTAGAAGCCGGCATCTGCGGTGAGGCGGCCGATCACTGTGGGGCTGGCAGAGCTGCCCGCTGTAACATGTGAGCAGATCTGTGTTTATAATATGCCTATTGGAATAGAGACTGGTGATCTGTTTACTAACCATACCAGGCAACAGCGATGGAAGAAAGCCTTCATGGCCAGAAACTTTCCCTTTGAGACTTGTATATTATCTAGTTTCTCCCTGCCACAAAGCGTCCACTTAATATTTTTCAGAAGCGGGTATCAATCACCTTGCGAGCAGTAGAGAAAATCTATCATGCCTGACAGTGCAGTCCCTTACTTCCCAGATACGACAAAAAGGTGTAGGTTAAAACCATGGAGACTCAAATCTGCCTAGTATTTTAGTCAGGTCTTAAGTAAAATAATGGACACTCAATATGGAAGATCAACAAACAGAGAGGGGGCGCCCTAAAATAGTCAAGGATAATAGCTGGAGTCCAACAGGACAAGGAAATCTTTGGAGATCAATAACCTAGTATACTCTACTAGGGATAAATGATAGCAATGTAGGTAAAATGTGTAAGAAAACTAAGTAGTTGTTACTACTAAGGTGGTCTCGTGAGTAAATAGTAGCAGCAAATGAGTGTATAATACCCCCAATATTATAGATAGCAATATATATGTTAAATTGTTGATCTAACAATAGGAGATAAATAAAATACACAAGTGACCCCAAATGAAATAGTAAAATTGATATTACAATAGTGTCATTTGAAGCTAAATAGCACCATGATACATCAAATAAGATATGTATATAGATAAGGAGAAAGTCTGATAGAGGCAGCTATCTGTGGGGATCCAGGCCAGGATAAAAAAACAGCAATCTACAAAAACAAGGAGACAGATGCGCCACATGGCCCAATATTGTTTGATCCAAAGCAGATTGATATGCATATAAGGAGTAAACTCACATTTGTGAAAGCACCTCAGTCAGTGCTGTAGAGACAGTCTGGGATCTATTACAGTCACCCAGAAGACCAACCTCCCGCAAAGATGTAGTATCTGTATCTAAACGATAAGAAAAAGACAGGTGCCTATATGGCCTAGTATAGCTGGAACAATGGTGAATCAATACCAAAGATGAGAGTGGTACTCAACAGTTGTAGCATCTCCCTTGATGCTATAGGAGCAGGATGGGGTCAATACAGTCACCCACCAGACTTGGTATTAGGCACTCAGGACAATATGGAGATCCAGAAGTCAGCAGTAATCCGGAAAATCGCAAAAAACTCTCAGCAAAAGGGACAAGTCCCAAAAAGAAGGTAGCAAGTGTTCAAAGTAAAAAGTTACTTTATTAAAATATTAAAAACAAAAGGCGACGTGTTTCTCAGCCAAGGGCCGTTTCATCAGGCTTCATGAAGCCTGATGAAACAGCCCTTGGCTGAGAAACGCATGGGTGACTATTGACCCCATCCTGCTCCTATAGCATCAAGGGAGATGCTACAACTATTGTGAGTACCACTCTTATCTTTGGTATTGATTCACCATTGTCCCAGCTATATAGGCACCTGTGTTTTTCTTATCGTTTAGATACAGATACTACATCTTTGCGGGAGGTTGGTCTTCTGGGTGACTAATAGATCCCAGACTGTCTCTACAGCACTGACTGAGGTGTTTTCACAAATGTGAGTTTACTCCTTATATGCATATCAATCTGCTTTGGATCAAACAATATTGGGCCATGTGGTGCATCTGTCTCCTCTTCTTTTTGCAATATGGAAGATGTGTGAACTTGACAATTCTACTGACGCCTTTCTGGCTAATCTCCTGCTAAGTTTTTGTCTCTATGGCAATCCACACCTGGACATGGACACGCTAATTTCTTTAAGGATAAATGGTTATACCTAGTCAAATAGGTCTATGAGGCAGCTGTTTCCGATACATGATATTTAAAGGTTAATGCTTGTTTTAGGTTATGATTTTACCAACCTAGTTCTTTACAACTTTGCTCTAGGAACTTTGTCTTATTACCTTCCATTTTTATATTCAATGCTTGTTTAATAAGTGTTTGATATATAGTAAATTTTATATCATGTGTCTAGTATTGATACTGTGAGAGTCTCCATCCTCATGAGTTCCCATACCTAGCTTAACAAGTTACTGAACTCCTACGTTACAGGATTAAAATTGTAGTATAATAAGACTAAGGATGCCTAGTTTAATAAACTACTGCACTATTTAAGTTACTTCTATTCAGATAAAATTAAGATGCTGCTATAGTCTTTCCTAATATCCTAGTCAGCCTTTTCTGATTAATAGTTTCATAAGCATATCTTTGTTGTAAGAGAAACTGTATTATGATGTTAAAAAGGTTAAAACTAGCATACGCAGAGTGAGGACAACTAGTAATCTACCACTAAGACCCATCTGAATCCTAGCTGGGTATGGGGCCCATACCCTGGTGATAGGATCTAAAACAGTTAAGTTAAAGGAACGTAAATCTTTATGATAGAACTGATAAGCTTGCATTATAGTCCTTGTCTACCGTGGGATATGTTGGAGTCCATTCCCGCTGAGGCTACGGACCTGTTTTACTCACTGTTACTTTACTTCATTAGAGTTACTCATACTATTGGTATTAAGTAACTAATGTTAGCTATCATCGCTAGATACAATTCTTAACCCCTTAAGGATCAAGGCCATTTTTCAATTTCTTCCCCTTAAGGACCAGGGCTATTTTTACATTTCTGCTGTGTTTGTGTTTAGCTGCAATTTTCCTCTTACTCATTTACTGTACACACATTATATACCGTTTTTCTCGCCATTAAATGGACTTTCTAAAGATACCATTATTTTCATCATATCTTATAATTTATCATAAAAAAAAATTATAAAATATAATGGAAAAACACAAATTTTCTAACTTTGAACCCCAAAATCTGTTGCACATCTACAACCCCCAAAAAAACACCCATGCTAAATAGTTTCTAAATTTTGTCCTGAGTTTAGAAATACCCAATGTTTACATGTTCTTTGCTTTTTATGCAAGTTATAGGGCAATAAGTACAAGTAGCACTTCGCTATTTCCAAACCATTTTTTTTTTTTTTCAAAATTAGCGCTAGTTACATTGGAACACTGATATCCGTCTGGAATCCCTGATTATCCCTTGACATGTATATATATTTTTTTATTAGACATCCCTAAGTATTGATCTCGGCCCATTTTGGTATAGTTCATGCCACCATTTCACTGCCAAATGCGATCAAATAAAAAAAAAAAAATAGTTCACTTTTTCACAAATATTAGGTTTCTCACTGAAATTTACAAACAACTTGTGCAATAATGGCACAAATGGTTGTACATGCTTCTCTGGGATCCCCTTTGTTCAGAAATAGACATATGGCTTTGCTTTTTGGTAATTAGAAGGCCGCTAAATGCCGATGCGCACCACATTTGTATTAGGCCCAGCAGTGAAGGGGTTAATTAGGTAGCTTGTAGGGTTAATTTTAGCTTTAGTGTAGTAGACAACCCAAAGTATTTATCTAGGCCAATTTTGATATATTTCATGCCACCATTTCACTGCCAAATGCGATCAAATAATAAAAAAAAAAAAAAGTGTTCACTTTTTCACTAACTTTGGGTTTCTCACTGAAATTTACAAACAGCTTGTGCAATTATGGCAAAAATGGTTGTAAATGCTTCTCTGGGATCCCCTTTGTTCAGAAATAGCAGACATATATGGCTTTGGCATTGCTTTTTGGTAATTAGGCCGCTAAACGCCGCTGCGCACCAAACTTTTATTATGCCCAGCAGTGACGGGGTTAATTAGGTAGCTTGTAGGGTTAATTTTAGCTTTAGTGTAGAAATCAGTCTCCCACCTGACACATCCCACCCCCTGATCCCTCCCAAACAGCTCTTCCCTCCCCCACCCCACAATTGTCCCCGCCATCTTAAGTAGTGGCAGAAAGTCTGCCAGTACTAAAATAAGTTTTGTTTTTATTAAAAAAAAAATAAATCTCTCTCTCTCTCTCTCTCTCTCTCTCTCATATTCTGCTGTGTAGGATCCCCCCCCTTAGCCCTCAACCTGCCTGATTCCCCCCCAATGAGCTCTAACCCTCCCCCCACTATTAGCCACCATTTTGGGTACTGGCAGCTGTCTGCCAGTACCCACTTTGCATAATAACTTTTTTTTATTTTTATAAACTTAACTTTTTCTGTAGTGTAGCTGCCCCCCTCCATACCCTACACCCTCCCAGATCATTTTCAGATCACCCCCAGATCACTGCTCCTCTGCACCCACCACCCTCTCCCACCAACAAAAAAAACCCCCAGCAACTGTCTTAGATTGCGGGTTCACGCACGCCCCTCACCGTCAGCGCGCGCTCCCGCGCATACCCGGCATAGAGAATAGCCGGAAGGAACTTCTCAAGTGATGGGCCGTCCACCCACCTCTCTTCAATAGCTCCCACCCACCAACGATTGGCACCATCGCTGGCCAATGCAGGGAGGGCAAGAGTGTGGCGCTCTCTGCATCAGTGTGCCTAAAAAGGTATTGCAGTGATGCCTCAATATCGAGGCATCACTACAATACCTTGAAAGCGGTTGGAAGCAATCAGGATCACTTCCAGCTGCTTGAAACCCTTAACGACATACAGGGTACGTCTGGTCTTTAAAGACCAGTTTGTATATGTATACATATACACATATATACACACACACACACACACAGGTGTGCAACAGATAGGCAAATAGAATATAAGGAAGAGTGCACTCGCCAGGACTTTTTAAAGTTTTATTCCAAATAAATATATACATATTTGGAAAACTTTAGAAAGTCCTGGCGAGTGCACATACATATACACACACATAAAGTTCAAAGTAGACAAGCACTCCAGAAATCCTGAGTCACATGCCCGGGGTGCAACAGATAAGCACCCGCCAGGACATACATACAAGGGACTATAAAGAAAAAAAAAAAAAAAAAAACCCTTCATGATTTAAATAGGGCATGTAAATCTAAACTTTCCAATTTACTTTTATTTCCAATTTTGCTTTGTTCTCTTGGTATTCTTAGTCTAAATTTAGGAAGTATGCATGCTAATGTCTTAGACCTTGAAGGCCACCTCTAATCTGAAAGCATTACGACAGTTTTTCACCACTAGAGGGCGGTAGTTCATGTGTTTCATATAGATAACATTGAGCTCAGGCATGTGAAGCTCCTTTTTAAACAAAAATTCTGGTGTTTACTGTCCCTTTAATAGTCAATGTCTATCGACTATGTCCCTCTTAGCTCTCTCTTAGCTCTCTCTCTATTAAAGGTTAAGTGACTTGTTTTCAGATAGTTCCCTCTTTATACTTTAGTTTTAATGCTCCATTTAGTTTTATTAAAGTAATTTTAGCGGGCCAAGGCTCCGGACATTAACCCCCACTCATCTATATATGTATCTGAGTATTTACAAATTTTACTCAGATTTACAGAGAGCGGTTTTCCATTATTTGTAGAGCGCCAACAGATTCTGCAGCGCTGAATGCTTCCTCTAGCAATTCATATGTTTATGAGAAGTTCTATAAGGATAGGTCACTTTGCATCATGACTCAAAAAAAACAAGCTACAACA
The DNA here is from genome assembly GCF_027579735.1 of Bombina bombina. NCBI lineage: Eukaryota > Metazoa > Chordata > Amphibia > Anura > Bombinatoridae > Bombina > Bombina bombina. The sequence goes on from NC_069508.1 coordinate 45,105,712, forward strand.
TTGCAATTAATCATTCAGTTTTTTCTTTTTTTTTATGGAGGCATGACTTTGTATGCTATCTACCACACTTAAACTCCCCCCATATAATATGCCTCCTAGTTGAGGACTAACTATGCGGTTTCTCTCGCCTATACCGCACCCTTCACTATTCTCTTAACAGTAACTCTCCCATTATAATAGTGTTAATCTTAGGTTCCTTACCCAGTTTAACAAAATTGATTAGCATCACTTACAAGTTGAGTTTAAAATATTGAATCTTATAATTTATACGTTATGCCTTGAATATTTGCTATGTATATTTGTATTTCCTTTCTCCTCAATATTATGATTTCAGTATACTTCAAAGCAAGAGAAACATTTTTTTGAAAGTGTGAGGTTAAGATTGTTCTATACATGCTTGTATATTTTTGTGATACAATATACCTGTCTTAAATATTTTTTATTCTGTAGTTACATATCTTTTGGGATATCGCATGTGTGTTTTATCTTGTAATTAAGCTCAAGAAAAAAAAAATGCAGCTATCCTCAATAGGAATAGTAGTTCTCTTAGCTAAAGTAGAAATTTCCCCTTCCAGGACTCCTTAATGGAGTCAACAACCAGAGACATCTTTTTAAACACTGGTGACTGAGAAAAGAGAATCCTGGGCCTCTCATTTCTTCCGTAGCACGGTCAGGGACAAGAAACACTCCACAGCGGAAGGAACATCGAAAATGAAATGTATTCTTACCTGATAAATTTATTTCTTTTACGATACGTCCACGGATTTCATCCTTACTTGTGGGATATTGCCTCCTGGTCAGCAGGAGGCGGCAAAGAGCACCACAGCAGTGTGTGTGTGTGTGTGTGTGTCTATATCTATAAATCCCCTCTTCCCACTCACTCCAGTCATTCGACCAAAGTTAGGAAGAGAAAGGAAAAGCCAAGGTTCAGCAGGTGACTGAAGTTTATTAAAAATAACGACCTGTCCTTAAAAACAGGGTGGGCCGTGGACTCATCGTATCGTAAAAAACAAAATTTATTCAGGTAAGAATAAATGTAATTTTCTTTTACAATATACGATGAGTCCACAGATTTCATCCCTTACTTGTGGGATTACAATACCAAAGCTATAGTACAGGCTGAAACGGGAGAGACAAGACAGGGAACCTAAACGGAAGGAACCACTGCTTGAAGAACTCTTCCTCCCAAAAAACAGCCTCAGACGAGACAAAAGTATCAAATTTGGAAAAAAGTGTGAAGAGACGACCAGTTGCAGCTTTGCAAATCTGTTCAACAAGCATCATTTTTGAATGCCCATGAGGAAGCCACAGCCCTAGTGGAATGAGCCGTAATTCGTTCAGGAGGCTGCCATATGCAAACCAGATGATACTCTTTAGCCAAAACGAAAGAGGTAGCCGTAGCCTTCTGACCCCTACGCTTCCCAGAAAACACAACAGGGAAGATGATTGACGAAAAACCTAGTGGCCTGTAAGTAAAACTTCAAAAGCATGGACCACGTCCAAATTATGTAACAGCCCCCCCGCTCCTCTCTTAGAAGGAATAGGAAACAAGGAAGGTCCAACCAATTTCCTGATTAATATTTTGCTAGAAACAACCTGAGGAAGAAAACCAGGTTTGGTATGTAACACCACCTTATCAGAATGGAAAATAAGATAAGGAGAATCACATTGTAAGGCCGAAGCTCAGATGCTATTTCTTCTGCTCAAAGAGTAAACCAAAAATAAAACTTCCAAGATAATAACTTAATATCTATGGAATGCATTAAGAACTAAATTCAAACTCCAAGGAGGAGCAATTGGTCCTAAACACACAGGTCTGAATATAGTCAGAGCCTGACAAAAAGATTGAACATCTGGAACATCGGTTTCAGCGTTAGAGTAATATAGATAAAACAGAAATCTGGTCCCTTTAGGGACTATGCTAACAAACCTTTTCTCTAATCCTTCTTGAGAAAAGATAAAATCCTGGGAATCTAAATCCTACTTCCATGAGTAGCCCTTGAACTCATCAATAAAAATATTTACACCATATCTTATGGGAAATCCTTCTACTAACAGGCTTACGTGCCAGAATCAAAGTATTACCAAATCATAAAAACCCCGCTTAGATAAAATCAAGCGTTCAATCTCCAAGCAGTAAGCTGTAGAGAAACTAGATTCGGATTAAGGAAAAAAAGCCCCTGAATGAGGTCTTTCCACAATGGAAGCTTCCCGCCGGTGGTGAGATGACATGTCCACCAGGTCGGCATACCAAATCCTGCGAGGCCCGCAGGAGCGATGAGGATCTCCGATGTCCCCTTCCGTCTGACTCGAGCAATCACCCTGGGAAGGCAAATGGAGGGAACACATAAGCTAGGCTGAAAGATCAAGGTACTGCCAAGGTATCTAGCAGCACGGCCCAAAGATCCCTGAACCCAGATCTCGGAAACTTGACATTCAGACGAGACGGCATAAGATCCAACTCCGGCCTGCCCCATCTGAGAATCAGGTCGACAAATACCTCCGGATGAAAAGACTGTCTGCTCAGAAAATCCGCCTCCCAGTTACACACACCTGGGATGTAAATCGCTGACAGAGAACAAAAATGAGTCTCCGCCCACTGAATAACCTTGGATACTTCTGTCATTCCTAAGTAACTCCTTGTTCCTCCCTGATTGATGTAAGCTACAGTCGGAAAGTTGTCCGACCGGAATCCGATGAGCTGGGCCAAAGTCAACTGATGCCAAATCTGAAGCGCATTGAATATTGATCTCAACTCCAGGAAAGTAATGGGACGTAGAGACTCCACTCGGAGTCCATACATCCTGGGCCCTCAGGGCTGGCACCCGCTTGTCACCATCACTAGTTGATGTCACGAACCCTTAAAAATTTCGGTTCGCGAACGGTGAACTTCCACAACTGTTCGCGAACGGGTGAACTGCCATAGACTTCTATAGGCAGCGCGAATTTTAAAACCCACAGGGACTCTTTCTGGGCCACAATAGTGATGGAAAAGTTGTTTCAAGGGGACCTAACACCTGGACTGTGGCATGCCGGAGAGGGATCCATGGCAAAACTCCATGGAAAATTACATAGTTTGATGCAGAGTCTGGTTTTAAGCCATGAAGGGCATAAATCGCCTAACATCCTAAATTGTTTGGAATAACGTGCTTTAAAACATCAGGTATGATGTTGTATCGATAGGTAGTGTAAGGGTTACGCCCCGCTTCAGTGACAGACCAAACTCCCCGTTTAAAGGGACAGGTCTACACCAAGAATTTTTATGGTTTTAAAGAACATAACATAGTAACATAGTAGATAAGGTTGAAAAAAGACTGAAGTGCCATCGAGTTTCAACCTATACAAATCTAAAATACTTACAAAAAGCTCCAGTATAGCTTAAATAACCCCATTAAAATGTGACCCCATTTAATACTAGCAATCATATCCATGAATTTTGTTTATTTACAGAAATTTATCCAGACTATTTTTAAATGTATCTATGGTATTGCATTCACTACCTCCTTTGGTAATGAGTTCCACAATTTTATTGCTCTTACAGTGAAAAAAACGTTTCCGTTGCAGGAGATTAAATCACCTTTCCTCCAACCTTAAATTATGACCTCTTGTCAGAACCAATTTTCTTGGAATAAAAAGAGCTTCTGCCATCTCTGTATATGGGCCTTGAATATATTTATATAAAGTAATCATGTCACCTCTCAAGCGCCCATTTTTCTAAAGAGAACAGACCCAGTTTGGCTAGCCTCTCCTCATAGGTTAATTTCTCCAATCCCCTTATTAGCTTTGTGGCCGCTTCTCTGAACTTTTTCTAGTTCTGCAATATCTTTTTTAGCAATCGGCTCCCCAGAACTGCACTCCAAACTCAAGGTGAGGTCTTACCAGGGCTTTATATAATGACAGAATTATGCTTTCCTCCTTGAATCAATGCCTCTTTTAATACAGCTAGTATCTTATTAGCCTTTGAAGCCGCTGCTCTGCATTGTGCACTCATCTTTAGCTTGTTATCTATTACTACTCCCAAATCCCTTTCCTCCTGTGTTTGGCTAAGTCTTGTCCCATTTAAAAAATACATAGCCTGCTTATTTTTACTTCCAAAATGTAGGAACCTTACATTTTTCCGTATTAAATCTCATTTTCCATTCACTTGCCCATAGTTCTAATTTTAGCAAATCCCTTTGCAAAGAGAGCTCATCCTGCTCTGACCTAATGACCTTACTTAACTTAGTATCATCTGCAAAAATAGAGATGTCGCTATTTAATCCTTGCTCCAAGTCATTTATAAAATATTAAAAAGAACAGGGCCCAGTACTGATCCCTGGGGACGCCCACTGATTACCTTTGTCCAATCTGAGTATGATCCATTTACTGCTACTCGTTGCTCCCTATCTTTTATCCAGTTATTTATCCATGAGCTAACATTTTCAGCTATTCCCAGTCCCTTAATTTTGTGCATTAATCTCTCATGTGGCACTGTATCAAATGCCTTTGCAAAATCTAAGTATATCACATCAACTGATTCCCCTTTATCTATATTTTTTACTTACTTCTCGTAGAATCTAATTAGATTAGTTTTGACATGATCTATTTCTCCTAAAGCCATGCTGATTAGAACTCATAATCTTGTTTACACGAATATGCTCATCAATATAATCCCCTTATAATCCCTTCAAATATCTTCCCCACTATTGATGTCAGACTAACTGGTCTATAGCTTCCTGGATCATCCCTGCTTCCCTTTTTGAAGAGTGGCATCCACATCAGCTTTACGCCAATCCTGGGGTACCCATGCCTGGAGGATAATGAGTCTTGAAAAATTAAGAGTAAAGGTTTGTCTATAACAGTGCTAAGTTCACTTAACACCCTTGGGTGTATTCCATCTGGGCCTGGAGTTTTATTTACCTTAATATTTTTTAGTTTTTTACTGATATACTCTAAAAAAAAACCAGTTAGTGGTAATGGACTGGCATGTTCTATTCTGTTCCAAAAGTATCATTCAATGGTTCCTCTCTTGTGTATACTGAAGAAAAAAAACTGGTTTAGTACCTCAGCCTTTTCCCTGTCATTATTTATCATGCTACCCTCCACACATTTTAATGTACCTATATTATCCTTCTTAGATTTTTTGCTATTTATGTACTTAAAGAACCTTTTAGGGTTAGACTTAGAATCCTTGGCAATTAATTTTTCATTTTCAATTTTGGCTAATTGATTGCTTTTTTGCATGCTTTGTTACATTCCTTATAAATATTGTATGCTGAGTCTGTACTATTTTCTTTTAATAATTTAAATGCCCCTACGTTTTTTCCTAATTTCTTTTAACACATTTTTATTTAGCCATAACGGCTTATTTTTTTTATTTTTATTTTTATAACCATATGGTATGTATTGATATGTATATTTATTTTAACAAATTTTTAAATATTATCCATTTATCCTCTGTATTTTTATTAGAAAATACCATTGTCCCAATTTATATTATTTAATGATTTCCTTTAAATCGTTGAATTTTGCTTTCTTGAAATTAAAAGTCTTAGTTAAGCCTTTAAAAACACTGCATATGAAAAGAGATTTCAAATGTGACCATGTATATGATCACTGTTACCCAAATGTTCTTTAACTTCTATGTTTGATATTATATCTGTATTGTTTGATAGCACTAAATCCAATATTAGCTTTACTCCTAGTTGGCTCCTCTATTAATTGTGACAAGAAGTTATCCCTGAGAACATTTAAAAATCTATCCCCCTTAGCTGAATTACTAGTTTCATTGGCCCCAGTTTATATCAGGGTAGTTAAAATCTCCCATTAATTACAGCACTGTTATTAGCAGCCTTACCTATTTGGATAAGTAGTTGAGTTTCCTCCGGGTCACTAATGTTGGGAGGCTTGTAGCATGTTCCTAGTAATATTTTTTTAGGATTTTTCCCCCCACTCTTTATTTCAACCCACAGGGTCTCTACATTGTCACTTGTATCATAAATATCTTCCCTTATTGTAGGTTTAAGGTCAGGTTTAATATACATGCAGATTCCTCCACCCCTTTTATTATTCCTGTCCCTCCTAAATAATGTATACCCCTCTAAGTTAACTGCCCAGTCATGTGAATCATCCCACCAAGTTTCAGTTATACTGATAACATCATAGTCCTCTTCTGCAACTAAGAGCGTCAGCTCCCCCATTTTACCTGTCATGCTTCTTGCATTTGTTGTCATACATTTAATTTTCATGTGCTTTCTGCTGCTACTTGGTGTACTTTCCTCTATACTTTCTAATGTGACATTTCTTAAATCATCCCTTCCTCGAGATATTAATGGAGTGACATATTCAGACACTGATCTCTCTGTTCTATTTTGTTCAAATTGACCCTCCCCCCCTTTGCCTAGTTTAAAAGGTTCTCTAAACGTGCTACCATCCTTTCCCCCAACACACCTGCACCCATGTCATTCAGGTGCAATCCATCCTTACTGTACAATTTGTACCCTAGTGGAAAAATCAGCCCAGTGTTCTAAAAAGCCAAACCCCTCATTTTTACACCATGTTTTTAGCCATGAATTAACAGACCTTAGCTCCTTCTGCCTTACTGAGTAACACACGGCACTGGTAATATCTCAGAAAATATTACTTTGGATGTCCTTGCTTTAAGCTTGCTACCTAACTCCCTGAAGTCATTTTTTAGGACTCTCCATCTCCCACTGATTTCTTCATTAGTACCAATATGCACCATGACTGCAGGATCAGACCCGCATCCCTCTAACAATCTATCAATACGCTCCACAATATGCCTAACACGAGCCCCTGGAAGACAGCAAACTGTTCTATGTAAAGGGTCTGGATGACAAATTACCCTATCAACCTTCCTTATAATAGAGTCTCCTACCACCAACATCTGCCTCTGGCCCTGACTTGTATGCCCCTCTTCCATGACTGAAGGGACTGCCCACCATAGTATGCTCCTCTTCCACAGCTAAAGGACTGTTCACTATACTAGGCAACACGGCCCTCTCTGACACTGCCACCCCTGAACTGATATCCCCAACATCTTCACTTAATCTTGCAAATCTATTGGGGTGTACCAGCTCAGAACTGGCCTGTCTCTTCCGCTTACTTCGCCCTCTAACTGTGACCCAGCTACATCCTGGAGTCTCCTCATCTGAATCCTCCCCATTCCCACTGCTGGAACCATTAACAACCAGCTCAGTCCTATCCATTTCCCTTTCAAGTGTCTGAATTTCATGTAGTGTTGCAATTCGTTCCTCCAGATCCCCAATACGAGTTTCTAAAGAGACAATATGCTGGCACTTGCCACAAACATATAATCCCAGAAGCGGCTGCTCCAGTGATGCAAACATGTGGCAAGCTGTACACTGAATGAGATTCTCACACATTCTTAATAAAAGGTTTAACTTAAAAGTATAAAATAAATATATTTCCCCTTTATTACCCATTTCCCAGTTTTGCATAACTAACATTTATAATATACTTTTAACCTCTGTGATTATCTTGTATCTAAGCCTCTGCAAACTGCCCCTTTTTTCAGTTCTTTTGACAGACTTGCAGTCTAGCCAATCAGTGCCTGCTCCCAGATAACTTCTCGTGCACGAGCACAGTGTTATCTATATGAAATACATGAACCAACACCCTCTAGTGGTGAAAAACTGTTAAAATGCAATCTGAAAGAGGTGGGCTTCAAGGTCTAAGAAATTAGCATATGAACCTCCTAGGTTAAGCTTTCAACTAAGTATACCTAGAGAACAAAGCAAAATTGGTGATAAAAGTAAATTGGAAAATTGTTTAAAATTACATGCTTTATCTGAATCATGAAAGTTTATTTTGGCCTAGACTGTCCCTTTAACACTGCAAACAACCGCAAACTCCCCGTTTGCACAAGGTTGGATACCAAGCTAGCCATGTCCTGTTCCTTGTCCTCACTGATGTCATTGAAGGTCTCTTCCTCCACCCAGCAACGTACAACACCAAGGGTCCCCGAAAGGTGACAACAAGCCCCCTGGGACGCCTGCTGTGTTTGGTCTTCCACCTCCCTCCTCTTCTTCAGACTCCTCTCTCTGCGCTATTATAAGGTGTGTTAAGTAGTACTATTCCTATCAGTTTAATCCCTGTTACGTCCCCTATCAGGGGACGTGTATATGGCATCGATTTTAGGAACCGGGAGATGACAAAAGATGCTTGGTCGGTCCTCCTACTTAAAATTTGGGGCACTGCGCATGCAATCTACTGTGCCACCAGATAGGATTAGTACTACTTTACACACCACTCCTATCAGTTTAATCCCTGTTATGTGCCTTTTTTGGTTTGGTTTTGAAGCCACAGTGCAGCACCAAGAGGCCAGAAAAAATGAGGCATGTACACAAGCCTGAAAAATCAGGTATTGTTGCAGCGGCCAGAAAAATTGATGTTTGTTTCCCAGGCAGAAAGTGCCCTAAAACATTGCGGCTTGAACCCTAGTTGGAGGCGGATAAGTTGCGCAAGTCATCCGGCATTCAGAGATCAAATACAGCAGCGTGTGGACGATTTTTAGCCCAAGGCAGCTCATCTCATCAGGCCTTTTTTTTAGTCAAATGTATCGCCCACTGTCAGTCCCTTCGGGATCCATCCCTCATTCATCTTAATAAAGGTGAGGTAGACTTTTTTGACCTAGGCGACTTCTCTTCTCAGTGACAATACCTCCTATTGCACTGAAGGTCCTTTCTGACAGGACAGTTGAAGCGGGGCAGGCCAGAAGTTCTATCGCAAATTGGGATAGCTCAGGCCAAAGGTCAAGCCTGCACACCCAGTAGTCAAGGGGTTCATTGCTCCTCAGAGTGTCGAGATCTGCAGTTAAGGCGAGGTAGTCTACTACCTGTTGGTCGAGTCGTTCTGAGGGTGGACCCCAAAGGGCTGTGGCGATGCGTAGGAGTTAAAAAGCTCTGCATGTCCTCCATCAACAAAACGTCTGTAAAGCATCCTGTCCTTGCTGGCGTGGGAGGATTACTTTCACCTCTTCCCCTGTTAGATTCTTGTTGTGCTGTGACATCACCCTTATACGCTGTGTAAAGCATACTTTTTAATTTATTTTGGAACTGCTGCATCCTTTCCAACTTGTGGTAATTTGGTAACATTTCAGGCACTTTATGCTTATACCGGGGGTCTAGTAGCGTGGACACCCAGTACAGGTCGTTCTTTAGCCTTTTTATACGAGGGTCCCTCAACAGGCACGACAGCACGAAAGACCCCATTCGCACAAGGTTGGATGCCGAGCTACTCATGTCCCGTTCCTTGTCCTCAGTGATCGCACTGAAGGTATCTTCTTCCCCCCAGCCACAAACACCACCACGGGTACCAGATAGGTGACAACAAGCACCCAGGGATGCCTGTTGTGGTTGGTCTTCCTCCTCAAAGCCACATTCCTCCTCTGACTACTCTTCCTCAATCCTCTTCCAGCGTTGCCGCAGGTCCAGCAAGCGATGCTGATAAGGCCGTTTCTGGTGGTGATGGTGACCACAACTCTTCCTGCTCATCTACGGCCTGATCCAGCACTTCGCAGGGCACGCTCCAGGAAGAAAACAGATGGTATGATGTCGCTGATGGTGCCTTCGGTGCGACTGACTAGGTTTGTCACCTCCTCAAAAGGACGCATGAGCCTACAAGCATTGCGCATGAGCGTCCAGTAATGTGGCAAAAAATTTCACAGCTCCGCAGAGGCTGTCCTAGCACCCCGGTCATACAAATAGTCAACGGCTTTTTCTTGTTGGATCAGGCGGTCGAACATTAGGAGTGTTGAATTCCAACGTGTCGGGCTGTCACAAATCAAGCGCTTCACTGGCATGTTTCGCCTCTGGATATCTGAAAAGTGCGCCATGGCCGTGTAGGAACGCCTGAAATGGCCACACACCTTCCTGGCCTGCTTCAGGACGTCGTGTAAGCATGGGTACTTATGCTCCAAGCGTTGTACGATCAGATTACACATGTGCCATGCACGGCACATGTGTCAACTTGCCCAAATTAAATGCCGCCACCAAATTTCTTCCGTTGTCACTAACCACTTTGCCGATCTCCAGTTGGTGCAGAGTCAGCCACTGATCCACCTGTGCATTCAGGGCGGACAGGAGTGCTGGTCCGTGTGACTTTCAGGCAAGTCAACCCCAAGACGACGTGACACTGCCGTATCCGGGATGTGGAATAGTACCTGGGGAGCAAGACGCAGCAGCAGAAGAGGACTCGCCGAGGAGGTTATGGAAGAGGATGGAGTAGGAGGAGTAGAGGAGGTGGCAGCAGGCCTGCCTGCAAGTCGTGGCGGTGTCACCAACTCCTCTGCAGAGCCACGCATTCCATGCTTGGCAGCCGTCAGCAGGTTTACCCAATGCGCAGTGTAGGTGATATACCTGCCCTGACAATGCTTTGCAGACCAGGTATCAGTGGTCATTTGGACCCTTGCCCCAACACTGTGTGCCAGACATGCCATTACTTCCTTTCTCACAATCGAGTACAGGTTGGGGATTGCCTTTTGTACAAAGAAATTTCGGCCGGGTACCTTCCACTGCGGTATCCCAATAGCTACAAATTTTTTGAACGCCTCAGACTCCACCAGCTTGTATGGTAAAAGCTGGTGGGCAAAGAGTTCAGTCAAGCCAGCTGTCAGATGCCGGGCAAGGGGGTGACTTTGTGACATTGGCTTCTTACGATCAAACATGTCCTTGACAGACACCTGACTGTGGGCAGATGAGCAGGAACTGCTCAAGGCGAGATACGGAGTGGCGGATTGGTTGAGAGGGGGCAAGGAGGACAGCAGTGGTTGACGTGGCTGAAGATGCTGGACCAGGAGGAGGATGGCGGCTTTGAGTTTGTGCGCTGTTTGAACTCATGTGTTGATCCCATAGGCGTTTGTGATGTGCGATCATGTGCCTTCGCAAAGCAGTTGTACCTAGGTGGGTGTTGGACTTCCCACGACTCAGTTTCTTTTGGCACAGGTTGCAAATGGCATCGCTGTTGTCAGAGGCAGACAAAAAAAAATGCCACACTGCTGAGCTCTGTAATGACGGCATTCTGGTGGTGGCAACAGCATGCGTTGATTGGCGTGCTGTCCGGATGACCCCGGGTGCCGATGCATGCTGTCCGACTGTGCCACTTGCTCCTTGCGACGACCTCCCCCTCCTTCCAACTCGTCGTCTCCTCCTCCTCGTCTCCCCATCTGAACTTTCCCCCTCTTCTTCTCTTCTAGCGGGCACCCACGGACGCATCGTCAACCGATTCACTTGTATCTGACAAGTCAACAAAGGAAGCAGCAGCGGGTACAACATCATCACATCGTACGTCCATGTGTGTAATGCTGCCTGAAAGACATATCCCTGTTATCTACATCCTCTGGTAATAATGGTTGCACATCACTATCACTCATTTCTTCCAAGTGATGTGTAAACTCCTGACAGATCAAGTGAAGTGGCTGTGGTGCTAGTGTTGGTGGCAGGCGGGCGAGTGGTAACTTGAGGTGCCCGAAGCTAAGCTGGAGGAGGATGGTGCGTCAAGGTTCCGAGCGGAAGCTGTAGAAGATTGGGTGTCCTGTGCTAGCCAGTCAACTATTTCCTCAGAAATGTTCGAGTTCGGGGTACGTGGCCTCTGAACACTGGGCATTATTCTAGGGCCAAAGGGAATCACAGCACCACGAACACGACGGCCCCTGCGGGGTGGCCTGCCACTGCCTGTCTTTTTTCGATTAGTGGTACCATGCATGCATGCAAGCTACTGTGACAGATATGAGTGGCACTGTGCACTGGCAGAAGTTGGCAGAGTAGACGCTGTAGGCCTGACACACGCTTGTAGACAACTAACTGCTATATAATCTATTACAGTCAAAATTGTATTTTTTTTTTTTTTTTTTAAATGTACACTACTGTTACACCAGATATGAGTTGCATTGGGGTGACACTGTGCCCTGGCAGGCAGGCACTGAAACTCACACGTGTGAAGGAAACCGACTGCTATTATTTAACAGTCAAAAAAGTTTGTTTTTAAATCTACACTACTGTTACACCAGATATTAGTGGAGGCACTGGGCAAGTGGGCAGAGTAGCCTGACACACACGCTGGCAGGCAGGCAACTACAATTAGATTACATAGAAAAAAAAAAAAAAAAGCAGCCCTAAAAAGGGCTTTTTGGGGTGCTGTCCTTACAGCAGAGGACAGATGAGTCCTTCAGGACTGTAGTGGACACTGAATATACTAGCCTAGCTATAGATTTCCCTACTAAATCAGAAGCTACACTGTAGCTTCCGAATGAATCTAAAATGGATGCTGTCCAGGAGGTAGGAGGGTCTGGGAGGGAGGGTCTGCTGCTGATTGGATGGAATGTGCCTGCTGACTGAGGTACAGGGTCAAATTATTACTCAATGACGAATAAGGGGCGAATCGAACATCGCATATGTTCGCCCGCCGTAGCGAACGCGAACATGCTATGTTCGCCGGGAACTATTCGCCGGCGAACAATTCGCGACATCACTATCCATCACCCATGAGGGTCTGAGGAAGCATGTCTCCTGGGATAGAAGATCCTGCGACAACCACCATAGAAGAGACCCTTGTCTCCTGAGCTAGCTCTAATTGAGGAGACAGATTTGTATAATCTACATTCCATTGTCGGAGCATGTTAAATTGCAGGGGTCTGAGATGAAACCGAGCAAACGGAAAGATGTCCAAAAACAACTTGCGAGTGCACATTCAAGGAGCAGTAGCTGGATTCCACCCACAAATCTTCTGCTTGCAAGGCAGTTCAGCTAGCCTTAATGCTACCAAACCTGGCTTCGCGTACTGAGCCACTGACTGCCGAGAATTGGACTGCACGGCATGTGTTCAGAATCTTTAATCTTTTGATCTCCGTCAAAAAGATTTTCATAGATAAAGAGTCGATTAAAGTACCCAATAAGGGAACCCTTGTCTGCGAAACTAGAGAACTCTTCCAGATTTACCGTCCATGAGTTCTCATGAAGGATAGAACAATGTCGGTAAGAGACGTTGCCAGTTGATAAGACGCAATGCCCCGCGGTCTTAGAACAGCCAACAGAGACCCCAGAACCTTTGTGAACATTCAGGGTGCTGTGGCCATACCGAAAGGGCCACAAACTGAAAATGTTAGTCCAGAAGGCAAACCTCAGGAACTTGTGATGATCTCTGTGGATAGGAACATGAAGATATGCATCCTTTAGATCCACGGTAGACATAAATTGACCCTCCTGGATCAATGGAAGAAAGGTACGAATAGTTTCCATCTTGAAAGATGGAAACTCAAAGAAACTTGTGTAGAGTCTTGAAATCCAAGATAGGTCTTAAAGTTCCCTCATTTTTCTGGAAACTACAGATTTGAATAAAACACCTGTTCCTGAAGGACAAAATCACTCCCATGGAGGATAGGTCTCACACAGTGTAAGAACGCCTTTCTCTTTATCTGGTCTACGGACAATCAAGAAAGAAGAAAACTTCCTCTGGCGAAGAACATCAGAATTCCAGCTTGTACCCCCGAGACACATTAATGTCCAGGGATCTCTCGTATCAAAGCTTGGATGAAGGAGGACAGTCTGCCCCCTATTAGATCCGGTACCGGATCAGAGGCCAACCTTACATGTCATTTGGGAGCCCCAGCAGGCTTCTCGAATCGTTTGCCTGGAGACTCCACCAATCTTGGATCAAGGGTAGACTTGGATTGTGAATATTTCTTTTCCTGTCATAAAGGAGAGGAAGGGGGGTTTCCCTTGAAATTTCAAAAGATGCAAAAATTACTCTGTTTGGGCTTCTTAACAGAGGGAGAAGATAACCCCCCATGATGTCAGAAACAAATTTCCTTCAAGTCAGGCCCGAACAGGACTTTCCCCTTATAGGGAAAAGCCAAAAGCGTAGATTTGGAGGACACAGCCGCAGACTAGGATCTCAATCACAATGCTCTGCGTGCTAAGATGGAAAACCCCGGACTCTTAGCCGCCAATTTAAATGGTCATCTAGCACCTGGAATCAAACCAACAACCTTTGAGCTGCAAAGCCACAAAGCAAACCACTAAGCTACCTTAGCTCCTTGGTTGGTAATCTGCAAAGGAGCAGCTGTAATAAATGCATTAGCTAATTAAGAGCTCAAATTCTGTCCTGTATCTCTTTAAATCTTAAAGGAAACTGTATTGTTGCGTGCTTTCGTGCCATTCTAAGTCACAAAGGATTGAGACACACAAACAGTAATATGGTAATAAAACTGTGCGTATATTCGCGTGCAATATTGCATAACGAAGTGACACCTCAAAAAGCAACATGCAAATTTGATCGCCTGCCAATCAAAATCTAGGCGAAGCGATAAGCTACTTCTCAGGGAAAAAAAGGCATCTATTAAAACTGTTACTGTCACCTTGATCTTAAACAGGAACTAGATAATCCCCTGAGCAGCGTCCTTTATGTAAATAAACTTTGCAACAGCATGTTTAATTTATTTAAAAGTATTAGAGGCAAGACCTGCATAAAATATTGCCAAGAGTCAGAATGCTGCTTATAGCAACCAATTCTGAAAAGTATTTCTCATAACATATGGGGAACAGTACCATCTGAGAATGTTCATTTCATATAAGGGTCAAAACGTATAGGACAGTTGTGTAATTAGTAATACAGATCAACCTTTCACCGTATCAATTTAGCAGCTGCACCTCCGATTAATTCATTCAGGAAGGACCAGCATGTCTAACTTTGTTACTTGTGACGCGCCACTGCCTAACGTAACAGAGGAGATGTCACCTCTCAAAAAAACTCTACACGGCGCGAAAGACCTCTCAGCTGTATGTTGTGAAACACAGCCGAGGAGGCACCGTGTGATCCGTTAGTGTAAAAGAGCCAAATAAAGCGTGCACAAAATGGCACCAACGCTCCGCCCATCGTGGGCATATGCGATCAATTAGTGCTAAGGAAAAAAAAAAATGGAGCCGCCGGAAGATCAATAAGGAGACAAATGGCGCGTAACCAAGCTCCGCCCATCGTGGGCATATCGAGCTCAATCTCCTGTGCGCAGCAAACTTTGCAAAACAAAATGGAGCCGCCGGGAGCCCTAGTCAGCACTCAAGTAATACACGCTGAAAGGCACAAATCCCCTGCCTGGTGCCATCTCAGAAAATTCCTAAGTGAAACACTAAGTGAAAACTAAGTGAAACACAAATTTCCCTGTCGGCTGAGAAACATAAACCGAAGTGAGCAGGGGCATCGTTAAAAATGCAAAAGTCCAGTATATTTCTAAAACAGAACAAACATCCCAGTCAGTTCCCAATGTTATCCAAATAAAAACATTAGAACATTAATAGCCAACAGTATGTTAGAGCCCATGATGACTAAATAGGAGCACCCTGCCTGTCGGCGTTTCAGCAATAGCAAGCGTAAGACAGGGATAAGCAGCAATGTACCAGTATGGTGCAGTATCAGCAAGCAGGATCATCTCAGTGACTCAGCTTTATGCAACACCTCATGTACCCTCACAAGAATCCTATATAACACTTAAGTAGTGAAATAGGATAACCCTCCGTGCCGGCTGTTAAAGTAGTTATAAGCCGCTGGGAGGCAAACAGAAGGAAGAGATGTGTTGCTTCTGAGTCACAGAACTGCTGTTTAAAACCTACCCCCATCTCCAGGGATATTCCATAAACAGAGTGCTAAGTCTTTTCTGTGTGCACACCAAACCTGTATAACTCCAGAAAATAAAGATTAGCACTTACCTTAGATGTCTGCCCGGCAGTAAGGCATCTCACCCGGCTTGTGAAGTTCTTTCCTCACCTTCACATCGGCCTGTGGAAATAAAAAGTACTGAGCACTTACTCCCTCAGACTTTTACAAGCAGGGCAGCAGACAACTATGGGAGGTGCAGTGATAAAAATGTCCCACAAGTTCCCATTGCTTTAAAGCCACCAAATGCTTCTCTTTTTAATGGAGACTGATCTGGTCTAGGCTACACCCCAGAACAAAGTAGCACACTGTGGCACTACTTTAAAAATAATAAACTCTTGATTGAGGAAAACTATAACACCTCACTCTGCCTCTTCCTATCACGAACACAGGCAAAGAGAATGACTGGGGTGGGAGGGAAGGGAGGAGCTATATATACACAGCTCTGCTGCTCTTTGCCTCCTCCTGCTGACCAGGAGGAGATATCCCACAAGGGTGAAATCCGTGGACTCATCGTATTTTGTTAGAGAAATACTTATTACGTTTACTTAATTTCTTAGGGTTGACAACGATAGGAATATCTGAGTCAAACAGGGTAGCCAGAACCTCCTTTAACAAAACAGAGGTGTTCAAGCTTAAACCTGAAGGATACAACTTCAGCATCAGATGAAGGACATACTGTCTGAATCTGAGATTTCACCCTCAGAGGTTGCCATTGTAACCTCTTCAGATTTATGAGAAAGAGCAACTTGGTTAGTCGAACTGGATCAGAAACCTTAATCTGAATTTCTAAATTTCCTCTTGGGTTCTCTGTAACTTGGGAATAGCAGCTAATGCCGCAGATATCTGGGCAGCAATTTCTGTTTCCAAAAACACGCCTCCAGGAAATTGAGGGGAACTGCAGGGCACTGCCTGTGTTGCAGTCACAGCTTGAGACATCTGAAGAGAAAGCTGTGGCATAGCATGAACAGCATCCTGAGAAAATGGTGGCTCAGAAGAAAACAAATTTCTTTGTTCATTAATGTCTTAACACATGAGGAACAAGAAGGCAAGGGGTGTTCTACAAGGCTATATAAACAGTTTGCACTCTGCATGAATACATTCTGAATCCATTTAAAAAAAATAAAAAAAATACTGTCTTCAAATTTGAGGGGGAAAAAAAAAAAAAAAAAAAAAAAAAGAAAAGTATCCCCACCGGATTCCACTAATTTGACCTTATATCAAATGTTCCAAAAATTAATGGTATATATACACCATAAAAACAAACTTGTGGCAAAAAGGAACTATGGGGTTAATCCGTAACCGCTAAACAAAATCATAGAAACCACCTCTACACCTCAGCCGTATAGCTGAAGTGCCTACCTGCCGCCTCCCTTAAGACTCCAGATCCCCACAGTAATGCGACTAGCTCTGGAACAAATCCTGACACCTACAAACTCTCCAAACAGAGACTGTCTTCAGGAAGTCACATGGTCAGCACTAAGCTGCACTCTAAAGTGAAAGCGCATGCAATTTCCCTGTTTTGCCGTCTCAGGAAGGGTCCGCCTCCACATTAAAATGTCTGAGGCAATCCCAAGAGTCGCAATGAACATGTCTGGTACCTTGCGAGCTGATAGGAACTTAAGAATCCTCAGCAGCTCCGGAAAACCCATTGACTAAAACAATTGTGATAAACACTCCCAAATCAGATTGCCAACACAATATCTTGCCCTTGAATAAAAACTGAGCCACCCACTCACAGATTAGTGTCTTGCTACTGCCAAATAAAGTCCTGTATGACAGGACGAAGTCCCAGTTAGTGCAACTTACTGTTTCTGTGCCTCAGAGACTTTTAGTATAAAAGACAAAAAAAAAAAAAATGCACTTACCGGCACTTCCAGCTGTCTGACAGAATGACAGCTCACTCAGCGTGAGAGGAAGACACTCCTCATAGGGGATGGTGGAAATTAGAAACAGAGTAAGCCTACTCTGGTTTTCTATACAGGGGCAGCAAAATGCTAGGAAATGCAGCGAGGCACAGCCCACAAGTTCCAAACTGTTCCACACACAGCACAGCCCACAAGTTCCCAACTGTTTGAAAGCCACCAATGCCCTACTGAAGAGACTAACGTGGAGTACAGCTATACCCAGTCTTGAGGAAAGATCAGAGTAAACTTACTCTGGCTTTAAAATAAAATCTTGAAGAAAAAAAAAAAAATTCAGACACCAAACTTCACCTTGCACCGCAGGCAAAGAGAATGACTGGGGGTTGTGGGAAAGGAAGTGATACTTAGCTGTGCTGCTCTTTGCCTCCCCCTGCTGGCCAGGAGTGATTGATCTGCCGTGGACTCACCATATCTTAGGAAAGAAAAATTGTTTAGTAACAAATCTTTTGGAAATTTCTGACCCACTTTATTTCCATTATATAAACATAATAGTTAACAATGTTAATTTTCAAGTACACTGCAACTAGCAAAAAAAACAATCCTTTTAAGTCAAAAGAAAAAGGCTTTTTTACCAGTATCCAACGCCATATTTCTCAATGTACTTCTCCCTCCTGCGCCTCTGCTGCTCTTTCCGTGCTTCAAGGCGGCTAACTTCCTCTTCATCTTTCACTAGATTATAAAAAGAAGCATTGATATACAGAAGCAGAGCTCTCATTTGAAATGATACAACAGGGCTCAGCAAACCCACTGAGCCACTGGCTCCTAACTTATCCTCCAATCCTCTAAAAGTATGCCTGGCCCCTAAATTTTAAACAGATTTGACGACCACTGTGTTGAAAGGACATTTGACATCTACTTAAAGAATCCAATTCAGACTTGTTACTGGAGATGACAAAGCTAGCAACTCATTGATTTGCATTTAAACATTCTATGGTCTTATTTGGAAGTACAAAAAGCAGTCTTCACAAGCCTAATCTGTAAACCCACAGTTTTCAGACAAACAAGAAAAAGAGGGGGGGGGGGGGGGGGGGAGTACATTGCAGAGTTTTTGTATAAAAAAAAAAACAAACAAAAAAAAAAACAATGTTTACCTAATAAATGTATTTCTTTCTTGACACTGAGTCCACAGATCATTAATTACTGTTGGGAATATCACTCCTGGCCAGCAGGAGGCAAAGCGCACCACAGCAAAGCTGTCAAGTATCACTTCCCTTCTTACAAACCCCATAAATTCCACCGAAGGAAAAGGAGAGAAAGGAAGCAACACAAGGTGCAGAGGTGCCCGAGGATTAGATAAAAATAGTCTAATAACAGGGAGGGCTGTGGACTCACCATGTCAAGAAAGAAAGAAAGAAATCAGGTAAACAAATTGTTTTCTTTAAGACACTGAGTCCACAGATCATCAATTACTGTTGGGAATCAATACCCAAGCTAGAGGACACAGATAAGGGAGGGAAAAGACAGGTAACCTAAACAGAAGTCTTGTCACCTGATCCAGATCCATTGCCTTAGCATGCATAACTGCAGAGCTCTTAGATGGAACCAAGCGAATGGGATGTCGTCCATGGAAGCTACCATCAGACAATTTACCTCCATACATTGAGCCACTGACGGCTGAAGAGAGGACTGAAGGGCAAGGCGCGAAAATCCTGGATTTTCTGACCTCTGTCAGAAATATCTTCATTGATAGAGAATCTATTATGGTCCCTAAGAACTTTTTCAGATTCACCTTCCATCCATGGGAGTGAATAAAAAGAAAAAACCAAGATCTCCGTATGAGAGTTTGCTTGTTGAAAAGACAGCCTGAACAAGAATGCCACCCAGATAGGGTGCCACTGCAATGCCCCGAGACTGATCACTGCCGATAGAGCCCCCAGAACCTTTGAGAAAATTCTGGGAGCTATGGCAAGGCCAAAACAGAAGAGCTACAAACTGAAAGTGATTGTCCAAGAAGGCTAATCTCAGAAATCTGTGATGATCCTTGTGAAAGGGAATATGAAGGCACACATCCTTTAGATCAATGGTTGTCATGAACGGACCCTTCTTGGACCAGGGGAAGAACGGAACGTATAGTTTACATCTTGAAGGACGGTACTCTGAGGAACTTGTTTAGACATTTCTGGTCTAAAATTGGTCTTAAAGCTCCCTCTTTTTTGGGAACCACAAACTGATTGGAGTAGAATCCCAGACCCTTTTCCTGCATTGGAACCAAACTATTATTCTCAGGATGGAAAGATCCTGAACACATTTTAAGAACGCCTCTATCTAGTCTACAGATAATCTTGAGAAGGAACCTGCCCCTAGGAGGAAAGTCTACCTTGTAACCCTGGGATACAATGTCCAATGCCCAGGGATCCAGGACATCCCGTATCCAAGCTTGAGCGAATTGAGAAAGTCTGTCCCCTACTGGATCCGATTCCGGATCGGGGGCAGACCCTTCATGCCGACTTTGAATCAGCTGCTGGTTTCTTAGATTGCTTCCCCTTGTTCCAAGACTGATTGGGCTTCCAAGAGGACTTGGACTTCCTGCTTGGGAGGGGGAAGGGCTCACTCTGAAGTTACAAAATAAACAAAAATTACTCTGACATCCTTTCTGCTTATTCCTCTTATCTTATGGTATCCCTTTCCACCTGTAATATCTTCAATGATTTCAGCCAAGCCAGGGCCAAACAAGGCCTTACCCTTGTAGGGGATGACCAAAAGCTTGGACTTAGATGAAACATCCGCGGACCAGGATTTCAACCATAAGGCTCTGTGAGCTAATACAGCAAAACCAGACATTTTGTGCTCCCAACTTAATGGCTTGTAAGGCAGCATCCGTGATAAAGGAATAGGCTAACTTAAGAGCCTTAATCCTGTCTGAATCTCTAAAATTTTACAAACTGATGAATGAAACTCACTCAATTAGGAGGACAAGTGTTAAAAAGGTAGAGTTAACTTTACCTTCACTTTAAGGAACAGAAAACTAGCGCCCGACCAGGACTTTCATAAGGCCATAGGGCACCCCAGAACTTTCCAAGGCTACAGAAAAATTGAAGCTAGGGATAGACAAAAAAAAATTAAAAATCAAGACATAATGTCCTAACATTCATTTAACTTACGAGGAAGTGCCACAGCAACCACAAAATCACTAGTATCAAATTCCAAAGAAATGATTTCCCAAAGGAAAAAGACATGAGCTCTTAAAATGAAATAAAATACATCCTAACCAGATCAAAGAAAATTAGGGCAGCACCCGCAGGTGAACACCCAAGAAGAATGGGCACACTAACAGGACCAGCCGGTCAGAGACCCAATTCTCCCAAAGCTCAGAACTGGAATAAGAAACCCCAAAAAGAGAAAAATGAAGACAAGGAGATTGACATCCCCATTTGTCTACCCCAGCTTTCCGTCTGGAACAGAAGACTGAGGATCCATTGAGCCATAAGGACTGGGATACTCCAGTACTGCCAAAACATGCAGCAGCAGGACACAAAGGTGCGCCAGTCTAACTAAAGGCAAGACTTACCTCCGCCGGGGCAACTGACGACCCCATCCCGAGGGTTGGACCCCTGAAGCCTCAGAGGAATTCGCTTCGCCAGAGGGCTCATCTGATCCAGACGATCCCACACCTGATGAACCCTGGTTAACAGAACATACAGTATCTACATGGAAGATGTAAATGCGCCGACGCCATAGATATGGCCATGTGGAACCGTGCCGTAACCTTGAACAAGCTGCCTTCCGGAGAAGGGGTAACAGCATTTCAGACACCTGCATGTGTAGCAAAAGGTTCTAGGGCCCGCACCTCAAGGGATATGGGAACCTCAGGTACGAAT
The DNA here is from genome assembly GCF_027579735.1 of Bombina bombina. Lineage (NCBI taxonomy): Eukaryota > Metazoa > Chordata > Amphibia > Anura > Bombinatoridae > Bombina > Bombina bombina. Next base: position 45,127,121 of record NC_069508.1, read on the forward strand.
GGCTCGGCGGACTAAGTTCTTTGATTCGGGAGAAAAAAGAAAAAAAAAAACCACACAACTCTAAAGCAGCATTCGGAACATAACTGATGGGCATGGATTACCTGGGCCATTTCATATTTTCGTTAAAAAATTTAACACGGCACCTTACACCCCACAATGGCTGGGGCACATACCACCTCCTATGACCCAGACAACTAGCAAAACAGACTGTCGCCATTCGGTCAGGAATAAGACATGGAGAACAGAAATGTGACCGCGCCCGGTCACAAAGTGCACCATGCATGCCAAAGAAAAGCACGCCAGTCCACAAGGACCGCGCAGCCTGACAAAAAAAATAAAAAAAAAAGCTGTTATCCAGAAATAGCCATGAGCCCAGGCATCCCTACAAAGACAATCACATAACCTGATTAAAGTCCCGTGTTCAATAACCCCCTTCAGGAAATCTTTATCTTTATGGAATCAAGGTTTAATGAGTCCCACTGAGACCTTGATTCTTCATTCACATTAGGAAAGGAAAATGAAACTCTTACTGGAATCTACACTGGAACACGGCCCTTCAAGTGTGAGATAGTAGCATCGCTTCTGACACGGACTTGAGTGAAGAAAGCAGGCAGTGAAACTTGTCAACACTGATTGCTTATGGAGCTGTTAATATCAGTTGGGATGGTTTCGCAGAAAGATTCTCCCTGCATTCCCGGACTAACATTCATCCATGCTCTCACTGAGAGGCTGACAGGATTACTTAAAACTCCATTCCCATTTCGAAGAGTACTACCCCTCCATAAGAGACCATCTTTAATCTGACACTTCTCTGCCAACCTGTGACGAAAGGCAAAGAATGACTGGGGGATGATGGAAGTGGGGGACATATTAAAGCCTTTGGCTGGGGTGTCTTTGCCGCCTCCTGGTGGTCAGGTTCTGAATTCCCAAAAGTAATGAATGCAGCTGTGGACTTTCCCCGTTGAAGAAAATAGCGTCACTTTCTTACACTGTCCTTGACTGGGGTTTATACCGGAGCTAAGGGCACTGACTGAGCCACCAATAAAAATAATCACCTCCTCATTGTCCACAGTGCCCACTATTCTGCCATATTAACCCTCAATAGGGTCAATGAATAAAAACGTCCCCATGCAGCCTCAGACTGCTGAAGTGCCAGTATTTTTCCACTTTAATAAAGAAAATATTTTCTTGCCACTTACCTGCATGTCAGTCTGTCCGGCAGACGGTCAGCTCACCTGGTTTGAGAGGATGCCATTCCTCACATGGACCTGTGGAGAAAAATCCGAGTAACCTTAGTCAGGCTTTCTAAATAGGGCAGCAAAACTTGAGAAAACAGTGAGGATTGTACCTCACAAGTTCCAAATTGCTTAAAAGCCACCACTGCCCTACTGAAGAGACTGATGTGGGGTACGGCTAGACCCAAAGATCAAAGATCAGATTAAAAATAATAAAATCCTGATTGAAGTAAACTTTCCAGACACCGAAAACTTCACCTCCTCCTTGCACCGCAGGCAAAGAGAATGACTGGGGTTTGTGGGAAAGGAAGTGATACTTAACAGCTTTGCTGTGGTGCTCTTTGCCTCCTCCTGCTGGCCAGGAGTGATATTCCCAACAGTAATTGATGATCCGTGGACTCCCCGTTTAAGAAAATTTAGGTTTTCAAGCAGCTGTATGATACTTTATTTCATTAGAGGGCCTAAAGTCTGACAGGTATTAGGTGCCTTTGCTCCATTCATCTTAGACCAATGGGTTTCAAACCTGTCCTCATGCCTCCCTAACAGACCAGATTTTAAAGGATTGCCTTCGGTGAGCAGGTAAAATAACCATGTTTACAGAAAACCTCAAAATCAGGTCTGAGGACAGGTTTAAAAACAGGTGTCCGTGACTAGGCACTATTTTTCCAAACTTATTACAGCAAAGTCTATTCTATTCACCAGTTTCATTCATCAATAGCATTAGTCAAGCTGCATGTATAAATGATTGCAAAATGCAAGTGTTGGCTTTTAGAGACTTCCTCTGGGTATTGACAATAGTGATGACCTGATTTGCAGGGTTGCCAGTGCTAAAATTAGCCAGGCAGAAGATAACACACTTGCCAACCACTAAACTTGTCTTGGGTCAGTATTGTGGTTTGCTCTTGAAGTGAAGGTAAACTTTGATGAATCTGTGAATCACTTTAAAAAGGGACAGACTAGTCAAAATTAAACTTTCATGATTCGGATAGGGCATGCAATTTTAAAACATTCCAATTTTCTTTTATCAAATTTGCTTAGTTCCCTTGGTGGTATTTTGGAAAAGCTAAACCTAGGTAGGCACAAACTGAATTCTAAATAGTTGAAAACCACCTCTTAAGCTCAGATAATTGACAGTTCTTCAGTTAGACAGTACTAGTTCATATGTAGCATATAGGTAACATTGTGCTCACTCCTGTGGAGTTATTTAGGAGTCTGCACCGATTGGCTAAACTGCATGTCGGTCAAAAGCACAGAGATAAGGGGCAGTCTGCAGAGTCTTAGATACAAGGTTATCACAGGTAAATAGTATATTAATGTAACTAAGAATAAGATAAAGGGGTGTGACCCAGAAACGCGTAGTGAGTATATTGTTTGAGTTGTCTGGCCAGACCAGTAAGTTGTGACTTGCTGTTAACATTTGCTCATTTTTATTTTGTATGTATTTGTTTTTATTGTGATACATTATAACATGTCTAGTTCCTTTGCACTGTATTGCTACATCATAAGTTTGCAAGTAGGCATTGATGTATTCGGATACAATTCACTTGCAACACATTCTCAAGCGTTTGTAACGCTAATCAAGCTGTGATTAATCACTATGTATAGAGGTTACAACTATGTTTGCATTTTTTGTAGGGATGCACCGAAATTTCGGCCGCAGAAAGTTTCGGCCGAAAATGGCATTTTTGGCTATTTCGGTTTTCGGATTTTTAGCCTGTTATTTTCAGTAAAATTATTCTGTAGCATGTTTCAAATTTGATGCTAGCCTAGAGCTGCTGTTTAAGTTTATTACTTGACTTACTGTTCTGCATATAATGAGTTTTCTAGGACTATACTTTATTTGGATAATTAGTAAAAAAAAAAACATGTTAAATATGATTCTGTTACATAGAACTAAATGAAGAATAATACAGTATATTGATATTTATAATTGTTTTAAGCAAGGATGAACCAAAATTTTGGTCGCAGAAACATTTTGGCCGAAAATGGCATTGTTTGCCTGGTTTTTTTTTTCTTGGTAAAATTATTGTGTAGCATATTATTGTTTTAAGATATTTTTGACCAATTTTAGTGTGTTACTTTCAATAAAAGTGTGGGATTTTTTTATTGGCTCTAATTATGCAAAAAAAAAAAACTAAAAAAAAAAAAATTTGAAAAAATACATTTTCGGTATCCGTTTCAGTTTTCGGTCAAGTGCATCCCGGATTTTCGGATTCGGTCCAGAATTTCCATATCGGTGCATCACTAATTTTTTGCACATTGTGTTTTATATATTTAAATAAACATTAGTATTGAAACTACCAGGTTGTTTTGCACAATTTGTTAGTGCTCTTACCATTTGTTATATATTAATATAACTGTTTATTATGCAAAACTGGGGAATGGGTAATAAAGGGATTATCTATCTTTCTAAAAAAACTCTGGTGTAGACTGTCCCTTTAAGCCCTAAAAAGCAATTTAAAATTAATGCATTACATATTTGCATAAAACTGCATGCTGAGGCCATATTCTAGTGACTGCCACCGCATACAGGACACCAAGCTCATTAGCAGATGAATTCGGAATCCAGATACATTTACCATGGTTTCATCTATGTTTGTTATGTGTGAGAAAATGGCTGCTACAGTGAATGAATTAAAATATTCCAGTTTGGCAACCACTTCAGAAAGCTCAATTATGGTCCTAAATGGGTTAACCAGATAAAGTTAAACTTAATTAAGCAATAGGTAGCAAGCATGAAATCCCAGGCTGTATGAAATGCTTGACACCATGTTCGGGAAACCCTCTAAATTTATAATTGAACATTGGAGTTGTTGCTGGCTGACCGATTTTACAGCAAATCACAAATATGATTTAGTCATTACTACATTTTATACCACTACTATTCCAACCCGACAATATATGTAAATATGGGAAGGTCACTTAATGCAAGTTATAAATAGTAAAATTATTTTAGTTTTAAAATATTATACTATAAAATGCAAAAAAGTATTTCATTACCTTGTGGAGAATTTTTTTTTGTTGTTTTAGCCAGTCCAGATTTTACCACCTTTTGTTTCTTTACAGGATTTCCAGCAGGCTTGGAAGGCTGCACATTCTTCCGTTTTGCACCTCTTTCAGCTCCAGCTTTTATAGCATATCCTCCCCTTTGCTGTAATTATAGAGCAATGCGTTATAAGATGATATGGCTTACTTTTTACTAATCCCTACACAATAAACCAATATTTGGGAATAGAAAAATGTCAAAATGACAACACTTCAACAAATCTTGCTGAATTTGTGTGAAATACTATTAATAAATGGGATTTTAGCTTGATGCCACTACGGAACAGTACTAAAGGCACTTTGCCTTCTACAGGAACTCTATCCTCATGCTCCAGCTCAATGCACCTATACAAAAAAGGTTAAGAGGGCACTGTCCCATTGGTAGATTATAAAATTACTCACCTGTCAAGATAATGACCCTCGATTATTCCATCAGTACAGTAAAAAAAAAAAAGCTTACAGGAGAATGTACTCTCCTCTTAAATGATCATTACATACAGCAGAATTGCATAATCAAATGTATAATAAAGTGACAATAAAAATTTCGAATGATAACTTCTTTCCTGACAAATTTCAGTTAGTTTAATTAGCCTTTACCTAAGTCACGTAACAGAAATCAGCCAATCACAAAATGCATATACACCAAATTCTCACATGCTCAGGAGCTGGTTAATCAAAGTATGCATATAAAAAGTGAACCTTTTGATAATTGGAGAATTGGAAAGTAGTTTTAAATTACATGCTCTACCTAAATCATGAGTTTAATTTTCAATTGAGTGTTCCTTTAAGTGGGGACAATGAAAATTGTTTCTACTCAGCAAATACCAAAAAAAAAAAAATCTACAGGTGAAAAACTTTTTGAACATTTTATTTATAAAAAGTCTGAATTGCAGAATAAGTTTGGGGGATTTGTATCTAGCAAAACTCATCTTGTGGTAATTTTTCTTCATTGCTCATTCGTAGCAGTTTTTCACAACTTAATTTGTCTATTGCATTTGAAGGCTAAACTTTTGTGATTATAATCTGTTTGATTTGTCATAAAGAGATCAAATGGGAAGGCTTAAAGGGTCAGGTAAAAAACTCAAACAACTTTCGAATACACTTCCATTATCCAAATGTAAACAATCTTTATATGCAGTTTGACACCAGCTCCTACTGAGCATGTGCAAGACACAGGATAACAAAATTTATGTTTACCTGATAAATGTATTTTTCTTTGACACAGTGAGTCCATGGATCATCAATTACTGTTGGGAATATTACTCCTGGCCAGCAGGAGGCACTTCCCTTCCCACCAACCCCAGTCATTCGACCGAAGGAAAAGGAGAGAAAGGAAATAAGATGCAGAGGTGTCTGAGGTTTACATAAAAAAAATAATAAAAACACCTGTCTGAAAAACAGGGAGGGCCATGGACTCGCCCTGTCAAGAAATACATTTATCAGGTAAGCATAAATTTTGTTTTCTTTCTAATGACACGGTGAGTCCACAGATCATCAATTACTGTTGGGAATCAATACCCAGTCTAGGAGGACACGATATGGGAGGGCAAGACAGGTAACCTAAACAGAAGGCACCACTGCTTGCAGAACCTGTCTCCCAAAAGAAACCTCAGTTGAGGCAAAAGTATCAAATTTATAGAAGTGTTCTACAGAGGCCTCATTCTTGAAGGCCTAAGAAGAAGACACCTCCCTAGTGGAGTGAGCTGTAATGCTCTCGGGAAGCTGCTGCCCAGAACAGAGAAGGAATAACAATTTCCCGATTAATATTTCTGTCCGTAACCACCTTAGGAAGAAAACAAAAACTGGGTACGAAGAACTGCCTTATCTGTCTGAAATACGAGAAGGAGAATCACACTGCAAAGCTGAGAGTTCGGAAACCCTCCGAACAGAAGACATGGCAGAAAGAAACAACTTTCCAAGATAACTTAATATCTATGGAATGCATAGGCTCAAACGGAGCCTGTAGTAAAACTTTAAGAACGAGGTTAAGGCTCCAAGGAGGAGCAACTGACTTAAACACAGGTCTGAATCTGACCAGGGCCTGATTAAAGGATTGTACATCAGGCACATCCACCAGACGCTTGTGTAGCAGAATGGATAGAGCAGAAATCTGACCCTTGAGGGTACTAACAGATAACCCCTTCTCAAGGCCTTCCTGGAGAAAAAAAAAAGATCCTTGGGATCCTTTCTTATAGAAACCTTTCTAGTGATAAGCTTAGGAGCCTGAATCATCGTCTCAATGATAGATTTGGAAAGCCCACGCTTCGATAAAATCAAGCGTTCAACCTCCAAGCAGTCATCTTCAGAGAAACAATATCTGGATGAAGGGCCCCTGAAGATCCTTCAACAGCGTAAGTTTCCACGAAGGTAGACACAACATCTCTAGTAGATCCGCCTACCAGCTCCTGCGAGGCCACACAGGAACTATTAGAAAAACCAATACTCTCTCCTACTAGCTCTGAACAATGTCTTGCAGAAAGAGAACAGAGGAAAGGATATGCCAACCTGAAGTTCCAAGGAACTGTCAGAGCATCTATTAGAAAGGCTTGAGGATCTCATGACCTCGAACCGTACTTGGGAACTTTGTGTTCTGACGAGATGCCATCAGAACCAATTCTGGTAACCCCCATTTAGTTGTTAACCTGGAGAACACTCCCCCCCAGCATGGGAAGTCAGTCTGCTCAGATACGCTTCCCAGTTGTCAACTCCAGAAATGTGGATGGAAGATAGAGTAACTGAGCACACGCCCACAGAAAAAAAATCTGACACCTACATGACTAGGGAACTCAGTTCCACAGAGGCTATGCTGACTGACTAGAACCCAATAAACTGGGCTAAAGACAACTGAGACCAAACCATCAGAGCATTGTAAATCACTCAACCACAAATGAAGGGGAGAGCAGACTTCTCCCTGGACCAAAGTCCCTGCACCTTTAACTAGCCCCTGACTCCTCCCCAGTCCGGCAGGCTGATGGTGCCCACGGTCACAAACGTCCATGAAGGTCTCCAAAGCATGTGTCCTGAGACCGAAGTTCCTGATAAAACCACCATGGAAAAAAGACGACTCTCAGGAAGCTGCTTATCTATATTCTGAGACAATTTGGATAAACTCCATTACTGTCTGAGCATCCCCAACTGCAGAGTTCTCAAACGGAATTGAGCAAGAGAATGATGCCCATGGAAGTCACCATCAAACCAATTACCTCCATACATTGAGCCACTGATGCTGAACAGTAGACTGTAGAGAGGCAAGAGGAAGGATTTTGGCTTTCCTGACCTTAGTCAGAAAGATTTGCATTGATAGGGAAACAATTTTAGTCCCTGTAGCAGGGACAAGGGAGCTCTTTTCCAGCTCCATTTCCATTCGTGGAATGAAGGCAAAAACCTCTGAATGAGATTGCTTGTAGAAAGACAGCGTCTGAACCAATAGGACGTCCAGGTGGGACCAAACTGCAAATCCTGGAACCCAATCCAACTGAGAAAACTCTGGGAGCTGTGACAAAGCCATTTAACCACAAACTGAAAAGCAAAACTCAGAAATCTGAGATGATCCCTTTGAATGGGAACCTGAGGGTACGCATCCTTTATGTCTAAGGTTGTTAAAAACTGACCCTCTTGCACCAAGGAAGAATTGAGTGAATAGTCTCCATCTTGAAGGGCGGTAATTCTGAGAAACTTGACATTTCATATGGGGGGGGGGGGACGAAACTAAACCCTGTTCCTAAACTGGAACAATCACTCCCAGGGAGGAAGATCCTGAACACATTTCAAGAATGCCTCTTATCTGGGCTACAGATAATCTCCTGTGAGGAAGGAGTTTAATTCCAATTTGTAACCCTGGAATACTATATCTACAGCCCTTTAGGGATCTAGGACATCTCTTATCCAGGCATGAGAAAAACTGAGAGACTGCCACCCATAGGATCCAATCCCATCTCGGGGGCAAAACCTACATACTGAATCGGAGTTAGCTGTGTGTTTCTTTAAATTACTTCCCCCAGATCCAAGACTGACTGGGTATCCAAGAGGACTTTAACTGCTCCTGCTTGGAAGACAAAGCGGAAGACTTTCCTGAAGTTACGAAAAGTAGCAACAAATAAAAGATTGGCCCAACAGCCTTTTTATACTGGATCTCCTCATGGAGTCCTCAAATGTATTCAGACAAGGCGTTGCGCCAAAAAGATGCTGCACTTGTCCAAAAAGGCCTCCAGCCTTAAAGAGATTTATCCTTTAGATGGATTGAAAATCTCTTAACCAGAATAGCAATGGCCACCACTACTTTAAGCACTGTGCGCCATATTTTAAAGGAGACAGCTTATTACAGACAGGAGATAGAGAAAAAGGGCTCCTTGAATTCAACTGTGCTAGTTCTCAGGTATAGGAGAACAGGAATTTTTTTTTTTTTTTTTTTTTTACACAGATGAATCAGCAAACGACAGGCCATCGAAACAAAATCAAAATCCAAGATGGCGCTTCTCCGTACCTGAGGAGGCAGGGACACGAAGACGGCATGGAGATGAAGCGCGCAAACATTGCGCTTCATCCTGCCGCACTAAACACTGAGCTACAAGCTTACAAATAAAGAGTACATAGAGCATTGCTTCGCTTCCTAAAAACACAAGAGAAATACCCCAAACCGTGTATATTGTGCCTCTCGTAGGAAAATCAAAGAGAACCACAATGTGTGCTCAGTCCCTTCTAAGACCCCATCCAGCTATGCAGTTCCTTAGAAATGGCGCCATACACGCTCTGACCTAGTCCCTTCAGAACACTCAGTAAGTAAAAAAGGAGGCTGCCCAAATACAGAATTAAAAAAAAAAAAAAAAAAAAAAAGTACTAAAATTAGATCTGAGCCCCAAGGTGGTTAACCCCTTCCTCTCTATGGAGATTAACCCCTAAGTCTCCAAGTCTCATGACTAATGTGCCTGCACACTGCCCGAATCATCCATAAGGATTTGTCCAACTAAAAGCAGAGGGTCCTTGACCCCTTCAGTGCCAGCCTTCTAGCCCCAGAAGAACAAAGGCACTTACCGGCAGTCTAGCTGTCCGGCAGTCAGACTCCTCAAGTATGAGAGGATGCCGCTCCAGAGACCTGTGTAAAAAGAGAGCAAACCTACTCAGGCTTTTTATACCAGGGCAGCAACATGTTAGGAAAAACGCAGCAAAGCACACTTTACAAGTTCCTAACTGCTTTAAAGCTACTACAAGCCCTGCTGAAGAGACTAACATGGAGTACAGTTATACCCAAATTGTGATAGATCAGAGCAAACCTGCCCTGGGTTTAAAAAAAAAAAAAAAAAAAAAACCTTGATAGAAGAATCTTAATCAGGACACCTAATTACTTAACCTCCTCACACTAGAGGCAAAGAGAATGACTGAGGTTTGTGGGAAGGGAAGTGATACTTAACAGCTCTGCTGTGGTGCTCTTTGCCTCCTGCTGGCCAGGAGTGATATTCCCAACAGCAATTGATCCATGGACTCACCGTGCTATTAGAAAGAAATATATGCATTTTGTGATTGGCTAACTACTGTCACATGATGGATCAGGAACAAAAAAAAAAAAAAAAAAATCTAATACTCATTTGAAACAAACTAAGGTGCTTTTGCATCTTTTAGGCATTTACTGATCATGCTTTTCGATTGTGTTTAGTGGGCCTTAACCCCTTAATGACAACTGACGTACCAGGTACATCCTGCAAAAACTCAGTTAGTGACAATGGACGTACCTGGTACGTCAGTTGTCTAAGAGAGTGCTGGAAGCGATCGCAATCGCTTCCAGCAGCTCTCAGGGTATTGCAGTGATGCCTCGATATTGAGGCATCCTGCAATACCCTTTAAAAAGCATTTGGTGCAGAGAGAGCCACTCTGTGGCCCTCTCTGCACCGGTAGCGATGGGTCCGTTCGTTGGTGGGTGGGAGCTTACAAGGGAGGAGGGTGGGCGGCCCATCGCTACCCGGCATCCGGTTCCTACAAGTGCATTGTGCACGCCGGATGCTGGGAGCGTGCGGAGGGGGGGCCTGCGTGTGCGCCGCAAACACTGCCACCAATGAGTTCTGTTAAGAGGGAGGGGGGGGGGCAGAAAACTTTTTTTTTTAAAAAAAATAGGATCTGGTAGGGTTAGGGGGGTGGGGGTATTGGGGGGGCAGCTACACTACAGAAAAAACAAAAAAAACGACAAAAAAAAAAAAAAAAAAAAAAAATTTGGGGAAAACTGGGTACTGGCAGACGGCTGCCAGTACCCAAGATGGTGGCAAATAGGTAGGTGGGGAGGGATCAGGGAGGTTGGGGGTTAAGGCAGGGGTCCATCACAGCTAATTAAAAAAAAAAAAAAAAAAAAAAAACACACACACCTTTTATTTTAGTACTGGCAGACTTTCTGCCAGTAGTTAAGATGGCGGGGAAAATTGTGGGGGGGGGGGGAGAAGAGAGCTGTCTGGGAGGGATCAGGGGGTGGGATGTGTCAGGTGGGAGGCTAATCTCTACACTAAAGCTAAAATTAACCCTGCAAGCTCTCTACAAGCTACCTAATTAACCCCTTCACTGCTGGGCATAATACAAGTGTGGTGCGCAGCAGCATTTAGCGGCCTCCAAATTGCCAAAAAGCAACGCCAAAGCCATATATGTCTGCTATTTCTGAACAAAGGAGATCCCAGAGAAGCATTTACAACCATTTGTGCCATAATTGCACAAGCTGTTTGTAAATAATTTAAGTGAGAAACCTAAAATTGTGAAAAGTCACTTTTTTTATTTGCTCGCATTTGGCGGTGAAATGGTGGCATGAAATATACCAAAACGGGCCTAGATCAATACTTTGGGTTGTCTACTACACTAAAGCTAAAATTAACCCTTCAAGGTCCCTACAAGATCCCTAATTAACCCCTTCACTGCTGGGCATAATACATGTGTGGTGCACAGCGGCATTTAGTGGCCTTCTAATTACCAAAAAACAATGCCAAAGCCATATATGTCTGCTATTTCTGAACAAAGGGGATCCCAGAGAAGCATTTACAACCATTTGTGCCATAATTGCACAAACTGTTTGTAAATAATTTCAGTGAGAAACCTAAAGTTTGTGACAAAATTTGTGTAAAAAAGTGAACAATTTTTTTTATTTGCTCGCATTTGGCAGTGAAATGGTGGCATGAAATATACCAAAATGGGCATAAATCAATACTTTGGGTTGTCTTCTAAAAAAAAAATATATACATGTCAAGGGATATTCAGAGATTCCGGACAGATATCAGTGTTCCAATGTAACTAGCGCTAATTTTGAAAAAAAAGTGGTTTGGAAATAGCAAAGTTCTACTTGTACTTATTGCCCTATAACTTGCAAAAAAAGCAAACATGTTGGGTATTTCTAAACTCTGGACAAAATGTAGAAACTATTTAGCATGGGTGTTTTTTGGTGATTGTAGATGTGTAACAGATTTTGGAGGTCAAAGTTAGAAAAAGTGTGTTTTCCATTTTTTCCTCATATTTTATATTTTTTTTATATTAAATTATAAGATATGATGAAAAAAATGGTATCTTTAGAAAGTCCATTTAATGGCGAGAAAAACGGTATATAATGTGTGGGTACAGTAAATAAGTAAGAGGAAAATTACAGCTAAACACTAACACTGCAGAAATGTAAAAACAGCCATTGTCATTAAGGGTAAGAAAACTGAAAAATGGTCCGGTCATTAAGGGGTTAATGTTCTAGGTTTAAGCTGTAGTTAAAGGACCAGTCAACACAGTAGATTTGCATAATCAACAAATGCAAGATAAGACAATGCAATAGCACTTAGTCTGAACTTCAAATGAGTAGATTTTTTTTCCTGACAAATTTAAAAAAAGTTGTCTTTTTCCACTCTCCCTGTACTATGACAGCCATCAGCCAAGCGAGCAAAGAAAAAACAAAATTTATGCTTACCTGATAAATTCCTTTCTCCTGTAGTGTAGTCAGTCCACGGGTCATCCATTACTTATGGGATTATAACTCCTCCCTAACAGGAAGTGCAAGAGGATCACCCAAGCAGAGCTGCTATATAGCTCCTCCCCTCTACGTCATACCCAGTCATTCGACCGAAACCAAACGAGAAAGGAGAAACTATAGGGTGCAGTGGTGACTGGAGTTTAATTTAAAATTTAGACTTGCCATAAAAAACAGGGCGGGCCGTGGACCGACTACACTACAGGAGAAAGGAATTTATCAGGTAAGCATAAATTATGTTTTCTCCTGTTAAGTGTAGTCAGTCCACGGGTCATCCATTACTTATGGGATACCAATACCAAAGCTAAAAGTACACGGATGACGGGAGGGACAGGCAGGCTCTTTACACGGAAGGAACCACTGCCTGAAGAACCTTTCTCCCAAAAAACAGCCTCCGAAGAAGCAAAAGTGTCAAATTTGTAAAATTTGGAAAAAGTGTGAAGTGAAGACCAAGTTGCAGCCTTGCAAATCTGTTCAACAGAGGCCTCATTCTTAAAGGCCCAAGTAGAAGCCACAGCTCTAGTAGAATGAGCTGTAATTCTTTCAGGAGGCTGCTGTCCAGCAGTCTCATAGGCTAAACATATTATGCTACGAAGCCAGAAAGAGAGAGAGGTAGCAGAAGCTTTTTGACCTCTCCTCTGTCCAGAATAAACGACAAACAGGGAAGTAGTTTGGCGAAAATCTTTAGTTGCCTGTAAATAAAATTTCAGGGCACGGACTACATCCAGATTGTGAAGAAGTCGTTCCTTCTTTGAAGGGTTAGGACACAAAGATGGAACAACAATCTCTTGATTGATATTCCTATTGGTGACTACCTTAGGTAAGAACCCAGGTTTAGTACGCAGAACTACCTTGTCTGAATGAAAAATCAGATAAGGAGAATCACAATGTAAGGCCGATAACTCAGAGACTCTTCGAGCCGAGGAAATAGCCATTAAAAACAGAACTTTCCAAGATAACAATTTGATATTAATGGAATGAAGGGGTTCAAACGGAACACCCTGTAAAACGTTAAGAACTAAGTTTAAGCTCCATGGCGGAGCAACAGTTTTAAACACAGGCTTAATCCTGGCCAAGTCCTGACAAAAAGCCTGAACGTCTGGAACCTCTGACAGACGCTTGTGTAAAAGGATGGACAGAGCTGAGATCTGTCCCTTTAAGGAACTAGCAGATAAACCCTTTTCTAAACCTTCTTGTAGAAAAGACAATATCCTAGGAATCCTACCCTTACTCCATGAGTAACTCTTGGATTCGCACCAATGTAAGTATTTACGCAATATCTTATGGTAAATTCTCCTGGTAACAGGTTTCCTAGCCTGTATTAAGGTATCAATTACTGACTCCGAAAATCCACGCTTTGATAAAATCAAGCGTTCAATCTCCATGCAGTCAGCTTCAGAGAAATTAGATTTTGATGTTTGAAAGGACCCTGAATCAGAAGGTCCTGTCTCAGAGGCAGAGACCAAGGTGGACAGGATGACATGTCCACTAGATCTGCATACCAGGTCCTGCGTGGCCACGCAGGCGCTATTAGAATCACTGATGCTCTCTCCTGTTTGATCCTGGCAATCAATCGAGGAAGCATCGGGAAGGGTGGAAACACATAAGCCATGTTGAAGGCCCAAGGTGCTGTCAGAGCATCTATCAGAACCGCTCCCGGGTCCCTGGACCTGGACCCGTAACAAGGAAGCTTGGCGTTCTGGCGAGACGCCATGAGATCCAGATCTGGTTTGCCCCAACGCCGAAGTATTTGGGCAAAGACCTCCGGATGAAGTTCCCACTCCCCCGGATGAAAAGTCTGGTGACTTAGAAAATCCGCCTCCCAATTCTCCACGCCTGGGAATCTGGATCGCTGATAGGTGGCAAGAGTGAGACTCTGCCCAGTGAATTATCTTTGAGACTTCCATCATCGCTAGGGAACTCCTTGTCCCTCCCTGATGGTTGATGTAAGCCACAGTCGTGATGTTGTCCGACTGAAACCTGATGAACCTCAGAGTTGCTAACTGAGGCCAAGCCAGAAGGGCATTGAAAACTGCTCTTAATTCCAGAATGTTTATGGGAAGGAGACTCTCCTCCTGAGTCCATGATCCCTGAGTCTTCAGGGAATTCCAGACAGCGCCCCAACCTATCAGGCTGGCGTCTGTTGTTACAATCGTCCAATCTGGTCTGCTGAAGGGCATCCCCTTGGACAGATGTGGCCGAGAGAGCCACCATAGAAGAGAATTTCTGGTCTCTTGATCCAGATTTAGCATAGGGGACAAATCTGAGTAATCCCCATTCCACTGACTTAGCATGCACAATTGCAGTGGTCTGAGATGCAGGCGTGAAAAGGGTACTATGTCCATTGCCGCTACCATTAGGCCGATTACCTCCATGCATTGAGCCACTGACGGGTGTGGAATGGAATGAAGGACACGGCAAGCATTTAGGAGTTTTGTTAACCTGTCCTCTGTCAGGTAAATTTTCATTTCTACAGAATCTATAAGAGTCCCTAAGGGAACTCTTGTGAGTGGCAAAAGAGAACTCTTTTCTTTGTTCACCTTCCACCCATGTGACCTTAGAAATGCCAGTACTAATTCTGTATGAGACTTGGCAGTTTGGAGACTTGACGCTTGTATCAGAATGTCGTCTAGGTACGGAGCTACCGATATTCCTTGCGGTCTTAGTACCGCCAGAAGAGAACCCAGAACCTTTGTGAAGATTCTTGGAGCAGTAGCTAACCCGAAGGGAAGAGCTACAAACTGGTAATGCCTGTCCAGGAAGGCAAACCTTAGGTACCGGTAATGATCTTTGTGAATCGGTATGTGAAGGTAGGCATCCTTTAAATCCACTGTGGTCATGTACTGACCCTTTTGGATCATGGGTAATATTGTCCGAATAGTTTCCATTTTGAACGATGGAACTCTTAGGAATTTGTTTAGGATCTTTAAATCCAAGATTGGTCTGAAGGTTCCTTCTTTCTTGGGAACCACAAACAGATTTTAGTAAAACCCTTGTCCGTGTTCCGACCGCGGAACCGGGTGGATCACTCCCATTAGTAAAAGATCTTGTACACAGCGTAGAAACGCCTCTTTCTTTATCTGGTTTGTTGACAACCTTGAAAGATGAAATCTCCCTTTTGGGGGAGAAGCTTTGAAGTCCAGAAGATATCCCTGAGATATGATCTCTAACGCCCAGGGATCCTGGACATCTCTTGCCCAAGCCTGGGCGAAGAGAGAAAGTCTGCCCCCCACTAGATCCGCTTCCGGATAGGGGGCCCTTACTTCATGCTGTCTTAGGGGCAGCAGCAGGCTTTCTGGCCTGCTTGCCCTTGTTCCAGGTCTGGTTAGGCTTCCAGCCCTGTCTGTAGCGAGCAACGGTTCCTTTCTGTTTTGGAGCGGAGGAAGTTGATGCTGCTCCTGCCTTGAAGTTACGAAAGGCACGAAAATTAGACTGTCTAGCCCTTGGTTTGGCTCTGTCTTGAGGTAGGGCATGGCCCTTACCTCCAGTAATGTCAGCGATAATTTCTTTCAAACCGGGCCCGAATAGTGTCTGCCCCTTGAAAGGTATGTTAAGCAATTTAGATTTAGAAGTCACATCAGCTGACCATGATTTAAGCCACAGCGCTCTGCGCGCCTGAATGGCGAATCCGGAGTTCTTAGCCGTAAGTTTAGTTAAATGTACTACGGCATCCGAAATAAATGAATTAGCTAGCTTAAGGACTCTAAGCTTGTCTGTAATCTCATCCAGCGTAGCTGAGCTAATGGTCTCTTCCAGAGACTCAAACCAGAATGCCGCCGCAGCCGTGACAGGCGCAATGCATGCAAGGGGTTGCAATATAAAACCTTGTTGAACAAACATTTTCTTAAGGTAACCCTCTAACTTTTTAGCCATTGGATCTGAAAAGGCACAGCTATCCTCCACCGGGATAGTGGTACGCTTAGCTAAAGTAGAAACTGCTCCCTCCACCTTAGGGACCGTCTGCCATAAGTCCCGTGTGGTGGCGTCTATTGGAAACATTTTTCTAAATATAGGAGGGGGTGAGAAAGGCACACCGGGTCTATCCCACTCCTTGTTAACAATTTCTGTAAGTCTTTTATGGCAATTTAGATAAAACTTCAGTCATAACATTAGCCATGTCTTGCAAAGTGATTTGTAATGGCCGCCCTGATGTACTTGGCGCCACAATATCACGCACCTCCTGAGCGGGAGATGCAGGTACTGACACGTGAGGAAAGTTAGTCGGCATAACTTCCCCCTCGTTGTCTGGTGAATTTTTCTTAACATGTACAGATTGGCTTTTATTTAAAGTAGCATCAATACAATTAGTACATACATTTCTATTGGGCTCCACATTGGCCTTTGAACATATTGCACAAAGAGATTCCTCTGTGTCAGACATGTTTAAACAAACTAGCAATTAGACTAGCAAGCTTGGAAAATACTTTTCAAATGAATTTACAAGCAATATAAAAAAACGTTACTGTGCCTTTAAGAAGCACACAAAAACTGTCACAGTTGAGATAACAATGAACCGGATTAGTTATAGCAACCAAATTTTCACATGAAATGCATTAATTTAGCAAAGGATTGCACCCACTAGCAAATGGATGATTAACCCCTTAATATCAAAAAACGGATAACAAATAAAAATATATATACGTTTTTATCACAGTCAAAGCACAGTCTCACAGGTCTGCTGTGAGTGATTACCTCCCTCAAACTAGTTTTGGAGACCCCTGAGCTCTGTAGAGACGTCCTGGATCATGCAGGGAGAACAAGGAAGACTTGTGACTGAATTTCTACTGTGCAGTAAAGCGCCAAAATAGGCCTCTCCCACTCATAATACAACAGTGGGGAAGCTCAGTAAACTGATTTTATTCAAAACAAACGACAGCCAAGTGGAAAATAATGGCCATAAAATTTTTCACCAAGTACCTCAGAGAGAAAAACGATTAACATGCCAGTAAACGTTTTAAATATAAATATATGAAATATTAAAAAGCCTGTTGCTAGTCGCTTTCACTGCCAAAAGGCTATAAGTTATATGTATACAGTATTTTCTTAGTGAAGTGCCATTCCCCAGAAATACTTCAGTGCCAACATACATACATATCAGCCTGATACCAGTTGCTACTACTGCATTTAAGGCTATACTTACATTATATCGGTATTAGCAGTATTTTCTCAGTCAATTCCATTCCTTAGAAAATAATATACTGCAACATACCTTTTTGCAGGTGAACCCTGCCCGCTGTCCCCTGTTCTGAAGTTACCTCGCTCCTCAGAATGGCTGAGAACAGCAAATGGATCTTAGTTATGTCCGCTAAGATCATACACAAACTCAGGTAGATTCTTCTTCTAATACTGCCTGAGAACAACACACTCCGGTGCCGTTTAAAATAACAAACTTTTGATTGAAGAAATAAAAACTAAGTTTAATAACCACAGTCCTCTCACACATCCTATCTATTAGTTAGGTGCAAGAGAATGACTGGGTATGACGTAGAGGGGAGGAGCTATATAGCAGCTCTGCTTGGGTGATCCTCTTGCACTTCCTGTTAGGGAGGAGTTATAATCCCATAAGTAATGGATGACCCGTGGACTGACTACACTTAACAGGAGAAATAGGAGTAAATTAGAAAGTTGCTTAAAATAGCATGCTCTATCTGAATCAAGTCTCAAGTCTGAAAGGCAAATCAGAGGTATAGTTTTTATAAAAATGACAACTGTTCAGCTACCAAACACAAAATTATGAATAATTGGAGCATGAGGATGTGGAGTTATAAAAACGGCCACCTCTGAGGTGTCAAGTATTCAAAAAGCTAGAATCGGTTAAGTATTTTACACATGACTGGACCTGAGACAGACGTTAAGTTATCCGTAGTTTAAACTTAGAACTATGGATTAGCATTTTCTAAAAGGGAAACTTGTTCAGAATATTATTGTAAAATAAACCCAATAAAGGTTCTATGAATTTAAAAAAAAAAAAAAAAAATCATAGTACACTAAGGGTTAGAAACTACCAAGTTCAATTTCATACAATTGACAATCATTTCCAAACCTCAATAACACTTAAGGTAACACAAAAGACAGTGGCAGCAAGAGCAGTATATAGGAAAAAATCTAATGCTCTGTATAAGAAGGCAGTGGCAATAGCAGCATAGCATTTACCAAATACAAATATGGATATATCTCCAGAGTTGATAAACACATGCACTCACAACTAAGGTTCCAATTAACCTTAAAGGGGCACTAAACCCAAATTTTTTATTTCAAGATTCAGATAGAAAATACAATTTTAAACAACTTTCCAATTTACTTCTATTATCTAATTTGCTTAATTCTTGAGCCAATCACACGATGCATCTATGTGCAGCTACCAATTAGCAGCTACTACGCCTATCTAGATATGCTTTTCAGCAAAGGATATCAAGAGAATGGAGCAAAATAAATAGAAGTAAATTAGAAAGTTGTTTAACCCCTTAATGACCACAATGTACCCTGTATGTCACTGGTCGTTAAGGTTTTTTTTCCAGGACATAATAGCACAAGTCTAGCAAGAACACACTATTAATGCCCTCCCTCCTGCAGGCTTTGTGGAATAGAGCAGTCTCAACGCTGGTGGCAAGACCGTGCTATAAAACAATCAAGTCCCAAAAAAAGGCCAATGACATACAGGGTACGTCGCTGGTCCTTAAGGGGTTAAAATTGCATGCTCTTTCTAAATCATGAAAGAAAAAAAAATTGTGTGTTATGTACCTTTAACCATTAGTAAATTCTGATAAAACAGAACAGTTGCATATATTTTATATTTAAATAATTTAATAAATTGCACCTTTAATCTACTCAGAACTTCAAAAAAAGGTCTCAACCTTTTAAAATTAAGTATTGTTATCTTACACTAGCAAGGACGTGAGAAGGAAAATTATATATCCTTAACACAGTGTCGCCCTTTTTTTAATAGAAAGAATTTCCATTACACAAACATGTTTTTAGCTATTTAAACCAAGGGTAAACCATGGTTTGCAAAAAGGTTTAGTTTCTACTACAGCATAGACAGTATATGCCATTTTAAAGTTCTGGTCTTGTAATGGTGCAAAGTGACTTATCAGAAAAAACGGAAAGATTCTGTACTTACTCCTTTGCCACGACCTCTGCTTGGTGATGGTCCTCCAAAAGCAACACTTCTGCTGCCAAATGCACTGCCAGGAAAACCAGGCATTCCTATCCCCAGAGAGCCTACAGCTGCAGGCTTATTGTAGGGTGAAGAAAATCTGCCATAGGAAGAGTAATCGTCTCTTCCTCTTCCATCCATATAATCATTCCTCAATGCTTCACGTGAGTAAGGTGATTCCCAGGTAGACCTGCCCTGGTTTCTACCTTTAAAAGCATGAAGGCGAGTCCAGTAGTTTTCATAGCGATCACCAAAACCATCTCCGAAGCTGTTGCGTTTGAGATCACTATTACCATAGCCAGATCTGTACAGATCTTGCCCAACCAGAGAAGACCTCAAGTCATAAGACTCATAAGGTTCAAACCTGGAAAATTTGCTGTGAGGAGAAAAATAGTGTATGAGCATAATGCAAAGGCATAGTATAAGCATTAGTTGACATTTATCAACTTTTTAAAGTTTTTGTATTTTGTTAAATATTTTTCTTGACTGCTTACATAAGCAAACAAAATAGTTGTAGGCATACCATAACCAGTCTGAAACAATATTGTGCTTCAAGTCTGCAGTATGGCACTTAAGTTAATTAGGAGGCAAAGATCTACTGGGTTACCAAGATTCACTTCTAGTATCTTAATGATACATTTTAGAATTCCCAACAGCTTTATCTGGATCAATACAATTATAAAATTAACATACCACATGAATTGAAGATTGTGATATGCAATTTAAAAAAAAGGGACATTAAACAAAGATTTGAAGCTGCATAAAAATAGCCTCACAAAAGAGAAACATTTTGCAACATACTGTGCAGATTCTCTGTTCTAAAAGGTATTTTTATGCTTTTGAGTGCCATTTTCCACATAGCTCCACCACCCTTTGCAGACCAATCAAAGGATACAAATGGACACATTAGTATTCTTGACCATGTACAGTAAATTAGTGCATAGCAGTGCACTCATAAGCTTGTGTTCATACAGAACCCATTCAATTTCTTCACTTTCGGTGGGTTTCCATTGATTCTGCATTTCTATAAAACATTTTTAGTAATTACTTGAAGTATTTTATAACTACAGTTTAATGTCCCTTTAAAGAAAAAATAAAATACATGTCTGGGATACATGTATGCACATTTTGTACTTTGTGAACTTTAGCATTAAAAGCCACGTATTAGCAAGTGCATTTGTGAACAGGAAAATTCTGTTTTTTATGCTGATGGTTCAAAAGCATCAAGCAGTTTATGTAGCTAATACAGGTGTCAACTAAATCAAATTTAGGTTTATGAAAAGGTCAGTTACTCAAGTTATCACGACAAAAGCAAAAAAAGTGTTTAAAAAGGTTGCATGCATACAAGTTAAAAGGGATTAAGGTTATTTTGAAATAGCCTATTTAAAAAAAAACATATGAAAAGGACATAATATCCATATTCTAAATCACTTTAAATTGATTCAGCATAATTAAGCAGACAAAATATCACCTGAATCTATGTAAAAAGGGAGCTATTTTACCACAAAAATACTTCAGCTCACAATAGTAAGTGTTCTGTGAACAGTAATCCTTCAGCTACATGTTGAGAAAAAAAGCCAGCTTCATCAGTGCTGCCTGTTACACTGCTTTACTGTTATGAAATTTCACAAGATTTCATAGTAAACTTCAACTAATATGGAAAATAAAAGCTATGTCTACACATGCCATATGCACACTCACTCGCAAGTCCGAGGAATAGCATCCTGATTGGCGGTTTAAAGTACCTTTAACATAGGATGTGGCTACAGAGGTAATTTTTAGCTTAAATCTTTTACATAGAGATGTTCAAGTGATATGTTTAAGCATTTGGGCATCAAGCCCCTTTAAGCATCTCTAGTCTTTAATTTATTAAATAAGAATCCCCCCATTGTATTTTAGCCAAGTTCAGCTTCTAAGCATGCTCCAGCAGATAATACCTGTTCACTTTTTCATTCTACCAATAGATATAGCCTAGAAATAAATGTGTGTGTGTGGGGGGGGGGGGTCAAGCTTTACAATTCAGAAACTTAAAAGAAAGGGTTTATGGTGAGGCACTGCATTATAAATTTGCAGGTAAAGTAATTAAAAGGACGCCGCCTAAACCCAAATATTCTTTAAGGATTCAGACAGCATGTAATTTTAAGCAACTTTACTCCTATTCATTTTTCTTTGTTCTCTTGCTATTTTTATATAAAAAAAAAAAAAAAACAGGAATGTAAAGCTTAGGAGCAGGTCCATTTTTGGTTTAGAACCTGGGTTATTGCTTGCTTATTGGCTTGCTAAATGCAGCCACCAATAAAGCAAGGGCTATCCAGGGTGCTGAACATAAAATGGGCTGGCTTTAACGTTTTAAATTCCTGCTTTTTAAATAAAGATAGCAAGAGTGAAAAAATATTGATAGCAGGAGTAAATTAGAAAGTTGCTCTATCTAAATCATGAAAGAAAAAATGGGTTTAGGTATCCTTTAAAGTACATATATTTTGTCTATCCCAACTTGTTTTATGTCCCTTTAAGTAAACAGTACCAGTTTCTGTTCTTTTTTGCGCAATTGTGCATGGTTTCTTATTAGCTATACAGTGCTTGAAATTTAAACAGCTATGGACATGAATCACATCTGCTTATGAGAAACTAATGTGATACAAATTGGTTTATTGGTGGGTGATTTTATCCACCAATCAGCAAGAACCAGCCAGGTTGTTTCCCAAAAATGGACCGGCATTTAAACCTACAATCTTGCATTTCAAATAAAAAAAAAAAACAGAATTTAGAAAATTTAATAGGAGTAAATTAGAAAGTTGATTAAAATTGCTGCTCTATCTGAATCACGAAAGAATTTGGGTTCAGTGTCGCTTTAAATTTGTATCTTACAAAACTGAAGCATATTCCATGATGGCTTTTAAAACATTGGAATTTTTCTAAGCTAAGCTGATTTCTTGTAACTTATACCTTTGCATTGTGTATTGCTAACCCTAAATCTCAGAATGAGCAGACATGGTGTTTGAATCCTGATGCTTTAGTCACATGCAGCATATGTGCATATACCACTGAAAAATTACCTTTTACAAGAAGCATTCATGCTGATAATCTCTTTTTTTTTTTTTTTATTTCAGATCCCCAAGACTTACACTGTTGGAAAGGTTAGGCGATTACTTGGGGGTCTGTAGCTGCTTAGATGTCAGATACAGGCTTCTAAGCAGCATGCCCCCTGCTCCTATAGTTAACATTGTTAATGTTAAATAAAGTTACGTGGTGACGTCACCATGCAAAACGGGAAGCCCCGGCAATGCCTATCATTATGCAGCACCGATCGCCGGGGTGGAAACCCCCAGATCTCCCTCAAGTTGGGAGAGTGCTAGTGACGGCTCTGAGCCGTCATTAGCACCAGAGTGGGAAACCGACGGCTCAGAGCCGTCATTAGCACTCAAGGGGTTAAAGGAAGGGGAAAATGGAGAACCCAGTCTTTCCCATTCATTCTTAATTATGTTCGCCATCTTTATGGGAACCGGGAAAGTCTGGAACAACCCTGTCCTCATAGGCCTCATCTAATTTAGGAATCAAAGGTTCCTCAGGCAACTTAGGCTCTAAAACCTCTAAAGTAGCCAAAACTTCCTTGAGCAGAAAGAGTAAGTATTCAATTCTGAATCTAAAGTCTGGTTCCTCTGCAGCTGGAGGCTTAGAGATAATAGATTCTGACCCAGAAAGCGTATCAGAGGCATCTTAGTCAATGGATAATCTTGTATCATGATATCAATAAGCTAGCAGAATACCCTTGAGAAGGATAGATAGATATATATATATCATAGGCCTTATAATGTGCCTTATTACTATATCACTGTATGCTATTATGGGGTTAATATTTTTGCAGACTCCAAAATGTATTTTTCATTTATACATTAACTTCCCAATATCATAAACTTCTGTATTTGCTTTGCATATGTATTGCTACATAATTTGTTCTGACAAACCACATTGCTACTAAAATGACAGGGGTGATGGGCATAATTACTGCTGACAATGTACTGTTAATCGCACAGGATATAAAGTAATGTGATACACCCATATATGGCAAAGTCACTTCTGCTTTCTGTAAAACTGTAAAAGATTATAACTGTTTGCATTTGTGGTGAATAAAATCAGTATTGCAAAGCATCCATATTGTCTGTCAGTTACTTGGTGATAACTCCAGAATTCTGTGGAAATTGGTATCAGCTACTTTCAGTCAGGGAGTCACTCTGGCCAGAGTCTAAATATTATTACCCCAACAAGAAGGATAGCAATATTTGACCTTTCGCTTGCGCTTAGCAGGGCGAGGTAAAGCACTAAAGGCCGCAGACCCTGCCGTTTGCAACTGCTCAGTAAAGTCTGGCGGAAAAAGGGCACCTTCAGATGGAGAATTAGGAGTGCTACGGGAAGCTGCATGTGTATTGGGAGATGACTAGGGTGCACACCTCACGGGACGGAGACTCCTCGGAGGTGGACAGCTCAGAGTTACTAAACATTAACTTTCTTTGAAATTATCATTGTCAAGGCATGTGGAACATAATTGAGAAAGCAGGAATACCGTGGCCTCCTCACAATAGACAGGTACTAGATTTGGGTAAAGAGGGAGTACCCTCTAACACATCAGAATCCTCCATAGCTTGCGCCTATAAAGCACACTATAGAGAAATAAGCTAAAATGGCACCTTTATACCCCCAATGGCTGGGGCACTCACCACCTCCTATGACCCAGGCCATACAGAGAAACCACAGTAAGTAGCCGCTTCTTCTACAGTAAACCGCACGGTCAGGAAAGAGGAAATCAGTGTGAGCACACCCAGTCATGTGGTGCGCAATGTAGGACTGCCCCTGCTACAGGAATAAGCATGTTAAGCCTGTCGGGCTGCGCAGCCTACAAAACTAAATAACTGTATGGCAAATGGCAAAGCGGGGCGCTGTACAACAAAGGGTTCTGGAATTACAGTACACAAGTCCCGAAATTGTAGCAGTGGCGTGAGCGGCAGTATTGACTGGTTTCAAAAACCCACGCATGCGCTCCTGAAAGGGTCCAGGAATTTTGCGGCGCTCAAAATTGTAGCAGTGACGTATGCAGCCAGGTATGTAATGACGCTAGCACGCATTACAACCAAAATTTGTGAGACAGCTGATGCCACGTCACAGGAAGTGACGTAATTCGCAGTTTTCCCCAAGTTCGCCATTATCCCAGAACACCGGCACTGCTTTATACATCTGCCAATGTCAATTTATTATTTAAAGCTGCTATGTACTGTGGAGCAAATAGGCTATAACATGCAAAAAGCTTATGTACCTTTAACTTCAAAAGCACACTGCCCCTAAAGGTATGACAAGCAGAAAAAATAAACTATATGCTCAATGATAGTGTTTGAATGAGAATTGTATGCCAAAAACTTCAGTATTTTCATTTACCCATTTTCTGCAAAAATGCAGATATGGAAAGTGAGAAAGTTGAAATACAAATTCATAGCGAGGAAAAGCATATGTGGCAGCAAACCAAACACTTAAAGGACCAGTCAACACAGTAGATTTGCATAAACAAATGCAAGATAACGAGACAATGCAATAGCACTTTGTCTGAACTTCAACTTAGTAGATTTTTTCCTGACAATTTTAAAAGTTAAGCATTTTTCCACTC
Source organism: Bombina bombina (assembly GCF_027579735.1). Classification (NCBI taxonomy): domain Eukaryota; kingdom Metazoa; phylum Chordata; class Amphibia; order Anura; family Bombinatoridae; genus Bombina; species Bombina bombina. Next base: position 45,152,182 of record NC_069508.1, read on the forward strand.
CCCCTGTACCATGTGACAGCCATCAGCCAATCACAAATGCATACACATACCATGTGACAGCCATCAGCCATTCACAAATGCATACACGCTTATTCTTGCACATGCTCAGTAGGAGCTGGTGACTCAAAGTTTAAATATAAAAAGACTGCACATTTAGTTAATGGAAGTAAATTGGAAAGTTGTTTAAAATGGCATGCTCTATCTAAATAATGAAAGTTTAATTTTGATTGAGTGTCCCTTTAAATGGTACACATCTAACAGTCTGGTCACTGAAACAGAAAGCATAAAAAAAAAAAAAGGCAAATAATTTTATATCAAATCTAATAATTTTATGTCAAAGGGAGACTGGTTTTACAAACCATGCAAAAAAATTGGTTAGTTTGCATATTCCTAGATATGGGTAACGGGGAAAGTTAAACTTTCCCATATTTAGAAACGCTCATTGGCTCTAGATGTTTGTCTAGCCATAGAAGAAAAGTATAGGCGAACTCAACCCTGAGCCATACCACATCAAGAAATAAGGGGTAACATTTTAGATGTCAACCCCTAATGAAGCAGGTTCCTCTATAGTCTGCATTACCTGTCACTTGAGCTTTCCCTTGCGTAGGATGGGCCACCAAAGTTGTCTAGTTCTCTTGAAGCATATAAACTACTTTTATAATCTATAAAAGCTGGAGAGAAAGAAGTTAAATTAAATATAAAATAAGTATTTTTTATCCTGTATATGTTTTGTTTACTTGGGCAAACTGCACACAACACTGGTCTTTAGAACAACCAATCTAAACTTGTTACAGAAGTACACAGAGTTGGCCTCAGCTATTTTGCTTTCCTAAGCTCCATTGTCCATTCAGAAAAATTGCAGGAAAGCGGGCAAAAGTAATGTAGTTATATAAAGCTAATATTTAGGATTACAATCTTAAAACCCGTTTAAAAGGAGCAAGAATTCCTATAAAATCAATACAGAAAGTGACTGATCTCAGGCCTACAAAGGCAGAGAAGATTTATCGGCCCCAATACACGATTTGCCTGCAAATATATTAACTTAAAAAAAAAAAGTGGATTTTAACCCATAAGGATCTACAGGAAAAAGTTTTAAAAAGCCCGAGTAGCATGCATGACAAATGCCTCAGGCCCTGTGCTTTGTCTGATCAAGGCCTCGCTAGCTTTGTGCTACCATATTTCATAACACGGAAAACTAGTGCATAATTGAATATATATAGTCAAAGTTAATGTAAGATGAATAAATTATACCGTCAGTTATGCGACCAAGGGCTTCCACTGCAGCGGGCAATCCGGACGCCATTACTGCAACTCAGGGCCTGGTTTTCACCTCACAAATTGTACACAGCAGAGTAACGTCGACCGGAGCCTTCCTAAAATCGTACAGAGCCGGTAGTCTAGAGTAGACGAAAGAAACCGACAGCCGCACTCACTACCTAACCAGGAAGCTACTGACACACAGCACGCGAATCATGACAGGAAAACGCAAGCTGTGGCGTTACGTTAAATTAACTCGTACGCGATTGGCTGGCTAGACGGATGCTTGTCACGTGATATAAAAGGGTTGCGTACTATTACGTTAATGACGGCCAATAATTAACCTGTTACAGCCAGGATAGCAATTGCTAACAACAGTGGTTTATAAAACTTGTATATAACCAGGATTGTTATGTCTCTAATAGTTTCAGCAATAGATTGTAACAATGAGTTATTTACAACAAATATATATAGTACTCGTTTTCACACACAACAAATTAAACCTTATCTTTTTATTTTGTGATTCAAACAGAGCATACAATTTTAAACCAGTTTCCAATTTACTTCTATTATCAAATTTGCACCATTCCCATTGTATTCTTTGTTGAAGAGATACCTAGGTAGGTGTCAGGAGCACTATTTGACAGGAAATAGGCGCTGCCAGCTTGTGCTCTTATAAATGGATAACATTGTTGCTAAACTTCTGCCATATAGTGCTCCAGACATGCGCATGCTCCTGAGCTTATGGTCCTGCTTTTCAAAAGAACAATACAAAGAGAACAAAGAAAATCTGATAATAGTAAATTGGAAAGTTGCTTAAAATTGCCTGCTCTATTTGAATCATGATGGAGAAAAAAAATAGGATTTCATGTCCCTTTAACCCCTTAGTGACCAAAGATGTTCTTACCGTTAAGGACCAGGGCTATTTTCACATTTCTGCGGTGTTTGTGTTTAGCTTTCCTTACTCATTTACTGTACCCACACATATTATAGAACGTTTTTCTCGCCATTAAATGGACTTTCTAAAGATACCATTATTTTCATCATATCTTATAATTTACTATAAAATATGATTTAAAAAAAAACACCAAAAAAACACCCATGCTAAATAGTTTCTAAGTTTTGTCCTGAGTTTAGAATTACCCAATGTTTACATGTTCTTAAATTCAGCAAAAACTGAGGCCTAGATTTAGAGTTGGGCGGTAGCCGTCAAAACCAGCGTTAGAGGCTCCTAACGCTGGTTTTTACCGCCCGCTGGTATTTAGAGTCAGTCAGGAAAGGGTCTAACGCTCACTTTCCAGCCGCGACTTTTCCATACCGCAGATCCCCCTACGCCATTTGCGTATCCTATCTTTTCAATGGGATCTTTCTAACGCCGGTATTTAGAGTCGTGGCTGAAGTGAGCTTTAGAAATCTAACGACAAAACTCCAGCCGCAGAAAAAAGTCAGTAGTTAAGAGCTTTCTGGGCTAACGCCGGTTTATAAAGCTCTTAACTACTGTGCTCTAAAGTACACTAACACCCATAAACTACCTATGTACCCCTAAACCGAGGCCCCCCCACATCGCCGCCACTCTATTAAAAATTTTAACCCCTAATCTGCCGACCGCACACCGCCGCCACCTACGTTATCCCTATGTACCCCTAATCTGCTGCCCCTAACATCGCCGACACCTACATAATATTTATTAACCCCTAATCTGCGGCCCCCAACGTCGCCGCTACCTACCTACACTTATTAACCCCTAATCTGCCGACCGGACCGCACCACTACTATAATAAATGTATTAACCCCTAATCCGCCTCACTCCCGCCTCAATAACCCTATAATAAATAGTATTAACCCCTAATCTGCCCTCCCTAACATCGCCGAAACCTAACTTCAAGCATTAACCCCTAATCTGCCGACCGGAGCTCACCGCTACTCTAATAAATTTTTTAACCCCTAAAGCTAATTCTAACCCTAACCCTAACACCCCCCTAAGTTAAATATAATTTTTATCTAACAAAATAAATTAACTCTTATTAAATAAATTATTCCTATTTAAAGCTAAATACTTACCTGTAAAATAAACCCTAATATAGCTACAATATAAATAATAATTATATTGTAGCTATTTTAGGATTAATATTTATTTTACAGGCAACTTTGTATTTATTTTAACCAGGTACAATAGCTATGAAATAGTTAATAACTATTTAATAGCTACCTAGTTAAAATAATTACAAAATTACCTGTAAAATAAATCCTAACCTAAGTTACAATTAAACCTAACACTACACTATCAATAAATAAATTAAATTAAATACCTACAATTATCTACAATTAAACCTAACACTACACTATCAATAAATTAATTAAATACAATACCTACAAATAAATACAATGAAATAAACTAACTAAAGTACAAAAAATAAAAAAGAACTAAGTTACAAAAAATAAAAAAATATTTACAAACATTAGAAAAATATTACAACAATTTTAAACTAATTACACCTACTCTAAGCCCCCTAATAAAATAACAAAGACCCCCAAAATAAAAAAAATGCCCTATCCTATTCTAAAATTAAAATAGAAAAGCTCTTTTACCTTACCAGCCCTGAAAAGGGCCCTTTGCCGGGCATGCCCCAAAGAATTCAGCTCTTTTGCCTGTAAAAAAAAAACATACAAACCCCCCCCCCAACATTACAACCCACCACCCACATACCCCTAATCTAACCCAAACCCCCCTTAAATAAACCTAACACTAAGCCCCTGAAGATCTCCCTACCTTGTCTTCACCTCACCAGGTTCAGCGATCGGTCCAGAAGAGGGTCCGAAGTCTTGATCCAAGCCCAAGCGGGGGCTGAAGAGTGACGTCCATCCTGCGGCTGAAGTCTTGATCCAAGCGGCGGCTGAAGAACTCCATCATCGGGCTGAAGTCTTGATCCAAGCGGGCGCTGAAGAAGTCCATCATCGGGATGAAGTCTTCTATCAAGCGGCATCTTCAATCTTCTTTCTTCCGGAGCGCAGCGGGGCCATCTTCTTCCCAGCCGACGCGGATCCATCCTCTTCAACCGACGCCTACTCGTCGAATGACGGTTCCTTTAAATGACGTCATCCAAGATGGCGTCCCTCGAATTCCGATTGGCTGATAGGATTCTATCAGCCAATCGGAATTAAGGTAGGAATATTCTAAATGGCTGATGGAATCAGCCAATCAGATTCAAGTTTAATCCGATTGGCTGATCCAATCAGCCAATCAGATTGAGCTCGCATTCTATTGGCTGATCGGAACTTTCATGATTTAGATAGGGCATGTAATTTTAAACAACTTTGAAATTTACTTTTATTATCAATTTTGCTTTGTTCTCTTGGTATTCTTAGTTGAAAGCTAAATCTAGGAGGTTCATGTGCAAATTTCTTAGACCTTGAAGACTGCCTCTAATCGGAAAGCATTTTGACAGTTTTTCACCACTAGAGGAGCAAGCACTGATTGGCTAAAAATGCATGTCTGTCAAAAGAACTGAAATAAGGGGGCAATTTGCAGAGGCATAGATACAAGGTAATCACAGAGGTAAAAAGTATATTATTATAACTGTGTTGGTTATGCAAAATTGGGGAAAGGTAATAAAGGGATTATCTACCTTTTTAAACAACAAAAATTCTGGTGTTTACTGTCCCTTTAAGTTTTTTAAGTTTTTTTTTAAATTCTGTAAGCTTTTTTAAAGATTTTTAAAGAGATTTTTTAAAATATAAAAAATATTTAAAAGAATATTCATAATTTTATATTTTTTTAATAAATTTTTATACATTTTCATAATTTAAAATATGTATAAACTTTAAAAATCAGCCAATATGTATGTACGAAAGTATATAATAATTCCACATTATAATCTCTTAAAGTACACGCTGCGATAATACTTGAGTTGCTGAAGTATATATTTTTTAACATTTAATTTCTCAATATGTTATATATCTAATGAATTAAAGATGTTTTCCCATTTATTTATTTCAAGTATTAGGCAATAACTAGATAACATGGAATGTCTTTTTAGCAAATAAAGTTTATAGCGTTCTTATACCTTATATATTTTTAAAACATCATCAAATAATATCTATTTAAAAACCAATCCGTTTTTTGAGTAATATACAAATTGGTGGTTCAGCAAATAGAGGCTGCATTACCAATGAAAGACTGCCCCTATCATTACAATTCTAAAAAGAACTATAAAAGGAATACCATTAGAAGGAAAGAACAGGCTTGACAAAGGCTCTGTTAAGAGCTGAAACGCGTTGCTGGAAATTCTCTCTCTTCACACTTGTGGCTACCAAGAGACACCGTACTCCAGGAAACACAGAAGTTACACGAAAAAACGTTACAGCGGAGGGTGGAATTCCAGGACGTGTAGGGGAGAGGAGCTGCGTGGCTTTCTTCTCTTCATTCAAGTGGGTTCCCGGAGCTATTTGTGCAGGCGGTATAACCGCCAATCTGGATTACAAATACTCGGAGCTCCAGAGTTAATTAAGATACAATTTCTCTCCTGGCATAGTGTATGCAGGCTTGTCGAATTTGAAATCACAGGCTCTTGAATACTTTAAATGAAAATAGTTTTTTATTGAATTCTTCCAAATCAACACATAGATAGTAACAACATTAGCATTGTAGAACAGTGCAAAAGATATAAATTACATTCAGCCTATTTTGTCCTCGTATAGAGACTACACAGTTTATCCATACAGTCTCCACAAGTTGGCTTAAAGAAAGACATCCGTTATAACGAGTAGAACTCTTAAAGTAGTAATAGAAAAGAAGGAATAAAAGGATATTCCATTTGAAAAAGAAGAGAAGAAGGAAGAAAGAAGAGAAGAAGGAAGAAAGAAGAGAGGTAAAGAGAAGTGTAATTAAAGCACTCATGGGTATTTCTATCTATCTAGTCCGTTTTCCAAACCTGCCCTATCTCTAAGCGCCCTTCTTGTTTGCATTCTCATTGAGTCTTCCCAGACTATCCAATCCTCCCATACTTTAAGAAATTCCTGTCTTTTGTCTAACAGAGAAGATGCTATAGTCTCCATTTGATAATAATATCTAATTTTGTTTATTATAATATCATAGTGGGGCACTGTAGTTTTCCAAAATTTTGCTATCACTGTTCTGACAGCAGTGCATATTATACCCACTAGTTGTAATGATTGCCTACTAAGGCCTTCAATAGGGAAATGTAGAAGGGCTTGTTCAATAGTTAGTGCGATTCGTCTATTAAAGATCTTACTAAGTAGCTCGGAGGTGGACTCCCATACTTTATTGCTGTCGTGGCACTCCCACTGTCAGCCGTTAGGAATCAGTCCGGGGTTTAACCCAACTGTTAGTGTGAAAAGTAAAAAACACGCTAGCACACTGAGAAATAACCAGGACGTGACCCACTCAGGAAACAAATAAGGTAGGTTACAAAAATAATAAATGTTCCTTTAACCCCTTAATGACCACATCACTTTTCCATTTTCTGTCCGTTTGGGACCAAGGCTATTTTTACATTTTTGAGGTGTTTGTGTTTAGCTGTAATTTTCCTCTTACTCATTTACTGTACCCACACATATTATATACCGTTTTTCTCGCCATTAAATGGACTTTCTAAAGATACCATTATTTTCATCATATCTTATAATTTACTATAAAAAAAATTATAAAATATGAGCAAAAAATGGAAAAAAACACACTTTTTCTAACTTTGACCCCCAAAATCTGTTACACATCTACAACCACCAAAAAACACCCATGCTAAATAGTTTCTAAATGTTGTCCTGAGTTTAGAAATACCCAATGTTTACATGTTCTTTGCTTTTTTTGTAAACTATAGGGCCATAAATACAAGTAGCACTTTGCTATTTCCAAACCATTTCTTTTCAAAATTAGCGATAGTTACATTAGAGCACTGATATCTTTCAGGAATCTCTGAATATCCATTGACATGTATATATTTTTTTTTAGTAGACAACCCAAAGTATTGATCTAGGCCCATTTTGGTATATTTCATGCCACCATTTCACCGCCAAATGCAATCAAATAGAAAAAATTGTTCACTTTTCACAAATTTTTTCACAAACTTTTGGTTTCTAACTTAAATTATTTACAAACAGCTTGTGCAATTATGGCATAAATGGTTGTAAATTCTTCTCTGGGATCCCCTTTGTTCAGAAATAGCAGACATATATGACTTTGGTGTTGCTTTTTGGTAATTAGAAGGCCGCTAAATGCCACTGCGCACCACACGTGTATTATGCCCAGCAGTGAAGGGGTTAATTAGGGAGCATGTAGGGAGCTTTTTGGGGTAGTTTTAGCTTTAGTGTAGTGTAGTAGACAACCCCAAGTATTGATCTAGGCCAATTTTGGTATATTTCATGCCACCATTTCACCGCTAAATGCGATCAAATTAAAAGAAACGTTAATTTTTTCTCAATTTTAGGTTTCTCACTGAAATTATTTACAAACACCTTCTGCAATTATGGCACAAATGGTTGTAAATGCTTCTCTGGGATCCCCTTTGTTCAGAAATAGCAGACATATATGGCTTTGGCATTGCTTTTTGGTAATTAGAAGGCCTCTAAATGCCGCTGCGCATCACACGTGTATTATGGCTAGCAGTGAAGGGGTTAATTATGTAGCTTGTAGGGAGCTTGCAGGGTTAATTTTAGCATTAGTGTAGAGCTCAGCCTCCCACCTGAAACATCAGACCCCCTGATCCCTCCCAAACAGCTCTCTTCCCTCCCCCACCCCACAATTGTCCCCGCCATCTTAAGTACTGGCAGAAACTCTGCCAGTACTAAAATAAAAGGTATTTGGCCCTTTTTTTTTTAAAAAAAAAAAGCATATTTACATATGCTGATGTGTAGGATCCCCCCTTAGACCCCAACCTCACTGATCCCCCACCATACTGCTCTCTAACCCTTCCCCTCTGCAATAATGGGCGCCATCTTGGGTACTGGCAGCTGTCTGCCAGTACCCAGTTTTGTAACAAAATGTGCCTTTTTTTTTTTTTAATTCCCTTTTCTGTAGTGTAGCTTTCCCCCCCCACCGAGACCAACCCCCAACCCCTTCCAGGACCCTTAGATTGCATTTAAGTTGTTTTTTTTTCAACTTTTTAACTTTTTTTTTTCTGTAGTGTAGCGGTTCCCACCCGCTCCCGCCCCGTGCACGCGCCCGCCCACCACCCCCGTGCACGTGCGCGCCCCCGTAGCTCCCGCCCCCCTCCACTCCACATAGCGCACCGATGGCCGCCACCCGCCTCCCACGTAAGCTCCCACCCACCAACGATACCGGCCATCGATGTCCGGTGCAGAGAGGGCCACAGAGTGGCTCTCTCTGCATCGGATGGCCAAGGGGGGTTATTGCAGGATGCCTCCATATCGAGGCATCACTGCAATAACCGGAAAGCAGCTGGAAGCGAGCAGGATCGCTTCCAGCTGCTTTCCAGACCAAGGACGTACGCCACACGTCCTCGGTCATTAACTGACTTTTTTTTTGAGGACGTGTGGCGTACGTCCTTGGTCGTTAAGGGGTTAAGCAGGATAGCCACAAAAGAGTTAGCGTCCCTTTTAGTAGATTTGAATCAAACAAATGATAAAGTTCTCTTTAGCAACTTGTAAAAGTAAATGTCCCTTTAAGCGGGTTTGCAACAAACAAAAGATAAAGTTCTTTTTAGCAGCTTGTAAAAGTAAATGTCCCTTTAAGCAGGTTTGCAATAAACAAAAGATTATGTTCTCTTGAGCAGCTTGTAAAAGTAAATGTCCCTTTAAGCAGGTTTGCAACAAACAAAAGACAATGTTCTCTTTAGCAGCTTGTAAAAGTAAATGTCCCTTTAAGCAGGTTTGCAACAAACAAAAGATAATGTTCTTTTTAGCAGCTTGTAAAAGTAAATGTCCCTTTAAGCAGGTTTGCAACAAACAAAAGATAATGTTCTTTTTAGCAGCTTGTAAAAGTAAATGTCCCTTTAAGCAGGTTTGCAACAAACAAAGATAATTGCTTACTTTAGGCAGGACTGTAGCAAGACAAGAGATTGAAGCAGACTCAGACAGGCAAAGGCAATTATATCCAGAAGTTAGTTTGAGGGACAAGGCAAAAGCAAGGTCAGGCAGGCAATAGTCGGTATCCAGGCGTCAGTAGAAGGGATAAGGCAAAAGCTAGGTCAGGCAGGCAATAGTCGGTATCCAGGAATCAGAATAGGGATAAGCAAGGTCAGGCAGGTTCAGGATAAAGTACTCACAATGCCGGAGTTAATCCAACAAATGGGCCCCGAGTAATATCTCCCGCCGTGGTTTAAAGACAGGAGCGGCGACGTCATCAGAGGGAGTGTCAGAGGACACGTCACGTTGCTAGGCAACGTGACGTTATTCACGCAGAGAAGATCCGGGAGCCGCAGCGACACGGCGATGAACGGGAGGATCGTGACACCCACCACATATGAACGTACGTACCCTCAGCTTGGCATCCCCGATAACATTGAGCTGGCCTTACTGCATTTATGTCTGATTGATAATTCTTAAATCTGCTTGGATAATTATACCACCTGTAAGCTGCTTTGATGTAATTTTCTTTTAAGTTTGCGCTAATAGAGCAGGCCATACCCTTTTGGATTATGGTAGCCCATTCTCCTGTGTCTCTGATAAGGTTGGTTTCATTTTCCCATTTTTTAATAAAGTATAGCTTCTCCGAACTTTGTTTCGAGTACAGAAATTTATATAGGTTAGAAATTGTACCCCTAATTCTAGAGGTGGAGTTACAGACTTTCTCAAATATCGTAGGGCTGTTTGGTGCTCTGAGTTTGCGGACTTCGTTTACCTTAGCTTTTAATTGGAGATAATGAAACCATGAGTGTGGTGTGGAAGGCAATATATCGTTATGTTGTTGAAACGTGATGACCTCAGAGTTTCGGAGTGCATCAGCGATTCTGTATAAACTTTTATTGGCCCATATCACATTAACTTGGTTATTACGGCTGTCTGAGAACATCCACAATGGTGTAAGAAGTGACCCTTCTGGAATTAGCTTATATCTCTTTTGCAATTTGTCCCATGTACCCAAAGTGTGTGCTAATGAGGTGTATTTAGTCCAGAGACCTGGTCTGTCCTTTTTAGGTGTCCAACAAATCTGACATATTTCTAGCTGAACCCATGCTAAATCGCTGGCTGAGTTATGTAGGAGCGCCATCTGGGCTAATCTAGCCGCGTTAAAATAAACTTGGAGATCAGGAACTCCCAAACCCCCTTCTGATTTGGGTTTCAAAAGAGTACTTCTGTTTATTCTTGCTTTTTTGTTAGCCCAAATAAATTCAAAGATAGTCTTTTGGACCATTTTAAGGTCTCTGGGAGGTATATCTATAGGCAATGATCTAAATAAATATAGCAGTTTTGGCAGTATTACCATTTTACTGACAACCATTTTCCCATAAAATGAGATTTTATAAGTGCTCCAGATTTTCATTTCATTATGTAGATATTTATATAGCGGGGGATAATTAAGTTTATAGAACTCTTTTAGGTTATATGGAATTAGTACTCCAAGGTATTTAATCGCTTGGGTGGCCCACTTAAAATTAAAGTTGATTTCCAACAGTTTTTTGGTATGGCTGGGGAGGTGAACCTCAATCGCTTCACACTTATCGTTATTTAGTTTATAACCCGACAGGGTGCTAAACTTTGACAGAAGCTCATATAGGGCTGGTAAAGATAATAGTGGCTTGCTAATCATGAGTATGGTGTCATCGGCAAATAAGGAGAGTTTGTGTTCCGTATTACCTACATTTATACCAGTGATGTCGCTTTGGTTTCTTATACTAGCTGCTAAGGGCTCAATGAATATGGCGAATAGGAGGGGCGACAATGGGAACCCCTGTCTGGTACCGTTGTGTATAAATATTCTTTTGGATTGATACCCCGCTATTCTAAGATAGGCTGACGGATTACTGTAAATGGCTTGTATTGCTTTGGTAAAGGCCCCTGAAATCCCAAACTGCGACAAGGTTTCTAACATGTAGTCCCAATGAATACGATCGAATGCCTTCTCTGCGTCCAGTGATAGGAACAGAGAAGGCACCTTTTCTCTTGCTGCAAAGTCTACCAAATCTATTATCCTGCGGATATTATCCGGGGCCTCTCTTCCAGTAATGAACCCCACCTGATCATTCAAAATTAGTTTAGATATATCTCTGTTTAGTCTAGTGGCCATTATTTTAGTAAGAAGCTTAAGATCTAAGTTTATAAGTGAGATTGGCCTATAGTTTTTACAGTGAAACTTATCCCTACCTGGTTTAGGGACCACACATATTCGAGCCATTAACCATTCTGTTGGAATACTACCTCCCTCCATTATATAATTAAATGACTCCACCAAATGGGGAACCAAATCCACTGAGAATTTTTTGTAGAAGCTGCCCGAATACCCATCAGGTCCAGGTGCTTTATTGCTTTTAAGTTGTTTAATTGCAATGATTATTTCTTGGGCCGTAATTGGGGCATTTAATTGGTCTAACGCTGTTTGTTCTAGTTTAGGTAAATGGCAATCTTTTAAAAACTCCTGTATTTTAGTTTTTCTAGAATCTATCTGGTTTTTGGACAAGCAGTATAGGGACTGATAAAAATCAGCAAAAGAATTAGCAATCTGCAGGGGGTCATTAGTAGTGAAACCCGATGAAGTCTGAATCTGGGGTATAGAGGAGGATCTAGTAATATTCCTGATCTTCCTAGCTAGCATGCGGTCAGGCTTATTGGCGTAAATAAAGTATTGTGCATCAATGATCCTTAGAGAAGCTAACGCTTCTTCATCAAGTAGCTTATCTAATTCTTTCTTTTTAGTTGCTATTAATCTAGTTAAATTGGGGCTTCTAGTCGCTATAACCTGAGGAAGAAAACCGGGTTTGGTTCGTAACACCACCTTATCCGAATGGAAAATAAGATAAGGAGAATCACATTTTAATGCCGAAAGCTCAGATACTCTTCGAGCAGAAGAAATAGCAACCAAAAATAAAACTTTCCAAGATAATAACTTAATATCTATGGAATGCATAGGTTCAAATGGAACCCCCGATCGAACTTTAAGAACTAAATTCAAACTCCAAAGAGGAGCAATTGGTCTAGATACAGGCCTGATTCTAGTCAGAGCCTGACAAAAAGATTGGACATCTGGAACATCAGCCAGACGCTTGTGTAACAAAATAGACAAAGCAGAAATCTGTCCTTTTAAGGAACTTGCTGACAACCCTTTCTCCAATCCTTCTTGGAGAAAAGACAAAATCCTGGGAATCCTAACCCTACTCCACGAGTAGCCCTTGGATTCACACCAATAAAGATATTTACGCCATATCTAATGGTAAATGTTCCTAGTAACAGGCTTACATGCCTGGATCAAAGTATCTCTGACCGAATCAGAAAACCCTCGCTTAGATAAAATTGTTCAATCTCCAAGTAGTTAGCTGCAGAGAAACTAGATTCAGATGATGGAAGGGTCCCTGAATGAGAAGGTCTTTCCTCAATGGAAGCTTCCACGGTGGCTGAGATGACATGTCCACCAGATCGGCATACCAAGTCCTGCGAAGCCACGCAGGAGCAATGACGATCACCGATGCCCTCTCCTGTTTGACTCGAGCAATCACCTGGGGAAGGAGAGCAAACGGAGGAAACACATAAGCTAGGCTGAAAGACCAAGGCATCTATCAGCTCGGCCTGAGGATCCCTGGACCCGTATCTCGGAAGCTTGGCATTCTGACGAGATGCCATGAGATCCAACTCCGGCCTGCCCCATCTGAGAATCAGGTTGGAAAATACCTCCGGATGGGGTTCCCATTCTCCCGGATGAAAAGTCTGTCTGCTCAGAAAATCCGCTTCCCAGTTTTCCACACCTGGGATGTGGATCGCTGACAGAGAGCAAGAGTGAGACTCCGCCCACTGTATTATCTTGGCTACTTCTGTCATCGCTAAGGAACTCCTTGTTCCTCCCTGATGACTGATGTAAGCCAAAGTCGTAATGTTGTCCGACTGGAATCTGATTAATTGGGCCGAAGCCAACTGAGGCCAAGCCCGAAGCGCATTGAATATTGCTCTCAACTCTAGGATATTGATGGGAAGTAGAGACTCTGCTCGAGTCCAAACACCCTGAGCCCTCAGGGAGTTCCAGACTGCTCCCCATCCTATCAAGCTGGCGTCCGTTGTCACTATCACCCATGAGGGTCTGCGGAAGCATGTCCCCTGGGATAGATGATCCAGCGACAACCACCATAGAAGAGATTTCCTTGTCTCCTGGTCTAGATTTATCTGAGGAGACAAATTTGTATAATCTCCATTCCACTGTCTGAGCATGCTCAGTTGCAGAGGTCTGAGATGAAAACGAGCAAACGGAATGTCCATTGCCGCTACCATCAATCCAATCGCCTCCATGCACTGAGCCACTGACGGCCGAGGATTGGTCTGAAGGGCTCGGCATGTATTCAGAATCTTTAACTTTCTGACCTGTGTCAATAAGATTTTCATGGATAGAGAGTTGATTAGAGTTCCCAAGAAAGGAACCCTTGTCTGTGAAGCTAGCGAACTCTTTTCCAGATTCACCTTCCACCCATGAGTCCTCAGGAAGGATAGAACAATGTCGGTAGGAGACTTTGCTAGCCGATAAGACGCCTGGATCAGAATATCGTCCAGATAAGGCGCCACTGCAATGCCCCGCGGTCCTAGAACCGCCAGCAGAGATCCCAGAACCTTTGTGAAAATTCTGGGTGCCGTGGCCAGACCGAAAGGAAGAGCCACAAACTGAAAATGTTTGTCCAGAAAGGCAAACCTCAGGAACTTGTGATGATCTCTGTGGATAGGAACATGAAGATATGCATCCTTTAGATCCACGGTAGTCAAATTGACCCTCCTGGATCAATAGAAGAATGGTATGAATAGTTTCCATCTTGAAGGATAAAACTCTGAGAATCTTGTTCAGACTTTTGAGGTCTAAAATAGGTCGGAACGTTCAAACAGATTGGGAACTACAAACAGATTTATATAAAACCCCTGTCCCTGTTCCAGTATCGGAACGGGACATATTACTCCCATGGAGGAGAGGTCTCCTACACAACGTAAGAACGCCTCTCTTTTTATCTGGTCTGCAGATAATCGAGAAAGAAGAAACCTTCCTCTGGGGGAGTAATTTCTGAATTCCAACTGATACCCCTGAGACACAATTTCTAGGGTCCAGGGATCCTGAACATCTCTTATCCAAGCCTGGACAAAGAGAAAGTCTGCCCCCTACTAGATCCAGTCCCGGATTGGGGGCCGACCCTTCATGCTGACTTGGTAGCAGCAGCTGGCTTCTTGGACTGTTTATCCTTGTTCCAAGACTGATTGAGTCTCCAAGTGGACTTGGTTTGCGAATAATTCCCTTCCTGTTTAGCGGAAGAGGGGACTCCCTTGAAATTTCGAAAGGAACGAAAATTACTCTGTCGCCCTCTCTGTTTGGACTTTTTATCCTGAGGGAGGAGATGACCCTTGCCTCCCGTGATGTCAGAAATAATTTCCTTCAAGTCAGGCCCGAACAGGGTCTTCCCCTTGTAAGGAATAGCCAAAAGCTTAGACTTGGATGACACATCCTCAGACCACAACTTCAACCATAAAGCTCAAACTCTTAGCCGCCAATTTAGTAATCTGCAGAGAAGCATCTGTAATAAACAAATTAGCTAACTTAACAGCTTTAATCCGATCCTGTATCTCTTCCAAAGGAGTCTGTCTTAAGAGACTCTTCCAGAGCATCAAACCAATAGGCGGCCGCACTGGTAACTAACAATGCAGGCCGCCAGTTGCAAAAGGAATCCCTGGTGAATAATAATCTTCTTGAGACCCTCCAACTTCTTATCCATAGGGTCCTTAAAAGCACAACTATCCTCAATAGGATTAGTAGTCAGTTTGGCCAGGGTAGAAATGGCTCCCTCTACTTTAGGGACCGTCTGCCAAGAATCCCTAATAGCGTCGGCTATAGGATATATCTTTTTAAATATGGGCGAAGGAGAGAAGGGAATGCCTGGTCTCTCCCATTCTTTCGCAATAATCTCTGAAGTCCTCTTAGGAACAGGAAAGACATCTGAGTAAGAAGGAACTTCCAAGTATCTGTCTAACTTACTCAATTTCTCTGGTGGAACCACTATTGAGTCACAGTCATCCAGAGTAACCAACCCCTCCCTCAGTAATAAACTGAGGTGTTCAAGCTTAAACATAAAGGAAACCACATCAGAATCAGTCAAGGGCAAAGAACTCCCTGATTCAGAAAGTTCACCTTCAGAGAGGACCTCCGTACTCTCCAACTCAGAACCCCGGGAGGGTACTTCCGCAATCGCCATCATAGTATCAGAGGCAGCATTGACTACATAGTTGTCTTTTCTTGTACGCTTGCCGTGCGATATGGGAAAACTGGATAACGCATCAGAAAGTGTAGAGAACCTCACTGCAGCAATGTCTTAATGTAATTGCTGCAGAAAATGGTGAAATACATGGCACCGCTTGAGGGGGCGTTAAGGGCTGTGACGCTTGGGGAGAAAGCTGCGGCATACTTTGCATCTCATCTGTAGACTCATGAGAAGCATCCGCCTTAGGCAAACGTTTATCAAAAAAAAATTGGTCTCTATAATGTAAAGCCCTCACACAACATGAGGGACAAAAAGGAACCGGAGGTTCCACAGTGGCATCCAAACACAGAGCATGTTACAGTCTGGATATCATCTGAATTCATACTAACAGAAGCAGGAAAACATTTTTGGTCTTGACTCTTAAATTATATTAATTCCCAATTTATGGCCAAAATGTACAAAAAAATATCAATTTAGCTAAAGGCTTATCAGTACAATGTTGACACTGATAAGACACTGTCTCTTTAAAGAGTAAAATGACTAACAATTTTTCTGATGCACAGAAATCCGTTAAAAGAACTTCTCAAAACAATTTAACCAACAGCACCTCGCCTCAACAGCTCTGCTGAGGCGCCTACCTGCCCCCACGGTCCACCGACCACTCCTAGGCACAATCCGGAACTTAGCCAACAGCACCTAAGACCGCTTGCTTTAATTTGCAAACCATGCGGTCGAGGCGTCACTCGCGATGTCTCCATGAACAGCCGGTGACTTCCGGAAGAGAACGCTGCGCGGCTACTGACAAAGCGCACCAAAGCAAAAACCCCGCTCATCGTGGGTGTCGCACCTAAAGTGATCCGAAACCATCGGAGAAAAATGCACAAACACAAGCCATAAACCGGAGTCCATTAACAAAACTCTGGCAACATACTCCCAGCATCTGCCCCAAGTACACTTCAGTGACCTGCAGGGAAGCCCTATCCAGTAAAAGTACATAGAGAACCATTACCAGTGTTTCTAGGTCTACTTTAGTAAAGACCAGTACTATCTGATAAATCATATCATCGTGAAGGTTAACAGTCCCATGAGAACCCACACACTGTTAAATAGGGAAGCCCTTTCCAAAGAGCCCATAGTCCCCAACAGATTAAAAGTGTACAGCCAATTCTGAGATATGCCAAAATCCCCAGAAAATAAGACAGCACTTACCTCTATGCTGAGCGACAGCATGACAAGTCTCACAGTATCAAGAGGTCTTCTCCCTCCTGCAGCTCTGTGAACACAGAAAGGGCCTTAGTTAATATCTGCTAAGACCATCATCAGAAGGGCAGCACTAGTATGGGAGGCGCAGTGAGAGTTAATCTCACCAGCTCCCATTGCTTTGAAGCCACCTGTAGCTCTACTCTAGAGGCTGACAAGGAATACGGCTACACCCTATAGTAAAATACTGGTAACATTTTAAAAAATAAACTCTTGATTGAAGAATCTAAACTAACACCTCCCTTTACCTCTTCCTATCACTAACAGAGGCAAAGAATGACTGGGGTGGGAGGGAAGGGAGGATATATATATATATATATATATATATATATCTGCTGTGGTGCTCTTTGCCTCCTCCTGCTGAGCAGGAGGCAATATCCCAAAAGTAAAGATGAAATCCATGGACTCATCTTATCTTTTAAAAGAAAAAAGCAAATTTGATTAAAGTAAATTGGAAATGTGATTAAAATGACCCGTCCTATCTGAATAATGAAAGTTTAATTTTGACTAGACTGTCCCTTTAATGCTGTCCAACAGCAGGACAGCACAACAGGTTTAAGAGGTCCTCTCCCTCCTATGGCCCTGTGGAAAATGAGAAGGCCTGAGTTAGACTTACTTAAGCGATCAGGAAAAGGATAAGGGCAGCATAAGTGTATGGGAGGCGCAGTGAGAATTATTTCCCACCAGTTCACATTGCTATAAAGTCACCAAAAGCTCTACTGAAGAGACTGATATGGACTACGGCTACACCCTAGAACAAAGCAGCACAATCTTGCACTACTTTAACCCCTTAAGGACCAGCGACGTACCCTGTATGTCGCTGGCCTTTTTTTGGGACTTAATTGTTTTATAGCGCAGTCTTGCCACCAGCGTTGAGACTGCTCTATTCCACAAAGCCTTCTGGAGGGAGGGCATTAATAGCGTGTTCTTGCTAGACTTGTGCTATTATGTCCTGAAAAAACACTTAACGACCAGTGACATACAGGGTACATTGTGGTCATTAAGGGGTTAAAAATAATAAACTCTCGATTGAAGAATCTTTTCTAACTCCTCACTTTACCTCTTCCTATCACTAACGTAGGCAAAGAGAATGACTGGGGTGGGAGGGAAGGGAGGAGCTATTTAACAAATGAAGATCAGTGGACTCGTGTCTTAAAAAAGAAAATTAATGCTTACCTGATAAATTTATTTTACGATACGACAAGTCCATGGATTTCATCCTTACTTATAGGATATCACCTCCTGGTCAGCAGGAGGAGGCAAAGAGCACCACAGCAGAGCTGTATATATAGCTCCTCCCTTCCCTCCCACTCCAGTCATTCGACCGAAGTTAGGAAGAGAAAGGAAAAGCCATGGTGCAGAGGTGACTGAAGTTTAAAAAAAATAAAGTCCTGTCTTAGGAAATGACAGGGTGGGCCGTGGACTCGTCGTATCCTAAAATAAATAAATCAGGTAAGCATAAATTTCCTTTTCTTTTACAAGATACGACGAGTCCACAGATTTCATCCTTAGTTATGGGATACAATACCAAAGCTATAGAACACTGATGAAAGAGAGAGACAAGACAGGAACTTAAACTGAAGGCACCACTGCTTGAAGAACTTTTCTCCCAAAAACAGCCTTGGACTAGGCAAAAGTATCAAATTTGTAAAAAGTTTGAGGAGACGACCAAGTTGCAGCCTTGCAAATCTGTTCAACAGAAGCTTCATTTTTAAATGCCCATGAGGAAGCCACAGCCCTAATAGAATGAGCCGTAATTCGTTCAGGAGGCTGCTGTCCAGCAGTCTCATATGCAAAACGGATGATACTCTTCAGCCAAAAAGAAAGAGGTAGCCGTAGCTTTCTAACCCCTACGTTTCCCAGAAAAACAAATAATGAAGGTGATTGACGAAATTCCTTAGTCGCCTGCAAGTAAAACTTCAGGGCACGGACTACGTCCAAATTATGTAACAGACACTCCTTAGGAGGATTAGGACACAATGAAGGAACAATAATTTCCTGATTAATATTTGTTAGAAACAACCTTAGGAAGAAAACAAGGTTTGGTAAAAAAAAACACCACCTTATCAGAATGAAAAATAAGATAAGGAGAATCAAATTGTAATGCCGAAAGCTCAGAAACTCTGCGAGCAGAAGAAATAGCAACCAAAAATAAAACTTTCCAAGATAACTTAATATCTATGGAATGCATACATTCAAACGTAACTTCTTGAAGAACACTGAGAACTAAATTCAAGCTCCAAGGAGGAGCAATAGGTCTAAACACAGGCCTGATTCTAGTCAGAGACTGACAAAAAGATTGAACATCCGGAACATCTGCCAGACGTTTGTGTAGCAAAATAGAGCAGAAAACTGTCACTGTCACGAGACGCCATAAGATCCAGCTCCGGCCTGCCCCATCTGAGAATCAGGTTGGCAAAGACCTCCGGATGGAGTTCCCAATACCCCAGATGAAACGTCTGTCTGCTCAAAAAATCTGCTTCCCAGTTGTCCACTCCTGGGATGTAGATTGCTGACAGACAACAAAAGTGAGCTTCTGCCCACTGAATTATCTTGGATACTTCTGTCATCGCTAAGTAACTCCTTGTTCCTCCCTGATGATTGATGTAAGCCACAGTCGTGCTGTTGTCCTACTGGAATCTGATTAATTTGTCCGAAGCTAACTGAGGCCAAGCTTGAAGCGCATTGAATATTGCTCTCAACTCCAGAATATTGATGGGAAGTAGAGACTACGAGTCCACACACCCTGAGCCTTCAGGGAATGCCAGACTGCACCACATCCTATTAGGCTGGCGTCCGTTGTCACTATCACCCATGAGGGTCTGCGGAAGCACGTCCCTTGGGACAGATGATCCGGCGACAACCACCAAAGAAGAGAGTCCCTTCTCTCCTGATCCAGATCTATTTGAGGAGACAAATTTGCATAAGCTCCATTCCATTGTCCGAGCATGCTCAGTTGTAGAGGTCTGAGATGAAAACGAGCAAACGTAATGACCATTGCAGCCACCATCAATCCAGTTGTCTCCATGCACTGAGCCCCTGACGGCCGAGGATTGGACTGAAGAGATCGGCATGTATTCAGAATATTTAACTTTCTGACTTCCGTCAAAGATTTTCATGGAAAGAGAGTCTATTAGAGTTCCCAGGAAAGGAACCCTTGTCTGTGGAATTAGTGAACTCTTTTCTAGCTTCACCTTCCACCCGTGAGTCCTTAGAATAGACAGAACAGTGTCGGCATGAGACTGTCAGCTGATATGACACCTGGATCAGAATATCGTCCAGATAAGGCGCCACTGCAATTCCCCGCGGCCTGAGAACTGCAAGCAGAGACCCTAGAACCTTAGTGAAAATTCTGGGTGCCGTAGCCAGACCGAAAGGAAGGGCCACAAACTGAAAATGTTTGTCCAGAAAGGCAAACCTCAGGAATTTGTGATGATCTCTGTGGATAGGAATATGAAGATATGCATCCTTTAAGTCCATGGTAGTCATATATTGACCCTCCTGGATCAATGGAAGAATTGTCCGAATAGTCTCCATCTTGAAGGATGGAACTCTGAGAAACTGGTTTAGACTTTTGAGATATAAAATGGGTCGTAACGTTCTTCCCTCTTTTTTGGTAACTACAAAAAGATTTGAATAAAACCCCTGCCGCTGTATTGGAATGGGACAAATTACTCCCATGGAGGAGAGGTCTTTGACAACATAAGAACGCCTCTTTATCTGGTCTACAGACGATTGTGAAAGAAGAAATCTTCCTCTGGGGAAGGAATTTTTAAGCTCCAACTGATACCCATGAGACATGATTTCTAGTGTCCAGGAATCCTGAACGTCTTATCCAAGCCTGGACAAAGAAAGTTTGCCCCCTACTAGATCTGGTCCCGGATCGAGGGCCGCCCCTTCATGCTGTCTTGGTAGCAGCAGCAGGTTTATTGGGTTGTTTACCCTTGTTCCAAGCCTGGTTGGGTCTCCAGGTGGGCTTGGCTTGTGAATTCCCTTCCTGTTAAGTGGAAGAGGACTCCCTTGAAATTTCGAAAAGAAAGAAAATTACTCTGTCGTCCCCTTTGCTTAGATGATTTATCTTGAGGGAGGAGGTGGCCTTTACCTCCCGTAATGTCAAATGATTTCTTTCAAGTCAGGCCCAAAAAGGGTCTTTCCCTTGAAAGGAATAGCCAAAAGCTTGGATTTAGAGGATACATCCGCAGACCAAGATTTTAACCATAAGGCTCTTCGTGCTAAGATGGAGAATCCCAAACTCTTAGCCGCCAATTTGGTGATCTGAAAGGAAGCATCCGTAATAAAAGAATTAGCCAGTTTAAAGGGACAATAAACCTACATTTTTTCTTTCATGATTCAGACAGAATACAATTTTAACATTCCAATTTACTTCTAATTAATGTACTTCATTCTTTAGATATCCTTTGTTAATGAAATAGCAATGCATATGGGTAAGCCAATCACATGAGGCAAATATGTGCAGCCACCAATCAGAAGTTACTGAGCCTATCTAGACTAGATATGCTTTTCAGGAAAGGATAAAGAGAATTAAGTAAATTAGATAATAGAAGTAAATTAGAATGTTTAAAAACAGAATTTATGTTTACCTGATAAATTACTTTCTCCAACGGTGTGTCCGGTCCACGGCGTCATCCTTACTTGTGGGATATTCTCTTCCCCAACAGGAAATGGCAAAGAGCCCAGCAAAGCTGGTCACATGATCCCTCCTAGGCTCCGCCTACCCCAGTCATTCGACCGACGTTAAGGAGGAATAATAGCATAGGAGAAACCATATGGTACCGTGGTGACTGTAGTTAAAGAAAATAAATTATCAGACCTGATTAAAAAACCAGGGCGGGCCGTGGACCGGACACACCGTTGGAGAAAGTAATTTATCAGGTAAACATAAATTCTGTTTTCTCCAACATAGGTGTGTCCGGTCCACGGCGTCATCCTTACTTGTGGGAACCAATACCAAAGCTTTAGGACACGGATGAAGGGAGGGAGCAAATCAGGTCACCTAAATGGAAGGCACCACGGCTTGCAAAACCTTTCTCCCAAAAATAGCCTCAGAAGAAGCAAAAGTATCAAACTTGTAAAATTTGGTAAAAGTGTGCAGTGAAGACCAAGTCGCTGCCCTACATATCTGATCAACAGAAGCCTCGTTCTTGAAGGCCCATGTGGAAGCCACAGCCCTAGTGGAATGAGCCGTGATTCTTTCGGGAGGCTGCCGTCCGGCAGTCTCGTAAGCCAATCAGATGATGCTTTTAATCCAAAAAGAGAGAGAGGTAGAAGTTGCTTTTTGACCTCTCCTTTTACCTGAATAAACAACAAACAGGGAAGATGTTTGTCTAAAATCCTTTGTAGCATCTAAATAGAATTTTAGAGCGCGAACAACATCCAAATTGTGCAACAAACGTTCCTTCTTTGAAACTGGTTTCGGACACAGAGAAGGTACGATAATCTCCTGGTTAATGTTTTTGTTAGAAACAACTTTTGGAAGAAAACCAGGTTTAGTACGTAAAACCACCTTATCTGCATGGAACACCAGATAAGGAGGAGAACACTGCAGAGCAGATAATTCTGAAACTCTTCTAGCAGAAGAAATTGCAACTAAAAACAAAACTTTCCAAGATAATAACTTAATATCAACGGAATGTAAGGGTTCAAACGGAACCCCCTGAAGAACTGAAAGAACTAAAT
Organism: Bombina bombina; assembly: GCF_027579735.1. NCBI lineage: Eukaryota > Metazoa > Chordata > Amphibia > Anura > Bombinatoridae > Bombina > Bombina bombina. Next base: position 45,174,741 of record NC_069508.1, read on the forward strand.
TGAGACTCCAAGGAGGAGTCAAAGGTTTGTAAACAGGCTTGATTCTAACCAGAGCCTGAACAAAGGCTTGAACATCTGGCACAGCTGCCAGTTTTTTGTGAAGTAACACCGACAAGGCAGAAATCTGTCCCTTCAGGGAACTTGCCGATAATCCTTTTTCCAATCCTTCTTGAAGGAAGGATAGAATCCTAGGAATCTTAACCTTGTCCCAAGGGAATCCTTTAGATTCACACCAACAGATATATTTTTTCCAAATTTTGTGGTAAATCTTTCTAGTTACAGGCTTTCTGGCCTGAACAAGAGTATCGATAACAGAATCTGAGAAACCTCGCTTCGATAAAATCAAGCGTTCAATCTCCAAGCAGTCAGCTGGAGTGAAACCAGATTCGGATGTTCGAACGGACCCTGAACAAGAAGGTCTCGTCTCAAAGGTAGCTTCCAAGGTGGAGCCGATGACATATTCACCAGATCTGCATACCAAGTCCTGCGTGGCCACGCAGGAGCTATCAAGATCACCGACGCCCTCTCCTGATTGATCCTGGCTACCAGCCTGGGGATGAGAGGAAACGGCGGGAACACATAAGCTAGTTTGAAGGTCCAAGGTGCTACTAGTGCATCCACTAGAGCCGCCTTGGGATCCCTGGATCTGGACCCGTAGCAAGGAACTTTGAAGTTCTGACGAGAGGCCATCAGATCCATGTCTGGAATGCCCCAAAGTTGAGTGACTTGGGCAAAGATTTCCGGATGGAGTTCCCACTCCCCCGGATGCAATGTCTGACGACTCAGAAAATCCGCTTCCCAATTTTCCACTCCCGGGATGTGGATAGCAGACAGGTGGCAGGAGTGAAACTCCGCCCATAGAATGATCTTGGTCACTTCTTCCATCGCTAGGGAACTCCTTGTTCCCCCCTGATGGTTGATGTACGCAACAGTCGTCATGTTGTCTGATTGAAACCGTATGAACTTGGTCCTCGCTAGCTGAGGCCAAGCCTTGAGAGCATTGAATATCGCTCTCAGTTCCAGAATATTTATCGGTAGAAGAGATTCTTCCCGAGACCAAAGACCCTGAGCTTTCAGGGATCCCCAGACCGCGCCCCAGCCCATCAGACTGGCGTCGGTCGTGACAATGACCCACTCTGGTCTGTGGAATGTCATCCCTCGTGACAGGTTGTCCAGGGACAGCCACCAACGGAGTGAGTCTCTGGTCCTCTGATTTACTTGTATCTTTGGAGACAAGTCTGTATAGTCCCCATTCCACTGACTGAGCATGCACAGTTGTAATGGTCTTAGATGAATGCGCGCAAAAGGAACTATGTCCATTGCCGCTACCATCAACCCGATCACTTCCATGCACTGAGCTACGGAAGGAAGAGGGACGGAATGAAGTATTCGACAAGAGTCCAGAAGCTTTGTCTTTCTGGCCTCTGTTAGAAAAATCCTCATTTCTGAGGAGTCTATAATTGTTCCCAAGAAGGGAACCCTTGTTGACGGGGATAGAGAACTCTTTTCCACGTTCACTTTCCAGCCGTGCGATCTGAGAAAGGCCAGGACGATGTCCGTGTGAGCCTTTGCTCGAGGGAGGGACGACGCTTGAATCAGAATGTCGTCCAGGTAAGGTACTACTGCAATGCCCCTTGGTCTTAGCACAGCTAGAAGGGACCCTAGTACCTTTGTGAAAATCCTTGGAGCAGTGGCTAATCCGAAAGGAAGCGCCACGAACTGGTAATGTTTGTCCAGGAATGCAAACCTTAGGAACCGATGATGTTCCTTGTGGATAGGAATATGTAGATACGCATCCTTTAAATCCACCGTGGTCATGAATTGACCTTCCTGGATGGAAGGAAGGATAGTTCGAATGGTTTCCATCTTGAAAGATGGGACCTTGAGAAATTTGTTTAAGATCTTGAGATCTAGGATTGGTCTGAATGTTCCCTCTTTTTTGGGAACTATGAACAGATTGGAGTAGAACCCCATCCCTTGTTCTCTCAATGGAACAGGATGAATCACTCCCATTTTTAACAGGTCTTCTACGCAATGTAAGAACGCCTGTCTTTTTATGTGGTCTGAAGACAACTGAGACCTGTGGAACCTTCCCCTTGGGGGAAGTCCCTTGAATTCCAGAAGATAACCCTGGGAGACTATTTCTAGCGCCCAGGGATCCAGAACATCTCTTGCCCAAGCCTGAGCGAAGAGAGAGAGTCTGCCCCCCACCAGATCCGGTCCCGGATCGGGGGCCGATATTTCATGCTGTCTTGGTAGCAGTGGCAGGTTTCTTTGCCTGCTTTCCCTTGTTCCAGCCTTGCATTGGTCTCCAAGCTGGCTTGGCCTGAGAAGTATTACCTTCTTGCTTAGAGGACGTAGCACCTTGGGCTGGTCCGTTTTTACGAAAGGGACGAAAATTAGGTCTATTTTTTGCCTTGAAAGGCCGATCCTGAGGAAGGGCATGGCCCTTACCCCCAGTGATATCAGAGATAATCTCTTTCAAGTCAGGACCAAACAGCGTTTTCCCCTTGAAAGGAATGTTTAGTAGCTTGTTCTTGGAAGACGCATCAGCCGACCAAGATTTCAACCAAAGCGCTCTGCGCGCCACAATAGCAAACCCAGAATTCTTAGCCGCTAACTTAGCCAATTGCAAAGAGGCGTCTAGAGTGAAAGAATTAGCCAATTTGAGAGCATTGACTCTGTCCATAATCTCCTCATAAGGAGGAGAGTCACTATCGAGCACCTTAATCAGTTCATCAAACCAGAAATATGCGGCTGTAGTGACAGGGACAATGCATGAAATGGGTTGTAGAAGGTAACCCTGCTGAACAAACATCTTTTTAAGCAAACCTTCTAATTTTTTATCCATAGGATCTTGAAAGCACAACTATCCTCTATGGGAATAGTGGTGCATTTGTTTAAAGTAGAAACCGCTCCCTCGACCTTGGGGACTGACTGCCATAAGTCCTTTCTGGGGTCGACCATAGGAAACAATTTTTTAAATATGGGGGGAGGGACGAAAGGAATACCGGGCCTTTCCCATTCTTTATTAACAATGTCCGCCACCCGCTTGGGTATAGGAAAAGCTTCTGGGAGCCCCGGCACCTCTAGGAACTTGTCCATTTTACATAGTTTCTCTGGGATGACCAAATTTTCACAATCATCCAGAGTGGATAATACCTCCTTAAGCAAAATGCGGAGATGTTCCAATTTAAATTTAAAAGTAATCACATCAGATTCAGCCTGCTGAGAAATATTCCCTAAATCAGTAATTTCTCCCTCAGACAAAACCTCCCTGGCCCCCTCAGATTGGGTTAGGGGCCCTTCAGAGATATTAATATCAGCGTCGTCATGCTCTTCAGTAACTAAAACAGAGCATCCACGCTTACGCTGACAAGGGTTCATTTTGGCTAAAATGTTTTTGACAGAATTATCCATTACAGCCGTTAATTGTTGCATAGTAAGGAGTATTGGCGCGCTAGATGTACTAGGGGCCTCCTGAGTGGGCAAGACTCGTGTAGACGAAGGAGGGAATGATGCAGTACCATGCTTACTCCCCTCACTTGAGGAATCATCTTGGGCATCATTGTCATTATCACATAAATCACATTTATTTAAATGAATAGGAATTCTGGCTTCCCCACATTCAGAACACAGTCTATCTGGTAGTTCAGACATGTTAAACAGGCATAAACTTGATAAGAAAGTACAAAAAACGTTTTGAAATAAAACCGTTACTGTCACTTTAAATTTTAAACTGAACACACTTTATTACTGCAATTGCGAAAAAACATGAAGGAATTGTTCAAAATTCACCAAACTTTCACCACAGTGTCTTAAAGCCTTGAAAATATTGCACACCAATTTTGGAAGCTTTAACCCTTAAAATAACGGAACCGGAGCCGTTTTAAGCTTTAACCCCTTTACAGTCCCTGGTATCTGCTTTGCTGAGACCCAACCAAACCCAAGGGGAATACGATACCAAATGATGCCTTCAGAAGTCTTTTATAAGTATCAGAGCTCCTCTCACATGCGACTGCATGCCATGCCTCTCAAAAACAAGTGCGCAACACCGGCGCGAAAATGAGACTCTGCCTATGCTTTGGGAAAGCCCCTAAAGAATAAGGTGTCTAAAACAGTGCCTGCCGATATTATTATATCAAAATACCCAGAATAAATGATTCCTCAAGGCTAAATAAGTGTTAATATCAATCGATTTAGCCCAAAAAAAGTCTACAGTCTAAATAAGCCCTTGTGAAGCCCTTATTTACAATCGTAATAAACATGGCTTACCGGATCCCATAGGGAAAATGACAGCTTCCAGCATTACATCGTCTTGTTAGAATGTGTCATACCTCAAGCAGCAAGGACTGCAAACTGTTCCCCCAACTGAAGTTAATGCTCTCAACAGTCCTGTGTGGAACAGCCATGGATTTTAGTTACGGTTGCTAAAATCATTTTCCTCATACAAACAGAATTCTTCATCTCTTTTCTGTTTCTGAGTAAATAGTACGTACCAGCACTATTTGAAAATAACAAACTCTTGATTGAATAATGAAAAACTACAGTTAAACACTAAAAAACTCTAAGCCATCTCCGTGGAGATGTTGCCTGTACAACGGCAAAGAGAATGACTGGGGTAGGCGGAGCCTAGGAGGGATCATGTGACCAGCTTTGCTGGGCTCTTTGCCATTTCCTGTTGGGGAAGAGAATATCCCACAAGTAAGGATGACGCCGTGGACCGGACACACCTATGTTGGAGAAATGGTATTCTCTATCTGAATCATGAAAGAAATTTTTTTGGGTTTAATGTCCCTTTAAGGGCCTTAATTCTATCCTGTATTTCCTCTAAAATAGTCTCAGTCCTAAGAGACTATTCTAGAGTGTCAAACCAAAAAGCAGCCGTGACTGTTACAATGCAAGCCACCGGTTGCAATAAGAACCCTTGATGAACAGTTTTTTGAGAAGACCCTCCAACTTCTTATCCATGGGGTCTTTGAAAGCACAACTGTCCTTTATAGGGATAGTCGTATGCTTAGCCAGGGTCGAGATAGCTCCCTCCACCTTAGGGACCGTCTGCCAAGAATCCCGAACGGTGTAAGCTATAGGGTACATTTTCTTAAAAATAAGGGAAGGGGAGAACAGGATACCGGTCTTTCCCATTCCCTTGCAATAATTTCCGAAATTCTCGTAGGAACCGGAAAAACATCGGAAGAAGGAACCTCTAAGTATCTGTCCATCTTACGCAATTTCTCTGGTGGGACCACAATAGAGTCAGTTGTCCAGAATCACCAAAACCTCTCGTAGCAAAAGGCGGAGGTGTTCAAGCTTAAACCTGAAGGACATGACGTCCAAATCTGTTGGGGGCAATGCACTTCCTGAGTCAGACAGTTCCCCCTCAGACAGGGCCTCCCTACCCCCCAATTCAGAGCCCTGGGAAGGTACATCGGAGATTGCCAAAGCATCAGAAGTTGCAGGGATCACATGGGTCTCTGTCCTACTGCGTTTGCCTTGTAAGGCTGGCAACTTAGATAAAATTTCTGAAAGAGTGGATGACATAACTGCAGCCATATCTTGCAGGGTGAATGAAGCGGACGCAGTTGAAAATGGTGTCGCCTGAGCAGGCGTTAAAGGTTGTGACACTTGGGGAGAAAGTTGTGGCATACCCCGTGTCTCATCAGTCTGAGAAACATCCTTATACTTGCATTAAAGAAAATTTGTTCTTTAAACTGTAAAGCCCTCAGTACATGAGGGACAAAAAGGAATAGGGGGTTCCACATTGGCATGTAAACACAGAACATGTAATTTCCTGAAGTTCAGCCATGAAACAAACCAGCAATATTGGTCTTTTTAATGTAATTAAAAATTAAAGCAAACACTTTAGAGAAAATTTTGCTGAAAAACGAGTGTACTGTGTCTTTAAAAATCAAAGCCGTATAGTTTTTACTGCCCCGCAATAAACCATGCAATAACAGGGAAGCACAATAAGACTTAGTATAATTTTCCTTTATCTGTACAGTCTAACAATGCATAACGCTTTAGTGACAATCACTTGCACCTCGCCACAGCTCTGCTGCGGCACCTACCTCCTCCTAGGAATCGGACAAGTCACTTAACACTCCGTTAACGGCACTCCTAAGACCGCTTGCGAGAGTTAGAGACACCAAACTGACTTAGGCCACACCGGAGCCTAGAGACCTGCTGCCTATAGTCAGGATCCGGATAACCACTAATAATCACTTATTAGGGCACTGATAGCACTTCACCTAATAAAGAGGGGAGACACATGCAGCATGAAGTTGTCCCACACAATGAAGATGTTCTTTTCGTCACCTCCAGCAGATCTGTGGGAACAAACAGGGTCTTAGATAATATTTGCTAAGACCATCAACATCAGGGCAGCAAATAGTATGGGAGTCGCAAATGTAAGATCTCCCCAGTCCTCATTGCTGAAAAGCCTGCAGCTCTCACTGAGAAAAAACATAATTTATGCTTACCTGATAAATTTATTTCTCTTGTAGTGTGTTCAGTCCACGGGTCATCCATTACTTATGGGATATATTCTCCTTCCCAACAGGAAGTTGCAAGAGGATCACCCAAGCAGAGCTGCTATATAGCTCCTCCCCTCACATGTCATATCCAGTAATTCGACCGAAACAAGACGAGAAAGGAGAAACTATAGGGTGCAGTGGTGACTGGAGTTATAATTTAAAATTTAGAACCTGCCTCAAAAAGACAGGACGGGCCATGGACTGAACACACTACAAGAGAAATAAATTTATCAGGTAAGCATAAATTATGTTTTCTGTTGTTAAGTGTGTTCAGTCCACGGGTCATCCATTACTTATGGGATACCAATACCAAAAGCTAAAGTACACGGATGAAGGGAGGGACAAGGCAGGAACATTAAACAGAAGGAACCACTGCCTGTAGAACCTTTCTCCCAAAAACAGCCCCCAAAGAAGCAAAAGTGTCAAATTTGTAAAATTTGGAAAAAGTATGAAGTGAAGACCAAGTTGCAGCCTTGCAAATCTGTTCAACAGAGGCCTCATTTTTAAAAGCCCAAGTGGAAGCCACAGCTCTAGTGGAATGAGCTGTAATTCTTTCAGGAGGCTGCTGTCCAGCAGTCTCATAGGCTAAACGTATTATGCTACGTAGCCAAAAAGAGAGAGGTAGCCGAAGCCTTTTGACCTCTCCTCTGTCCAGAGTAAACGACAAACAGGGAAGAAGTTTGTCGAAAATCTTTAGTTGCCTGTAAGTAGAACTTCAGGGCACGGACCACGTCTAGATTATGCAAAAGACGTTCCTTCTTTGAAGAAGGATTAGGACACAATGATGGAACAACAATCTCTTGATTGATATTCCTGTTAGAAACAACCTTAGGCAAAAACCCAGGTTTAGTACGCAGGACTACCTTGTCTGAATGAAAGATCAGATAAGGAGATCACAATGTAAGGCAGATAACTCAGACTCTTCGAGCAGAGGAAATAGCCATCAAAAACAGAACTTTCCAAGATAAAAGCTTAATATCAATGTAATGAAGGGGTTCAAACGGAACACCCTGAAGAACTTTAAGAACCAAGTTTAAGCTCCACGGAGGAGCAACAGCCTTAAACACAGGCTTAATCCTAGCCAAAGCCTGACAAAAAGCCTGGACGTCTGGATTCCCTGCCAGACGCTTGTGTAAAAGAATAGACAGAGCAGAAATCTGTCCCTTTAGTGAACTAGCGGATAAGCCCTTTTCTAAACCCTCTTGTAGAAAAGACAATATCCTAGGAATCCTAACCTTACTCCATGAGTAACTCTTGGATTCACACCAATATAAATATTTACGCCATATCTTATGGTAAATTTTTCTGGTAACAGGTTTCCGAGCCTGTATTAATGTATCAATAACCGAATCCGAAAACCCACGCTTTGATAGAATCAAGCGTTCAATCTCCAAGCAGTCAGCCTCAGAGAAATTAGGTTTGGATGGTTGAAAGGACCCTGAATTAGAAGGTCCTGCCTCAGAGGTAGAGACCATGGTGGACAGGACGACATGTCCACTAGGTCTGCATACCACCGATGCTCTCTCCTGTTTGATCCTGGCAATCAGTCGAGGTAGCAACGGAAAAGGTGGAAACACATAAGCTATGTTGAAAACCCAAGGGGCTGCAAGTGCATCTACCAGCACCGCTCCTGGGTCCCTGGACCTGGATCCATAACGAGGAAGCTTGGCGTTCTGGCGAGATGCCATAAGATCCAGATCCGGTTTGCCCCAACGACGAATCAGTTGAGCAAATACCTCCGGGTGTAGTTCCCACTCCCCCGGATGAAAAGTCTGGCGACATAGAAAATCCGCTTCCCAGTTCTCCACACCTGGGATGTAGATCGCTGACAGGTGGCAAGAGTGAGAGACTGCCCAGCGAATTATCTTCGAAACTTCCAACATCGCTAGGGAACTCCTGGTTCCCCCTTGATGATTGATGTAAGCCACAGTCGTGATGTTGTCCGACTGAAACCTGATGAACCTCAGTGTTGCTAACTGAGGCCAAGCTAGAAGAGCATTGAATATTGCTCTTAATTCTAGAATGTTGATTGGTAGGAGTTTCTCCTCCTGAGTCCACGATCCCTGAGCCTTCAGGGAGTTCCAGACTGCTCCCCAGCCTAGAAGGCTGGCATCTGTTACAATCGTCCAATCTGGTCTGCGAAAGGTCATTCCTTCGGACAGATGAACCCGTGACAACCACCAGAGAAGAGAATCTCTGGTCTCCTGGTCCAGATTAAGCAAAGGGGACGGATCTGAGTAATCCCCGTTCCACTGACTTAGCATGCATAGTTGCAGCGGTCTGAGATGCAGGCGCGCAAATGGCACTATGTCCATTGCCGCAACCATCAAGCCGATTACTTCCATACACTGAGCTACTGATGGGCTTGGAATGGAGTGAAGGGCACGGCAAGCATTGAGAATCTTTGCTAACCTGGACTCCGTCAGGTAAATCTTCATCTCTACAGAATCTATAAGAGTCCCTAGAAAAGGAACCCTTGTGAGCGGTAACAGAGAACTCTTTTCCACGTTCACTTTCCACCCATGCGATCTCAGAAATGCTAGAACTATTTCTGTATGAGACTTTGCATTTTGAAAACTTGACGCTTGAATCAGAATGTCGTCTAGGTACGGAGCCACCGCTATGCCTCGTGGTCTTAGTACCGCCAGAAGTGAGCCCAGAACCTTTGTAAAAATTCTCGGGGCCGTAGCTAACCCGAAGGGAAGAGCTACAAACTGGTAATGCCTGCCTAGAAAGGCAAATCTTAGGTACCGATAATGATCTTTGTGAATCGGTATGTGAAGGTAGGCATCCTTTAAGTCCACTGTGGTCATATATTGACCCTCTTGGATCATGGGCAGGATGGTCCGAATGGTTTTCATCTTGAACGATGGAACCCTTAGGAATTTGATTAAGATTTTTAAGTCTAAGATTGGTCTGAAGGTTCCCTCTTTTTTGGGAACCACAAATAGATTTGAGTAAAACCCTTGTCCTCGTTCCGTTCGCGGAACTGGGTGGATCACTCCCATCACTAAGAGGTCTTGTACACATTGTAGAAATGCCTCTTTCTTTACTAGGTTTGTTGATAACCTTGACAGATGAAACCTCCCTTGTGGAGAAGTTTTGAAATCCAGAAGGTATCCCTGAGATATAATCTCCAACGTCCAGGGATCCTGTACATCTCTTGCCCAAGCCTGGGCGAAGAGAGAAAGTCTGCCCCCCACTAGATCCGTCTCCGGAGAGGGGGCCCTGTCTTCATGCTGTCTTAGGGGCGGAAGTAGGCTTTCTGGCCTGCTTGCCCTTGTTCCATGACTGGTTGCCTTTACAACCCTGTCTGTAACAAGCAGTAGTTCCTTCCTGTTTTGGAGCGGAGGAAGTTGATGCTGCTCCTGCCTTGAAGTTACGAAAGGCACGAAAATTAGACTGTTTGGCCTTTGATTTGGCCCTGTCCTGAGGAAGGGTGTGGCCCTTACCTCCCGTAATGTCAGCAATAATTTCCTTCAAGCCGGGCCCGAATAAGGTCTGCCCTTTGAAAGGAATGTTAAGTAGTTTAGACTTAGAAGTTACATCTGCTGACCAGGATTTAAGCCATAGCGCCCTGCGTGCCTGTATGGCGGATCCGGAATTTTTAGCCGTAAGTTTGGTTAAATGCACTACGGCATCCGAAACAAACGCATTAGCCAGTTTAAGCGTTCTAACTTTGCTCAAAGTCTCATCCAATGGTGCTGTGCGAATCGCCTCTTCCAGAGACTCAAACCAGAATGCCGCTGCAGCCGTGACATGCGCAATGCATGCAAGAGGCTGCAATATAAAACCTTGTTTAACAAACATTTTCTTAAGGTAACCCTCTAATTTTTTATCCATTGGATCTGAGAAAGCACAGCTATCCTCCACCGGGATAGTGGTACGCTTGGCTAAAGTAGAAACTGCTCCCTCCACCTTAGGGACCGTCTGCCATAAGTCTCGTGTGGTGGCGTCTATAGGGAACATTTTTCTAAATATCAGAGGAGAGGAAAAGGGCACACCGGGTCTATCCCACTCCTTACTAATAATTTCTGTAAGCCTTTTTGGTATAGGAAAAAAGTCAGTACACAGCGGTACCGCATAGTATCTATCCAACCTACATAATTTCTCTGGGATTGCCACTGTCGCAATCATTCAGAGCCGCTAACACCTCCCCTAGTAACACGCGGAGGTTCTCAAGCTTAAATTTAAAATTTCTGAATCCGGTCTCCCCGGATCAGAACCGTCACCGACAGAATGAAGCTCACCGTCCTCATGTTCTGCAAATTGTGACGCAGTATCAGACATGGCTCTCGTGTCATCAGCGCGCTCTGTCCTTAACCCAGAGCTATCGCGCTTGCCTCTTAATTCGGGCATATTGTATAATACTTCTTTCATAACATTAGCCATATCATGTAAAGCGATTTGTAAGGGCCTTGATGTACTTGGCGCCTCAATCTTACGCACCTCCCGAGCGGGAGACGCAGGTACTGACACGTGAGGAGAGTTAGACGGCATAACTTCCCCTCGTTGTCTGGTGATAATTTCTTTATCGGTACAGATTGACTTTTATTCAAAGTAATATCAATACAATTGGTACACATATTTCTATTGGGCTCCACGTCAGCTTTTGAACATAATGAACAAGCAGATTCCTCTGTATCAGACATGTTTAAACAGACTAGCAATGAAGCTAGCAAGCTTGGAAATCCCTTTCAATAAGTTTACAAGCAATATAAAAAACGCTGCAGCGCTTTTAAAAACACAGTTAAATAACAAAGAAAACTAATTCAGTTAGTCAACAATTCTTAACGAGAAATGTATTAATTAGCAGAGGATTGCACCCATTAGCAAAAGGATGATTAACCCCTCAATACCCAAAAACGGATATCAAATTAAGATTTAACGCTTTTATCACAGTCAAACACACTGTCACAGATCTGCTGTGACTGATTACCTCCCTCAAAAACGAATTTTGAAGACCCCTTAGCTCTCTAGAGACGTCCTGGATCAAGGAGGAAGAAACAGGAAGACTGTGCTAGAATTTTAACTGCGCAACAAGGCGCTAAAACATGGTCCCTCCCACTCATATTACAACAGTGGGAGACCTGATATAACGGTTTCTATGCAGAAAATACGTTAGCCATGTGGGAAAAAAAATCATGCCCAAAAAGATTTATCACCAAAGTACCTCACAAAACGAATAACATGCCAGTAAACATTTTAAAAACAACATTTTGAATGTCATGCAAAGTTATCACTAAGCCTGCTACCAGTCGCTTCCACTGCAGATAAGGCTTAAACATTATTTCAGTATTAACAGTATTTTCTCAGTCAAATTCTAGTCCCTAGAAAATAACTCAACTGCGCATACATTTATCAGCCTGATACCAGTCGCTACTACTGCATTTAAGGCTGTACTTACATCATATGGGTAACAGCAGTATTTTCTTAGTCAATTCCATTCCCAGAAAATAATGTACTGCACATACCTCATTTGCGGAGGACCCCGCATGCTATTCCCCTCTTTCTGAAGTTACCCTACTCCTCAGAATGTCGAGAACAGCCAGCGGATCTTAGTTACGTCTGCTATGATCATAGAAAAACGCAGGCAGATTCTTCTCCAAATACTGCCTGAGAGACAAAAAACTGCACACGCGTGTCATTTTAAAATAAACTTTTGATTGAAGAATAATTAAGTAAAAACTCCAACTCCTCTCGCGACCTTCTTTGTTGAGGGTTGCAAGAGAATGACTGGATATGACGTGAGGGGAGGAGCTATATAGCAGCTCTGCTTGGATGATCCTCTTGCAACTTCCTGTTGGGAAGGAGAATATATCCCATAAGTAATGGATGACCCGTGGACTGAACACACTTAACAAGAGAAATAGTACTCACTGGTACCATTTAAAAATAAACTCTTGATTGAAGAATCTTAACACCTCACTTTACCTCTTCCTATCACTAACACAGTTAAAGAAAATGACTGGGGTGGGAGGGAAGGGAGGAGCTATATATACACAGCTTTGCTGTGGTGCTCTTTGCCTCCTGCTGACCAGGAGGCGATATCCCATAAGGATGAAATCCATGGACTTGTATCTTGTAAAATAAATTTCCCTATAATTTAGCGTCCTCGTAATACATGAGGAACAGAAAGGGATTGGTGGTTCCACATTGGCATCAAAATACAAGGAGCAAGTGGCCTCTTGCAAGGGCTCTTGGTCCATGCTGTTCAATGGTTCTAAATAATAAATTGTAATCTTTAATAAAAAACATTTTAAGAAAAAAACGTTACTATTATTTAGAACCATTGAACAGCATGGAGGACGCTTAATTATAGGGAAATGTATTTTACAGGATACAATGAGTCCACAGATTTCATCCTTACTTATGGGATATCGCCTCCTGGTCAGCAGGAGGCGGCAAAGAGCACCACAGCAGAGCTGTATATATAGCTCCTCCCTTCCCTCCCACGTCATTCTCTTTAACTGTGTTAGTGATAGGAAGAGGTAAAGTGAGGTGTTAATAAACTCTTGAAGAATCATATTTTTAAAGTGGTACAAGACTGTGCTGCTTTGTCCTAGGGTGTAGCCGTAGTCCATATCAGTCTTCAGTAGAGCAGTGGTGGCTTAATGGGAACTTGTGGGACATAATTCTCAATGCGCCTCCCATGTATTTCATGCTGCCCTATAGTCTGAGGTAAAAATTACTCAGCATTTTATTTCTCCACAGGTCTATGTGATGGAGAGGACCTCAAGCCTGTGAGCTGCCTTGCTGTCAGTCAGAAGTTCAAGGTAAGTGCCAACTAATGTTTCTGGGGCAAAATCACTCCGAAGAAAGAGCACTACATTGTTAGCAATGACACGCATAACAAGGGCTAAGATTAAATAGGGGCTCTTTGTGTATGGGACACGTAAACGTTCCTAGATGGAGACGACTATTGGTAGCCATTTTTATACAGGCACTGGGGCTGGACAGGAGGCAATGTTATTTTAAGGCTCTGATGGTATCTCTCAGCGTTTTTAACTTAGAAATATACTGACCGGGTGATGGTTCCGTTTTGGCGTCGCCCACGATGGGCGGATCTTAGTGTTGCACGCCACTTTCTCTGCACCTGTATTGCTTCACACAATAGCCGCCTGCGCAATCTGCCTATAGGAACAGTGTTAGCAAATAGACAGGCGGCTTTGCTAGGCCCGGAGGAACACTTGTTTCCTTCTCCTGCTACGTTCCGGATCAGCTGAATAAAATAAAGGCAGAATAGCCCTGGTTCAGCGTGGCAAATAGACCTCAGCAAAGTTGCTGAGGTGTCTAGATAAGTCTTAAAAATTGCGTATGTATAATTTGTCACTCAGTAAAATAGTTACATGGTTTAAATTTTAAAGAGACACACTAATCTTTAATAAAAACATTTTAAGAAAAACATTAGTTTGTCTCTTTAAAATTTAAACCATTCAACTATTTTACTGAGTGACCAATTATACATACGCAATTTTTAAGACTTAGACACCTCAGCAACTTTGCTGAGGTGCCTATTTGCCACGCTGAACCAGGGCTATTTTGCCTTTATTTTATTCAGCCGACAATCCGGAACGCAGCAGGAGAAGGAAACAAGTGTTCCTCCGGTCCTAGTAAAGCCTGTCTATGCGCTAACACTGTTCCTATAGGCAGATTGCGCAGGCGGCTATTGTGTGACACAATACAGGTGCAGAGAAAGTGACGCGCAACACTAAGATCCGCCCATCGTGGGCGACGCCAAAACGGAACCATCTCCCGGTCAGTATATTTCTAAGTTAAAACCGCTGAGATACCATCAGAGCCTTAAAACATTGCCTTCTGTCCAGCCCCAGTGCCTGCATAAAAATGGCTGCCAATAGTCATCTCCATCTAGGAAAGTTTACGTGTCCCATACACAATAAAGAGCCCCTATTTAATCTTAGCAATGACACGCATAACAAGGGCTAACAACGTAGTGCTCACTTTCTTCTGAGTGTTTTTGCCCCCAGAAACATTAGTTAGCACCTACCTTGAACTTCTGACTGACAGCAAGGCAGCTCACAGGCTTGAGAGGTCCTCTCCCTCACATCGACCTGTGGAGAAATAAAATGCTGAGTAATTTTTACCTCAGACTATAGGGCATCATGAAATACATGGGAGGCGCAGTGAGAATTATGTCCCACAAGTTCCCATTGCTCTAAAGCCACCACTGCCCTACTGAAGAGACTGATGGACTACGGCTACACCCTAGGACAAAGCAGCACAATCTCGTACCACTTTAAAAATAAACTCTTGAAGAATCATAACCTCACTTTACCACTTCCTATCACTAACGTAGGCAAATAGAATGACTAGGTAGGGAGTGAAGGGAGGTGGTGCTCTTTGCCGCCTCCTGCTGGGCAGGAGTGATATTCCCATTAGATGATTCATGGACTCACCGTGTCAGAAATATAATTAGCTGTATTTATCTGGACGCTACTGAACTACCTGTAAAGTTGCACATTGCAGTAGGTGACAGGAATTTAGGGATAAGTAAAGCATCTCTTCCCACCTTTGTCTGCTTTTTAGTGATCTTTAGGTTGAATCACAACTACAACCCACAGTACATATCTCCAGTAACAAATAGGACATTTACAAAAAAAATCTTTATTTTTAATCGGTAGACCAACATTATCTTAACGACAAGAAGTGGAAACAGATCTGGTCACAAAGCATGCTAGAAATTAAAATGTACAAACACAGAAGCTTCAATTCAGGCAAGGAGGGGGTTCTGTATTTTCAGGTGTATACTAGAAAACTTCACTGGAGCAATGGAACTAAAAATGTTCAAATATCAAACAACGAAACAAGCTATTAAAAAAAAATACATTTTATGTACAGCAGACAGACATTGAATATATGCATTATGAATGCAAACTACGAAACAATGTAATAAAATATCTAAAATTTTAAAGTGGGATTAACATTGTTTGATAACATTTTAATCTTTAAATGGTCACTGATGACCATATGAAATATTTAGGAGTCAAATGGTTCAGCTGCTGCTTCTGCATCTTCAGTGTCTACACGCACATCCCCCTCTGCGCCAGTGTCCATATCAGCAGTTACATCAGTTTCCCGACTTTCAAAGGGATTTTCACCCTAAGGGAGTGAAACAAAGGGTTAATGTACTTTTCAATATAGTGGTGTAAAGATCCTCTATAAGACTTAAACAAAGTGTATCTGGCTGCAAGTTTTATTTTTTCTTTCATATTAGCAAGAGTCCATGAGCTAGTGACGTATGGGATATACATTCCTACCAGGAGGGGCAAAGTTTCCCAAACCTTAAAATGCCTATAAATACACCCCTCACCACACCCACAAATCAGTTTAATGAATAGCCAAGAAGTGGGGTGATAAGAAAAAAGTGCGAAAGCATATAAAATAAGGAATTGGAATAATTGTGCTTTATACAAAAAAATCATAACCACCACAAAAAGGGTGGGCCTCATGGACTCTTGCTAATATGAAAGAAATGAATTTATCAGGTAAGTTCTTACATAAATTATGTTTTCTTTCATGTAATTAGCAAGAGTCCATGAGCTAGTGACGTATGGGATAATGATTACCCAAGATGTGGATCTTTCCACACAAGAGTCACTAGAGAGGGAGGGATAAAATAAAGAGCCAATTCCTGCTGAAAATAATCCACACCCAAAATAAAGTTTAATAAACATAAGCAGAAGATTCAAACTGAAACCACTGCCTGAAGTACTTTTCTACCAAAAACTGCTTCAGAAGAATAAAACACATCAAAATGGTAGAATTTAGTAAAAGAATGCAAAGAGGACCAAGTTGCTGCTTTGCAAATCTGATCAACCGAAGCTTCATTCCTAAACGCCCAGGAAGTAGAAACTGACCTAGTAGAATGAGCTGTAATCCTTTGAGGCGGAGTTTTACCCGACATAAGCATGATGAATTAAAGATTTCAACCACGATGCCAAAGAAATGGCAGAAGCTTTCTGACCTTTTCTAGAACCGGAAAAGATGACAAATAGACTAGAAGTCTTTCGGAAAGACTTAGTAGCTTCAACACAATATTACAAAGCTCTAACAACATCCAAAGAATGCAATGATTTCTCCTTAGAATTCTTAGGATTAGGACATAATGAAGGAACCACAATTTCTCTACTAATGTTGTTGGAATTCACAACCTTAGGTAAAAATTGAAAAGAAGTTCGCAACACCGCCTTATCCTGATGAAAAATCAGAAAAGGAGATTCACAAGAAAGAGCAGATAATTCAGAGACTCTTCTGGCAGAAGAGATCGCCAAAAGGAACAAAACTTTCCAAGAAAGTAATTTAATGTCCAATGAATGCATGGGTTCAAAGGAGGAGCTTGAAGAGCCCCCAGAACCAAATTCAAACTCAAAGGAGGAGAAATTGACTTAATGACAGGTTTTATACGAACCAAAGCTTGTACAAAACAATGAATATCAGGAAGAATAGCAATCTTTCTGTGAAAAAGAACAGAAAGAGCAGAGATTTGTCCTTTCAAGGAACTTGCGGACAAACCCTTATCTAAACCGTCCTGAAGAAACTGTAAAATTCTCGGTATTCTAAAAGAATGCCAAGAAAAATGATGAGAAAGACACCAAGAAAACAGAATTTATGTTTACCTGATAAATTACTTTCTCCAACGGTGTGTCCGGTCCACGGCGTCATCCTTACTTGTGGGATATTCTCTTCCCCAACAGGAAATGGCAAAGAGCCCAGCAAAGCTGGTCACATGATCCCTCCTAGGCTCCGCCTACCCCAGTCATTCGACCGACGTTAAGGAGGAATATTTGCATAGGAGAAACCATATGATACCGTGGTGACTGTAGTTAAAGAAAATAAATTATCAGACCTGATTAAAAAACCAGGGCGGGCCGTGGACCGGACACCGTTGGAGAAAGTAATTTATCAGGTAAACATAAATTCTGTTTTCTCCAACATAGGTGTGTCCGGTCCACGGCGTCATCCTTACTTGTGGGAACCAATACCAAAGCTTTAGGACACGGATGATGGGAGGGAGCAAATCAGGTCACCTAGATGGAAGGCACCACGGCTTGCAAAACCTTTCTCCCAAAAATAGCCTCAGAAGAAGCAAAAGTATCAAACCTGTAAAATTTGGTAAAAGTGTGCAGTGAAGACCAAGTCGCTGCCCTACATATCTGATCAACAGAAGCCTCGTTCTTGAAGGCCCATGTGGAAGCCACAGCCCTAGTGGAATGAGCTGTGATTCTTTCGGGAGGCTGCCGTCCGGCAGTCTCGTAAGCCAATCTGATGATGCTTTTAATCCAAAAAGAGAGAGAGGTAGAAGTTGCTTTTTGACCTCTCCTTTTACCGGAATAAACAACAAACAAGGAAGATGTTTGTCTAAAATCCTTTGTAGCATCTAAATAGAATTTTAGAGCGCGAACAACATCCAAATTGTGCAACAAACGTTCCTTCTTCGAAACTGGTTTCGGACAGAGAAGGTACGATAATCTCCTGGTTAATGTTTTTGTTAGAAACAACTTTTGGAAGAAAACCAGGTTTAGTACGTAAAACCACCTTATCTGCATGGAACACCAGATAAGGAGGAGAACACTGTAGAGCAGATAATTCTGAAACTCTTCTAGCAGAAGAAATTGCAACCAAAAACAAAACTTTCCAAGATAATAACTTAATATCAACGGAATGTAAGGGTTCAAACGGAACCCCCTGAAGAACTGAAAGAACTAAGTTGAGACTCCAAGGAGGAGTCAAAGGTTTGTAAACAGGCTTGATTCTAACCAGAGCCTGAACAAAGGCTTGAACATCTGGCACAGCTGCCAGCTTTTTGTGAAGTAACACAGACAAGGCAGAAATCTGTCCCTTCAGGGAACTTGTAGATAATCCTTTTTCCAATCCTTCTTGAAGGAAGGATAGAATCTTAGGAATCTTAACCTTGTCCCAAGGGAATCCTTTAGATTCACACCAACAGATATATTTTTTCCAAATTTTGTGGTAAATCTTTCTAGTTACAGGCTTTCTGGCCTGAACAAGAGTATCAATAACAGAATCTGAGAACATTCGCTTCAATAAGATCAAGCGTTCAATCTCCAAGCAGTCAGCTGGAGTGAGACCAGATTCGGATGTTCGAACGGACCTTGAACAAGAAGGTCTCGTCTCAAAGGTAGCTTCCATGGTGGAGCCGATGACATATTCACCAGATCTGCATACCAAGTCCTGCGTGGCCACGCAGGATCTATCAAGATCACCGACGCCCTTTCCTGATTGATCCTGGCTACCTGCCTGGGGATGAGAGGAAACGGCGGGAATACATAAGCTAGTTTGAAGGTCCAAGGTGCTACTAGTGCATCCACTAGAGCCGCCTTGGGATCCCTGGATCTGGACCCGTAGCAAGGAACTTTGAAGTTCTGACGAGAGGCCATCAGATCCATGTCTGGAATGCCCCACAGTTGAGTGACTAGGGCAAAGATTTCCGGATGGAGTTCCCACTCCCCCGGATGCAATGTCTGACGACTCAGAAAATCCGCTTCCCAATTTTCCACTCCTGGGATGTGGATAGCAGACAGGTGGCAGGAGTGAGACTCCGCCCATAGAATGATTTTGGTCACTTCTTCCATCGCCAGGGAACTCCTTGTTCCCCCCTGATGGTTGATGTACGCAACAGTTGTCATGTTGTCTGATTGAAACCGTATGAACTTGGCCCTCGCTAGCTGAGGCCAAGCCTTGAGAGCATTGAATATCGCTCTCAGTTCCAGAATATTTATCGGTAGAAGAGATTCTTCCCGAGACCAAAGACCCTGAGCTTTCAGGGATCCCCAGACCGCGCCCCAGCCCATCAGACTGGCGTCGGTCGTGACAATGACCCACTCTGGTCTGCGGAAGGTCATCCCTTGTGACAGGTTGTCCAGGGACAGCCACCAACGGAGTGAGTCTCTGGTCCTCTGATTTACTTGTATCCTCGGAGACAAGTTTGTATAGTCCCCATTCCACTGACTGAGCATGCACAGTTGTAATGGTCTTAGATGAATGCGCGCAAAAGGAACTATGTCCATTGCCGCTACCATCAAACCGATCACTTCCATGCACTGCGCTATGGAAGGAAGAGGAACGGAATGAAGTATCCGACAAGAGTCTAGAAGTTTTGTTTTTCTGGCCTCTGTCAGAAAAATCCTCATTTCTAAGGAGTCTATTATTGTCCCCAAGAAGGGAACCCTTGTTGACGGAGATAGAGAACTCTTTTCCACGTTCACTTTCCATCCGTGAGATCTGAGAAAGGCCAGGACAATGTCCGTGTGAGCCTTTGCTTGAGGAAGGGACGACGCTTGAATCAGAATGTCGTCCAAGTAAGGTACTACAGCAATGCCCCTTGGTCTTAGCACAGCTAGAAGGGACCCTAGTACCTTTGTGAAAATCCTTGGAGCAGTGGCTAATCCGAAAGGAAGCGCCACGAACTGGTAATGCTTGTCCAGGAATGCGAACCTTAGGAACCGATGATGTTCCTTGTGGATAGGAATATGTAGATACGCATCCTTTAAATCCACCGTGGTCATGAATTGACCTTCCTGGATGGAAGGAAGAATTGTTCGAATGGTTTCCATTTTGAACGATGGAACCTTGAGAAACTTGTTTAAGATCTTGAGATCTAAGATTGGTCTGAACGTTCCCTCTTTTTTGGGAACTATGAACAGATTGGAGTAGAACCCCATCCCTTGTTCTCCTAATGGAACAGGATGAATCACTCCCATTTTTAACAGGTCTTCTACACAACGTAAGAATGCCTGTCTTTTTATGTGGTCTGAAGACAACTGAGACCTGTGGAACCTCCCCCTTGGGGGAAGCCCCTTGAAATCCAGAAGATAACCTTGGGAGACTATTTCTAGCGCCCAAGGATCCAGAACATCTCTTGCCCAAGCCCGAGCGAAGAGAGAGAGTCTGCCCCCCACCAGATCCGGTCCCGGATCGGGGGCCAACATTTCATGCTGTCTTGGTAGCAGTGGCAGGTTTCTTGGCCTGCTTTCCCTTGTTCCAGCCTTGCATTGGTCTCCAAGCTGGCTTGGCTTGAGAAGTATTACCCTCTTGCTTAGAGGACGTAGCACTTTGGGCTGGTCCGTTTCTACGAAAGGGACGAAAATTAGGTTTATTTTTGGCCTTGAAAGGCCGATCCTGAGGAAGGGCGTGGCCCTTACCCCCAGTGATATCAGAGATAATCTCTTTCAAGTCAGGGCCAAACAGCGTTTTCCCCTTCAAAGGAATGTTAAGTAGCTTGTTCTTGGAAGACGCATCAGCTGACCAAGATTTCAACCAAAGCGCTCTGCGCGCCACAATAGCAAACCCAGAATTCTTAGCCGCTAACCTAGCCAATTGCAAAGTGGCGTCTAGGGTGAAAGAATTAGCCAATTTGAGAGCATTGATTCTGCCCATAATCTCCTCATAAGGAGGAGAATCACTATCGACCGCCTTTACCAGCTCATCGAACCAGAAACACGCGGCTGTAGCGACAGGGACAATGCATGAAATTGGTTGTAGAAGGTAACCCTGCTGAACAAACATCTTTTTAAGTAAACCTTCTAATTTTTTATCCATAGGATCTTTGAAAGCACAACTATCTTCTATGGGTATAGTGGTGCGTTTGTTTAAAGTGGAAACCGCTCCCTCGACCTTGGGGACTGTCTGCCATAAGTCCTTTCTGGGGTCGACCATAGGAAACAATTTTTTAAATATGGGGGGAGGGACGAAAGGAATACCGGGCCTTTCCCATTCTTTATTTACAATGTCCGCCACCCGCTTGGGTATAGGAAAAGCTTCTGGGAGCCCCGGGACCTCTAGGAACTTGTCCATTTTACATAGTTTCTCTGGGATGACCAACTTGTCACAATC
The DNA here is from genome assembly GCF_027579735.1 of Bombina bombina. Lineage (NCBI taxonomy): Eukaryota > Metazoa > Chordata > Amphibia > Anura > Bombinatoridae > Bombina > Bombina bombina. Next base: position 45,196,148 of record NC_069508.1, read on the forward strand.
ATCCAGAGTGGATAATACCTCCTTAAGCAGAATGCAGAGATGTTCCAACTTAAATTTAAACGTAATCACATCAGGTTCAGCTTGTTGAGAAATGTTCCCTGAATCAGTAATTTCTCCCTCAGACAAAACCTCCCTGGCCCCATCAGACTGGTTTAGGGGCCCTTCAGAACCATTATTATCAGCGTCGTCATGCTCTTCAGTATCTAAAACAGAGCAGTCGCGCTTACGCTGATAAGTGTGCATTTTGGCTAAAATGTTTTTGACAGAATTATCCATTACAGCCGTTAATTGTTGCATAGTAAGGAGTATTGGCGCGCTAGATGTACTAGGGGCCTCCTGAGTGGGCAAGACTCGTGTAGACGAAGGAGGGAATGATGCAGTACCATGCTTACTCCCCTCACTTGAGGAATCATCTTGGGCATCATTGTCACATAAATCACATTTATTTAAATGAGAAGGAACTCTGGCTTCCCCACATTCAGAACACAGTCTATCTGGTAGTTCAGACATGTTAAACAGGCTTAAACTTGATAACAAAGTACAAAAAACGTTTTAAAATAAAACCGTTACTGTCACTTTAAATTTTAAACTGAACACACTTTATTACTGCAATTGCGAAAAAATATGAAGGAATTGTTCAAAATTCACCAAAATTTCACCACAGTGTCTTAAAGCCTTAAAAGTATTGCACACCAAATTTGGAAGCTTTAACCCTTAAAATAACGGAACCGGAGCCGTTTTTAACTTTAACCCCTTTACAGTCCCTGGTATCTGCTTTGCTGAGACCCAACCAAGCCCAAAGGGGAATACGATACCAAATGACGCCTTCATAAAGTCTTTTCTATGTATCAGAGCTCCTCACACATGCGACTGCATGTCATGCCTCTCAAAAACAAGTGCGCAACACCGGCGCGAAAATGAGGCTCTGCCTATGATTTGGGAAAGCCCCTAAAGAGAAAGGTGTCTAAAAAAGTGCCTGCCGATATAATCTTATCAAAATACCCAGATTAAATGATTCCTCAAGGCTAAATATGTGTTAATAATGAATCGATTTAGCCCAGAAAAAGTCTACAGCCTTAATAAGCCCTTGTGAAGCCCTTATTTACAATCTTAATAAACATGGCTTACCGGATCCCATAGGGAAAATGACAGCTTCCAGCATTACATCGTCTTGTTAGAATGTGTCATACCTCAAGCAGCAAGAGACTGCTCACTGTTCCCCCAACTGAAGTTAATTCCTCTCAACAGTCCTGTGTGGAACAGCCATGGATTTTAGTAACGGTTGCTAAAATCATTTTCCTCATACAAACAGAAATCTTCATCTCTTTTCTGTTTCTGAGTAAATAGTACATACCAGCACTATTTTAAAATAACAAACTCTTGATTGAATAATAAAAACTACAGTTAAACACTAAAAAACTCTAAGCCATCTCCGTGGAGATGTTGCCTGTACAACGGCAAAGAGAATGACTGGGGTAGGCGGAGCCTAGGAGGGATCATGTGACCAGCTTTGCTGGGCTCTTTGCCATTTCCTGTTGGGGAAGAGAATATCCCACAAGTAAGGATGACGCCGTGGACCGGACACACCTATGTTGGAGAAATATAAGTCTTCCAGACTCTATAATATATCTCTCGATACAGATTTACGAGCCTGTAACATAGTATTAATCACAGAGAAACCTCTTTGACCACGAATCAAGTGTTCAATCTCCATACCTTTAAATTTAAGGATTTGAGATCCTGATGGAAAAAAAGGACCTTGTGACAGAAGGTCTGGTCTTAACGGAAGAGTCCACGGTTGGCAAGAGGCCATCCGGACAAGATCCACATACCAAAACCTGTGAGGCCATGCCGGGGCTATCAGCAGAACAAACGAGCATTCCTTCAGAATCTTGGAGATTACTCTTGGAAGAAGAAATAGAGGCGGAAAGATATAGGCAGGATGATACTTCCAAGGAAGTGATAATGCATCCACTGCCTCCGCCTGAGGATCCCGGGATCTGGACAGATACCTGGGAAGTTTCTTGTTTAGATGAGACGCCATCAGATTTATTTCTGGAAGTTCCCACATTTGAACAATCTGAAGAAATACCTCTGGGTGAAGAGACCATTCGCCCGGATGTAACGTTTGGCGGCTGAGATAATCCGCTTCCCAATTGTCTATACCTGGGATATGAACCGCAGAAATTAGACAGGAGCTGGATTCCGCCCAAACCAGAATTCGAGACACTTCTTTCATAGCCAGAAGACTGTGAGTCCCTCCTTGATGATGGATGTATGCCACAGTTGTGACATTGTCTGTCTGAAAACAAATGAACAATTCTCTCTTCAGAAGAGGCCAAGACTGAAGAGCTCTGAAGATTGCACGGAGTTCCAAAATATTGATCGGTAATCTCACCTCCTGAGATTCCCAAACTCCTTGTGCCGTCAGAGATCCCCATACAGCTCCCCAACCTGTAAGACTTGCATCTGTTGAAATTACAGTCCAGGTCGGAAGAACAAAAGAAGCCCCCTGAATTAAACGATGGTGATCTGTCCACCACGTCAGAGAGTGTCGTACAATCGGTTTTAAAGATATTGATTGAGATATCTTTGTGTAATCCCAGCACTATTGGTTCAGCATACAGAGCTGGAAAGGTCGCATGTGAAAATGAGCAAAGGAGATCGCGTCCAATGCAGCAGACATAAGACCTAAAATTTCCATGCATAAGGCAACCAAAGGGAATGATTGTGACTGAAGGTTTTGACAAGCTGATATCAATGTTAGACGTCTCTTGTCCGAAAAAGACAGAGTCATGGACACCGAATCTATATGGAAACCTAAAGAGGTTACCCTTGTCTGAGGAATCAATGAACTTTTTGGTAAATTGATCCTTCAACCATGATCTAGAAGAAAAAACATAAGTCGAATCGAATGAGATTCTGCTAAATGTGAAGACTGAGCAAGTACCAAGATATCGTCCAAATAAGGAAATACCAATACCCTGTTCTCTGAATACAGACAGAAGGGCACCGAGAACCTTTGGCCTAGCATCAGCTCCAAGAATTTTTACAAACGGTAGAGCCACAAACTGGTAATGCTTGTCTAGAAAAGAGAATCTCAGAAACTGATAGTGATCTGGATGAATCGGAATATGCAGATATGCATCCTGTAAATCTAATGCAGGCATATAATGCCCTTGCTGAACAAAAGGCAGGATAGTCCTTAGTTACCACCTTGAATGTTGGTATCCTTACATAATGATTCAATATTGACAGATCCGGAACTGGTCTGAAGGATTTGACCTTCTTTGGTACAATAAAGAGATTAAATAAAAACCCCAGCCCCATGTTCCAGAACTGGAACTGGCATAATAACTCCAGCCAACTCTAGATCTGAAACACATTTCAGAAATGCTCGAGCCATTGCTGGGTTTACTGGGACACTGGAAAGAAAAAAATCTCTTTGCAGGAGGCCTTAACTTTAAGCCAATTCTGTACCCTTCTGAAAAACAGAGATTGTGAACGGAATTGATCCAAATTTCTTTGAAAAAAACATAATCTGCCCTGTACCAGCTGAGCTGGAATGAGGGCCGCACCTTCATGTGGACCTAGGAGCTGGCTTGGGTTTCTATAAGGCTTGGATATATTCCAAACTGGAGAAGGTTACCAAACTGATACCGCTCCTGAGGATGAAGGATCAGGCTCTTGTTCCTTGTTGTGAAGAAAGGAACGAAAACGATTAGACCTAAATTCACCTTTAGATTTTTTATCCTGTGGTAAAAAAGTTCCCTTCCCTCCAGTAACAGTTGAGATAAAAGAATCCATCTGATAATCGAATAATTTATTACCCTGGAAAGAAAGGGATAGCAAAGATGACTTAGAAGACATATCAGCATTCCAAGTTAAGCCATAAAGCTCTTCTAGCTAAAAATAGCTAGAGACATATTCCTGACATCAACTCTAATGATATCAAAGATGGCATCACAAATAAAATTATTAGCATGATAAAGAAATGCAAATGATAATTATGATCTGTTATTTGTTGCGCTAAAGCTTCTAACCAAAAAAGTTGAAGCTGCAGTAACATCCGCTAAGGATACAGCAGGTCTAAGACGATTACCTGAACACAAGTAAGCTTTTCTTAGAAAGGATTCAATTTTCCTATCTAAAGGATCTTTAGCAGGAGTAGAGACAGCCCCATTAATCTTAGGGATTTTGTCCCAAAACTCTAATCTGTCAGATGGCACAGGATATAATTGCTTAAAACGTTTTTAGAAGGAGTAAATGAATTACCCAAAATATTCCATTCCCTGGAAATTACTTCAGAAATAGCACCAGGGACAGGAAACACTTCTGGAATAACTACAGGAGATTTAGAAACCTTATTTAAACGTTTAGATTTAGTATCAAGAGGACCAGAATCCTCAATTTCTAATGCAATTAATACTTCTTTAAGTAAAGAACAAATAATTCCATCTTGAACAAATACGAAGATTTATCAGCATCAACCTCTGAACCAGAAGAACCATTATCAGTATCAGAATGATGTTCATTTTAAAAATTCATCTGAAAAAAGAGAAGTTTTAAAAGACTTTTATGTATACTAGAAGGAGAAATAACAGACATAGCCTTCTTAATGGATTTAGAAACAAAATCTCTTATGTTATCAGGAACACTGAGTATTAAATGTTGACGAAACAGCAACAGGTAATGTAATAGTACTAAAGGAAATTTTATCTGCATTAACAAGTTTGTCATGACATTCAATACAAACAACAGCTGGAGGAAGATACCAAAAGTTTATATCAGATACACTTAACTTTGGTAGCTCCAGCATCGGGCAGCGATTTTCCTGAAGTATCTTCTGACTCAGTTGCAACGTGGAACATCTTGCAATATGTAATAGAAAAAAAAAAACATATAAAGCAAAATTGATCAAATTCCTTAAATGACAGTTTCAGGAATGGGAAAAAATGCCAGTGAACAAGCTTCTAGCAACCAGAAGCAAATAATGCGACTTAAATAATGTGAAAACAAAGACGCCCATATTTTTTAGCGCTAAAAATGAC